>NW_009258754.1:1169980-1190557 GCF_000687185.1 Egretta garzetta | reverse complement strand
CCCGCGCGGCCGCGGGGTTGGGCGGGGGGGGGGGGGGGGGGGGGGGCATGAAATGGGGAAATGGGGCTGGGTGCACCTATGGTATTGGGGCACAGGTACCCTTGTGAAAGGGCAAATTCTGCCCCTCTGGGTCCAGCTCCAGGGAGGACGGCGTAAAGGCGGCTTTCCCAGGTACTGCATCCTGTGCTCCTGAGTTGGTTCCACACATGGGTGCTGGGCCACAGGGACGGGTTGCTGAGCCGCAGTGAAATGCAATGTTCAACTGTCAGAAAATGGGCGGTATGGGGTGCTAAAGTAATTTCTGCAGGCAGCAGCAATTCAGGTACTGCAGGCTACTTGGGGTCGAGGAGTTATCTTTCCATCTGATGTTCACCTTTCAGAGCCCTGGGCTTTCTTCTGGGTTGCGGTTTTTGGGGGGTTTTGTTTGTTTGGTTGGTTTTTTTCTTTCTTCCTTTGAGACCTCTGAAAAAGGAAAATGCTGTTTAATGCAAAGTAATTACTTTCAAGAGGAACTGAGCTTGTACTGTAGCGTGTACAACAGCTTAATGTGTTGTGAGGCCTTTTGAGGCAGCTTTGCTGTTATTCTTTCTTTGTAAGTGAAGCATTTAACTTGCCTAGCTGTGTGTTATTGCTACAACCAGGCACCAAGTCTTGTGACTGAGGGTTTGTCTCTTGGAGCGCGGATCCAAAGTCTGATGAATGCAACAAGAGAAGCCCTTCACAGTCCTGGGGAGAGCGGGGGGGTGGGCAGGTTGGGGGGACAGAGTTTGGGGGTCCCATTTTTTAAATTAAGAAGCCTGAGGTCTAATCATCACAATTACTATTTGCATGATCAGATCAACAGTCTTAGAAAAAGCAATTCTGCATTATGATCAGGTTGCCAGTGCAAAAAGAACAGCAAGAGTTTTCGCCATGTGTGCATTTTACCATCTTATTTGCTTATGGCAATGTGGTAATTGAGCATATACAAATGATCTGAAATTAAATTTGCATATTTTTGCACAAGCTAAATGTTGGGTTTTTTTCTGGAACGTATGGTCCAGAACTTCACCAGATATTGATAGTCTTGTTATTAGGTAGTATTCATCTGCAAGAAAAATAAATGTTATTGATGAATTTTAATTAACTCTTTTTAATAAGTGAACTTTTCTTTATGTAAACTTCCTGTCTTAAAAGGTAGTAGGCAGGGATCTATTAATGTAACGCCTGCAGGACTGTATGTTTATTCTTGTGGCGCAGTGCCTGCAATACATTTCGGTAGTAAGGTTCTAAAATTAGCAATTTTGCAGGATTTGGATGGCTATAACTCATTTTTTGCCATGTGCAGAACCCAAATCTGTCTAAGGTCAAGTTACTAAACCTGCAGTCCAGCTTTTAATAGCAAGAGGACAAACAGTCTTCTGAGGCAATGTGTTTGGTTTGTGTGACAATGAATCTAGGATGAAAGAAAAGCATTTTTTTGTCTTTCCATTTTATTTGTGTTAAAAATAGATGGGAAATCTCAGTCATGCATTTGAAGACTGTCTGCAAATGGATACCATGTTTGTAAATAGCATTCTGTCAATTTAAAAAGCAGCCATTGTCAGAACTCATATGATACACTTGCACGATACGACCTTTTATTTCTAAAAAAGTAGTTTTCAACTCAGCCTCCAAACTCTGAAACTTCTGGTTTCAGAATTTTTTTTGTTTTGCAAATGTCTCTGCTGCTCTCTTGGCCCATTACCTCCCTGCAGCCCATTCTACAGAAGGGTGTGGTAGCTGGATATTTCTTTTTCTACTCATTAATTGACCTGTAGAAATCACTGACACTCACAGAGACATTGGCTCCTGCAGAAGGACAGACAGCGGTGGAGGAAACCAGCCTGGAGTGCCTTCTGTAGATGGGAGCAGCCAGTGTGCCAGGACCTGCAGAGGGGGGACTCTTCCCCCTGGGGCAGTTGCATCCCTCTGAGCCAGGGGATGGATGTGTTTTCACCCTGTCCCGGCACCACGGAGAGGCTGTGGCCAGCTGGCAGGTCTGGGAGCACCCAGTGCTCCCTCGCCTGAAGAGATGTCCTTTGGATACACCTCCACGCTGTACCCCAGGAGCAGTTGAGCACGCAAAATGTAGAAGTGTCCATTGGGTCTGGAGGTGGGTGGAGAAGAGAGCTTGGGCTGGAGCTCTGTTGGGGTCAGCAGCACAGTGCTCATCCTGTGCCACCTCCGCCCTTGGCTGGTGGTGTACCACGTCTTCTCTGGAGCAGCCTGGAAATCATGTGCCGTAAGGGCAGCTCACACTTTTTGGAGAGCACCCTGCTCTTAGGCTCTCCTGAGAAGCAGCGCAGATGTTAGCACCCAAAGTAGTGCTTGCCGTACCTATCTGGAGATGTAGGAGCCCACCAACTGGAGCACCTCCCTTCCCTGCCTCCCTGAGGCACAGTGTGTGACTACCGCTCATCTCCCGCGTGCCCTGCGGCAGCAAAGGAACATCTACCACCGAGTGTGACAGGGGATTCAGCAGGAGCTCGGGTGACTCATTTAGCTACCAAGGAGATTAAAATCAATTCCTGCTTCAGAGAACAACAAACTGCCCTTTCATGTCGCCCATTAATCTACAGCAAGTGCTGGGCTGGAAAAAAAACAGCCCGTAACTGTTAACGTGGCCACAAGAGGGAGCTCATAAATCCCACGAATGCAACAAGGACGTATGGAAATGGACCTATATAGATAGTTTAAGTTCAATTATTAGAAAACAGATGATTGCTTCTTAATTCAAATCAACTTCTTTTGCACTTCCTGAAGTTTTTCCCCTGAAGTTTTCTGAACGTGTTAGTAGACTTAGCAGATGAGTTGAGACAACCATATTCAGTCCTCATTTGCAATTATTCTCTTGTATTTTGGTTAAAATTTAACCAAATTCTGCTTTTAGATAAAAAATTATAAACTCCTGGAAAATACTGAAACCTCAGGCATGGCCAATAATTGAGCACTGACTCAGCATATGCACATAACCTTCCTTTCCATGGATTTTATATACATATATATATATATATATATGTGGGGGATGTATGCATTGCTACTTCCATTCCTTTTAAACTCATATAGAGCTCCAGAGGAAGGACAGGACTCAAAGGTGCCCCTCTCTTTATTTGCCTTTAGTAACACATTGCAAAACAACTATCCGGAGAGCACATGTGAAGGCAGCTCTTACCAGCCAAACCAGACAAGAATTGGTGGACAATAGGGATTTTTTTTTTCTCCCAAGCCAGCGGGTCTTTCTGAGCTCCCCACAGGGAGATGATAGGCTGTCCTCAGGGCTACGTGACCATGCTGAACATTGGAAGCAGGACATGGCAGAAGTGCAGTGTGTACCCCACGTTTCATCACTCAGAGGACCTCTAGACTGACATACTTTCCATAAATCACAGCCAAAAATTTAATGACATGCTAAGAAATTGAAAAAAAAGTCACAACTCGTTATGAATAGCAGAGGGAGACTGCAGCTGGTATACTGAAGGGAATAATTTCTGGTAATTAATCAACAGTTTAAAACTGGGTATTTTTGTTGTTCATTTTTTTTCATAGGTTTTTTCCTTCCTGTTTTATGTGCTGGTTATGCAGGTTAGTGGTATGTTTTTTCAACACCATATACATTTCTTGGGGGATCCTTGGAAAGGAAAAATGTTCTTGGAGAAAAAACGTGCGGTAGTCCTCAACTTTTCACATGTGTGTGAAACTCTGGAGTAATTTCAAAGCCTTTCTTTTTTCAGCTTAAGTCTCTAAAAGTATTAATCGTCTTCACCCTGAGATTATTCTCTCCTATGTGTCTGATATCCTTCCCTCCCTGATATTCCCTGTTTGCTCCCTGTTTGCAGTGCAGCCAAAGAGCTGGTTGGCTTACGTGTGATTCCCAGCATGACAGTGTTACTCAAACGTAAAGAAGGAACCATCATGGTGTTAGACATCTATTTATTGAACAATCAGGAAGATGCCTTAAAAGCCTTTATTTCCTCTGACTGCAGCCTCCATGTAAGTCAGTAGACTCATTAAATAACCATTTGAATGATACACACTTAGGGGTGTATTTTCCCATCTCCTGCCAAGCCCAAAAGATTCTTGGTGTGTTTTAGTTTGATGTGGCTGAAGGTTCTGAAATGGGGGAAAAAAGGCAGGGTTCACCCCCACTGGCTGCAAAGGAAGAGAGGGTGGATATTCTGAGAGCTGAGCAAAGCTTGGAGAAGCTGCAGCTAAAGAGAGCTGAAGTTCAGCTGGCTCTAACATGTCCCGACACTTAGACAGCTTTGCGTGCCCTGTTCTGGTAGTAGGCAGAAACTTAGGCTGGTCTTACAGCATGCGGCTGACACACGGTTATGTTCACTAGATGTGTAGTGTCCCAGTGTCCGGGGACTAGAGTAGTCCTTCTTTTCACCTTCCTCGTGTTGCCATAGCACAGGCGTGGATACTACTTGTTGCAGGAGGTTCCTCCATCCCCCAACCCATTTGCTCCTTCTCCTGTGCCTGTGAGGTGGCTTCTTGTGACTGGCCATTTAGCTGCATCCCTGAATTCATCCCCTCTATTAAGCATATTCCCACACAGTTTCCCCAGTCAGACCTGAGGTCTGTGCAGGAGAACATGCTGGATTTGTCTTCTGTGTGATCTGTAACTCCCATTTGCGTGAACAGTCTAGTAAAATGGGATGATGTGGTGTAGAACATCCAGGTGGTTGTCATTTCTTCGTCATTCAGGATTGACTTCTGCTGGTTAATGTCTGAGAAATTACATGAACTTTTTGCTAAGAAAAATGTGCCATATTAATGGAATTTTCAATCTTGTTCAAATGTCAGGCAATCTGCTTGCAGAAATTAACATTCTCATCTCTTGACTCCTCGACCTTAATAACCAATGTAAATATCAAACCAACCTTTTAAAACTGAGATTACTCATTTAAATCCAATTGGAAAAGATGGTGATGGTAAGGAGACATGTCAAGGAATTTGGGAGGCTGAGCTATGTTTGTCAGACACATTCAACTTTTAAATCTGGTCTTTTCCCGTCAATTACAAGTTCGGAGCTGTTTGTGGAGATCATTTGCGCTGGCCTAGATGTTATGGATTGATGTGAGCTTTTGTATTTCATTGCAAACAGTGCCATTAGGATGGAACATCTTGTGCTCCTCTCTTACTGGTTGCTAAGTACCCGTTCTTCACAGTTGTACCTTGAGGTACAAATGTAATAACCCTGTGATGTTTACTCTCTTTCCTACAGAGCCACAAGATTTCTAGTAATAGGAAGAAATATTTATCTTTAAGGTCAAACCATGCTTTAATCAGTCTATGTTGGCCAGAGGTGTATTATTGGACTGGTTTCCCAGCTGGTCTAGAGTGATCTGCATGCACTGAGATCAACTAACGTTGGCCAGTTAAGGTGTTGGCCTAATATTAATCTGACCCTTTGGGAAGTGCACTTTTGCGGACAAATACTGTATTGGAAGGAAAGGGAATGACAGAGAGAGAAAAAAAAAGTGATTTTAAATTCTAAATTGCTATCTTTCCTTGACTAAAGGTTTATATCTCTGAAGATAACTTGCCTTGAAGCTTAAGACCTGGGAAAATATCAAGACTGTTATGTGGTAAGAGTGCAAAAAAACCACCTTATCTTTCTGAAAGAGAGAGTCATACCATTCCTATTGCGATGAATGTAAGGGAACCTTGCTTTTGGATCTGTGGAAAGCCTAAAAGCCAGCTACAATTTATGTTCTGTTTCCTCCTATTAAGAGCTCTAACTCTGTTGACCGCAGCTGTGGTATTGTAGAATTTAACGCTCTTACATTGATAGGGATTTGGCACATCAGAGCGGAAGTTATCTGCTGGTTTGATTTCTCAGTTACTTAGGGAGATACAGAGAACATCTGTGTGATAGCACAAATGGGAGTGTTTCGTGTAGGTTCCTACTTGTTGGATGAAATCTTTGCCCTGCTTAATAAATTAAGATGTTGCTTTTGACACCCTTCCTGTCTAGAGAATTTTTAAAAGTTTGCCGCTCCCCTGGACCTTCGTGGTTGCCCTTGTGTTTCTAGTGAGCTTAGCCAAGAATCCCACTTACAAAACTGTTTGAAATCTGGACATATTCACATCTGGAGCTGGCTAAGGACATTCTAGTTTGAGCCCACCTTTCTGTATGTTCTCGTGTATCAAAACGGTGCAATCTATTTCTCCCCTACATATTTGCTAGTTTTAAAAATTAAATTAGAGCAAGTCTGCATTTTTTTGTTTGCCTCAAAATTTGCATGACAAAATAACTCCCTAAAGGAAATGAGGGGGTTTGGGTTGTTTCCCAGGATGAAACAAGGGAACAAAGGGCCATCTTGCAATGCAGGGCTCTGCAGTCGAAGAGCTGCACATTGCCAGGAGGAGGAAAACACAGTGCTCCAAACAGAATGAGACAACTGTGCTTGATGAACTGTGCATTTAAACATGACTGTCTTCAAGCAGAGTCAAAAACCACGTGAGAGATTTGAATTTCAGCAGAGTACTCTTCTATTGTTTTCCCATGTGTTTCTTTTTTCCTCACAGACTCTCTTCACTCTCAGCTGAAAAGTTGGGGATTTTTTAAAAAAGCCTGCAATGAGTTCCCATTCCAGTTTGTTACTGAGCACCTCAGAACTACAGGAGACTACATAGGAACACTGTGCTCCTTCACTTCATGTGGGTAATTAGCTGCCTCAACTACATTTGGACTTCTTTCAAGCTGCAGAATTATTTAAGATAATGATAGATGATCAGGTATTTTCAGAGAAAGGTTAATAATAATGTACATCTATCGGTAGCAATGAAATTCTTAATTTCCTGCCTGGGTTTGTTCCAGTGTAGGCCTGTGATTTTGCTGTCCAAAGTAGGATATTGTGGTAAGCATTCAGCGTGCCTTCAGCCCTCCACGAAGGGGCTGTGTTCAACACTCAGCTATCATTTCTAAAGACCTCACGCTCGGGAACACTGTCAAAGCTTTTTGCAGGGCTGTCCCAGAGGAAGGGACACTCCAGCAATCAAAGCAGCTTTCCAAGCCCTTTTTTTAAGTAGTGTCTATAAAGCACTTAAAAACTTATAAACACTGCAAAGAGTTAAAAACAACTACTGTTGTTTCCTTATTGCTTTTGTCTCAGTGCCTTGAACTGCACATTCTAATCTTCTGAATCTCTCCTTATAAGCCCTTCCCACAGATTTCCTTTGCGTGCTGTCAAAACCACAATCTACTGCTTTACCATCACACCTTCATACCTTGCTGTATATTGGCTCATCTTCATCACAACATCTTTAACTGTAATTTGCAGCTGATCTTTTAGGCTTCCCAGTGGGATCAAAGACTATTTCCTAACTATCAAAATAAATTGTTTCCCAAAAGCTTCCTTCCCTTGCTGTGAATTCTATGTCATCCTGGTGAGACTGATTTATTAATTTCTTTGCCATTTTGTGGGTTTTTTTTCAAGATGATCTATGTTGCTTAACTTACAGATACAAATGGCAAGTGGTGTGGACCTACACTTTGCTTATTATATGGGTGTGTACCTCTGCAGCTGGAAGGATGAGCAGATGTATGGGTCCTGAGCAGCTCATGTTCACTTATGCCATACCTTATCTTCAGCACAGGCCTGGACCAAGGATTGACCTGTAGGTGAGAAACATGGTGTCCTGGAGAAAATGCATGTTGTGATAGGAAGAAGGCAGAAGTAAGCCATTTCAGCTGAATGGCTTTTTTATATTCTCTGTGTTTACCTAACTGTTGTGCAAAAGCCAGGCTAATCCTCTCTTGAGAGAGATGCACAGAATAAAGACAGGTGTTAGGCTGTGAGGAAAAAGAACAGTGACTTGGATCAATCCAAAAGCATTTACACACTATGAACAGCAGAGGTAAGAACAAAAGCGATAAAAAACCTAAATCCCACATCAACAGCACAATATTAGAAGGGTGATTAAGATTATGGACCTGAGGGAATGTGTACATTGCAATACTAAACATGGAATACCTAAGTTTTAGTCTACGTAGAAAAATCGGCAGTCTTGACTGATCTGTGCAGGCTCTGTGGAATGCACTGGTGAAGCGAAGGACCACAGACTGATAGACAGAGCCCTGCCTCACGCTGGAGCAAGGACTGTGTGGTGGGGCTGTCTGACAAGCTGCTCTTCGCTAGCCTGGACAAAAATCAGTTTGTCTGATGGATAACGGGGCAGCCCCACAATGTGCAACCAAGCGGCAGTGGCAAAAGGACACTGCTTTGGAGTGAAGTAGGTTTGGATTTAAGTTTTGACTCTCGGTTGCAAAATGTGCTCTTTGTGGCTAACAGCCCTCTGGTTAATACAAGTCCACATAGTTGGTTTTTTTCCCCCAAAATTCTACCCTGTGTCTGCACAAAATTTTGTTTTTAATGAACCTGTGCAAATTCTAGTGCCAATTACTACTCATCTACTTCTTAGGTCCTTTATGCAAATGTGCACGTGCCGTACCCTGGTCGGCTCTATTTATAACCGAATGCTGCTGCTTTGTACTTAAATGCTCAGATATGGCAGCCAAGTGCAATTAGCTAATTAATTAATTAGCCAAAGAATTTTTACCTCTGGTGTCTCACACTTCAGCTTTGCTGTTCAAAGAGAGAGCAAAGGAAATCGTTTAGATTTCTAAGGAGGCTGGAGTAAAACTGCTCTGAAAATCTATTTTCCAGTATTTACTATGCACTTGAATGACAAATTGGGGCCAGTTGGCAGGTTTTTCTCCACAGAGATGACAAAACTGATAAAATTTTATAAGCTCCCACTCCATATTTCTGTTTCTTGTGACTATTCTTAGAATGAAGGTTTTTTTTATGGCTGTTAATTATACCATTGAAATGTCAACTATTTGTGTCTTCTCTAAGAAAAAAGCTGTAATCCATGCAAGCTCACTAACATCTTGTTGGATCCCAACAACGTGTTGGTGGGTAAGTGTGACCCACAGTGAGCACACGCTTGCAAGTCTATCTAAATGAAGGAGAGCAGACTGAAAAAAAGAGGATGCAAGAAGGATGGCACACTCTCTTCTTCCTCCCCTGACTGACCAGGCTTGAGTATGCTCTCAGTGTCAGCACGGGGAGCAAGAGGACATTCCCTGAAAGCCCAGTCATGTGCCGTGATGGAAAGATTAGAGGTCTCTTCTTGTGCCAATGAGCATGAATACATTGGCATGAGCATGAGTATATGAGCATGAGTACATGCTAGGGCCACGGCTTGTATGGAGAGATGGGGCTTTGCTCTTTCCTCTGTTCTGTGTGAAATAATGCAGGCAAATTTCTTGTTCCTTGCACTACCTCTAAAATTTGGTGCGAAATAACATCCCAGTATCATCAGAAAGGTAGGACGTGCTTCCAGGTCTTGGGATTGTCTCAAATAAGCTGTGATATTTGATGTCTGTAACCTAAATGTCATTAGGTCTGGAATTAGAGACAGCTTTCTTGTAGTCGTCTACTCTTCAGTCTCTGACCTAAGCTTGACTGTTGAGAATTAAAGATTTTTCTGCAGACCCGTCAAGTAAAATGGGTCATGAGATGATGCCAGATAGATACCTTAGAGTGGGCCTATGGGGTGTTTCAACTATTTTGGTAGGCTTGGGACTGAAGCCATGGCCCTGTCTGTGACACAGATATCCTCTTCAGTTCCTGTTTTTTCTCTTTCTTATGGAGGTCTCCTGTTCTTACTGTATTTGCAGGTGGTATCCCTCATTTGTGTAGATGGAAACATGCGAACAAATGCTACATATCGATGTAATGAGGCCGTTCAAAAAGAAGTTTTTGAAGTCACAAGCTTGGAAGATGATTTGAATTGAGAGGATGGACCCAGATGAATGTAAGCTCCATCTTTTAAAACATAGGGAAGCACGCACAAGGTCTCAGGAGCAAAGCCTGAAAGGTAAGCCCATCATTTAGTGACTACTGAGAGGCTACGGGGCTGAGCAAGGGGGCAGGGAGTGGCAAGCTAATGAGAGTATCTCTGTCTCTTGAGAGTGTTTGTTCTTTCTTCTGTTGCAATGATACACAATCTTGATTTCTGGAAGGCATGAAATATGAAAAATAACGACTTGTTCTATTAGACACATTCGTGTTGCATGTACTTAATGACCTGCCCTCTCTTCCTGCCTCAGATCTAGAGCAAACAGCAAATCACCAAGTGGTTTGGAGAGGCACGTGGGGGGACAAGTGCATGTCCATTTGCTGTGCAAAAGTGGGAGTCAGGCTGTCCTGTTGTCTGTCTGCGATTCCAGCAGCGAGCCTACCCTCCCAACACTGGCACTGGTTTACACCTAGCCTGCTTTATGGCTCCTGCAGCACTTTCTGCTGCTGCCACGGCACAGGGTGTCTTGTGTTACAGGCACAAAACAAAGTATTTGCTACAAGAGAAGCATCGAGAAGGAACAGCATTTTGAAACTCTGTGCTGTTAAGAACTGTTCAGCTGCTATCTAGAAAGGTGCAAAGGGACCCTGCTCTTAAGGATGAAAAGCAGGCACAAGGGCAGCCTGGGGAGAAGAAATATTGTCTTTCATTGACATTTCTGGGTGAGTCATTCCCCCTCGGTCTGACTCAGCACTGAGCACTGTCGCACTCCCCAGAACATCTCCCAGCTGATACCAGCCACTGCCCAAGACAAAACAAGCTCAGCCTGCAGGGCACCCAGATGGCTCAGTACGGAGCCAAATGCTCATGCTGCAGAGCATGGGGGCTGTGGGCCTGACCCTGACATCCTTCTGCACCCAACAAAGCCTTGCTGAAGCCAGTGCATAAGTACCCTGGTGTCTCATGGCCTGCTTTCCTAAGAGAGCGTGGAAACGCTTTTCAGAAACCTTCTAATACAAAATCAAAGTATAAATGAAACCATTACCTGGGTTTTCTAGAATTTGCTTGAAAAACTTAACATCAAAATGCCTAGATGAGACAGAAGAATCTTTTTCTGATGCATAAACAGGTTGCTGTTATTCCCAAGTAGCAATCTAGATCTTTCCTGTTTGCCAGGAGAGGCTGTCTGCATCATGCTGCGAACTGCTACCCTGGGAGCCTGCACTGGCCAACCCGCTCCCATGTGGCGGGGGGCGTGTGGGGGGGAGCCGCTCTCGTGCTTCGGCAGCGCTGTTGCTATGGCTTTGCCCCAGCGCAAATGAGATCAGGAACTGGCTCCCTGCCACCGTACATGGCGCTTGTGAGAACCAAACTGAATTATGCTTGTCATTATCTGCTTGGGGTTTTTTCCCTCACAAGAGTAACAATAGCACTGGTTGCAAAATCCTCACCTTGAGAAAGATGTGATGTTGATCTTTCCTTTAAAAGGGAAAACTAAAGGAACTATCAGAGAACCAAACAGTCCCTAGATCTGGCCACTGTGGCTCGGGGTGTGTTTTCAGTGCTTTCATCTTCAGTGGCATGTTTCATAACTTCAGTTATTACTTGGCTAAGCAGAGGGCTGGGAGGCAGGAGGTCCAAGGCTGACTCTCCAAATCTGCCACCAGAGATTCTAGGTAGACCAGGGTAAATGGCTGAATCTCTTAATGCTATTGCTCCCCTTCCAAAAACCAGAAGTAACTGTATGTATTTTGACTCTTTAGATGGCATTGATGAGGCCCTGGTGTGGCTCTGCAGCAGCCCTCTGTCACCAGTATCTAGGGAAAAAATCTGTCTGATTTTTACATTGGTAAGTACACAACCGGAGGTAGGTGATGTAGGCGTTAAGCACAGTAGCAAGGAGACAGACTTGATGCACAAAGAAGTTTTTCCTATCTCTTTTCCCCTTCTCTTATGTGGCTGGGAATATTTTTTGGAACAGGGCTTTTTCCTTTCGGTTATGTTATCTATAGCACTTATATACTGAATGTGGCTACGTATCATATGTACAAAATATTCAGAATGTGTGTGCTATGATATTAATAATTGGGGTATCTGAACAAAGCCTCTTCCTTTTAAAACGTTGCAATGTTTTCTGAAAAAATTAAAATTAAAATACATTCATAAATGTTGTGCTTCTAGCGTTCTTTATGTGAAGAGATGTCTTCCTGTAAGAGAGTTATTTTTTATTTTCAGTATCCTTTTATAGAGGTTTAAATTATCTTGAGTTATTCAATAAAACCCACAAAATTGCTCTTTACGCAATTACTCAGAGAGAGTGTTCCATTATGTGACTGTCACACAGCCACATAATATCTCTTTCATCTATAACTTTCTGTTACTTTTGCCCACTGAGAAGGTAAGGCAAGTTTCAAATATTCCAACAGACTCATGCTGGCCTGGGTGTTGCTGATGTGAGGGAGAAAGTCAGCAGATTTTTGCATGGTACACAGAGAGCTATTTGTTAGGGTAAATAATGTGGATGTGCCCCATTGCTCTAAATGGGATTCTCTGATTTGACTTGCTTTCATAATTTCAGAGCATCTCATTTCTTTTCTGCCCAAAGCACTGACCTTCTGATGGGAGATTTTTCCAGCACTCTGGTACATGGAAGGTATGATGATGGCACCAAGCATTTGAGACAAACTTTTGGCTAAGGACTCAGTGGGTTTTCAGGAACACTTAAAGGTGTGAGTTTGAGGGTCTTGTTTGTGGAGCCTGGTCCTTATGGGTCCTGTATTCTTTGATGGGTCTCTCTATGCCTCAGTTTCCAGCCTATAAAAGGAAGAAACCAGCATTCCTCCATCCCAGTGTGGTACTGTGAACATAAGTATGTTAAAGATCATGAAGCACTCCAATACTATGGCAGTGGAGGCTATATAACAAGGATGAGCAGAGAGCCAAGAAAGCTTTTATGTATTTCAATTTGGGTTTTGAAATATAATGAGATTGAGCCAAGTCCTTGATGGTATAAATCAGAAGTTTCACTGATTCATTGAGAATCAGGCTGGTTGAAAATTTTGTAGGCATTTCTATGACTAGAGCTTCCTAGCCTTACAGATGCATGAGGAGAAGACTCTCCCATGTGACCCTGCATGTGGTGCTCCAGCAGTCGGTTGTCAGAACTGGTTTTCTCGTCCTAGGCTCCAGCGAGATGCTCCAATATATGGACCTGCTGTGCTTGGTCAATAGGAGCTCATAGATTCTCCTGGTTTCGGCTGGGATAGAGTTAATTTTCCTCCCAGTAGCTGGCATAGTGCTGTGGTTTAGATTTAGTATGAGAAGAATGTTGATAACACACAGATGTTTTAGTTGCTGCTGAGCAGTGCTTACACTGGTCAAGGACTTTTCAGCTTTCCTTGCTGTGCCAGGTGCCCAAGAAGCTGGGAGGGGGCACAGTCAGGACAGCTGACCCCAACTGGCCCACGGGCTATCCCAGACCATACCACATCATGCTCAGTATAGAAACTGGGGGCAGTTGGCCAGGGGGCAGCAATCGCTGTTCAGGGATGGGATGGGCATCCGTCAGTGGGTGGTGCGTGGTTGCATCACTTGTTTTTCCTGGATTTTGTTTCTTTTTTTTGCGTTTGTTGTTTTCACTTTCACTACAATTTATTAGAATTATTATTATTATTATTTTATTTTATTTCCATTATTAAACTGTTCTTACCTCAACCGATGGGTTTTCCTACTTTTGCTGTTCCGATTCTCTCCTCCATCCCACTGGGGTGGGGAGGGTGAGCGAGCGGCTGGGTGGGGATTGGTTGCCAGCTAGGGTTAAACCACGACAAGATTTATTAAGTCTTGAAAAGCCCACAGGAAGGAAAAAAGGTTGAATATGTAGCTACCTCTGAAAATATGGTATTTTAAGGTATATCAAAGCTTTCTTTAAGAAAGGAAGATTGCATTTTAACTTTCTATGTCTGCAGGCTGAACTCTTTTCAGCCTAAGATCCATTAAAGGGCTTATTGTGCAGAGCCAGCTGAATGAATGGTTTAATGATAAACAGTCAAACATAGCACAAAAACATGAAAAGCTGCAGGTGCAGGTCCCCCAGCAGGGCTCTTTGAAGTCAGACTCAACTTTGAAGTGCTCTTTAGGTTTTACTTTAACCTTCCAGCAAGCCTCCAGGCTAGCAAGGAAGATTTTCTCTCTGAGAGCTGTCTGTAGCATGGTTCAGGGCTGGCAGGTGAGTGGTGAGGGGATCAGAGCTTCCTTAGCGCTCCAGGAAGGCTGCAGAAGAGCTGTGCTGGCTTCTCAGATCCTTAGAAAAGCTCCAGAGCAATTTGGAGTAATGTAGCTGTTGAAGTTTTTACTGGCTTTAATAGAGCATCTAAAAAAATTGAGAGATAAAAATGGGTTCGACCCAATGCACTTAATAGATCAACTTTGTTTTGGGGAAGTTTTGTTTTTTGTTTGAAGATTCCAAAGCAAACTGCTCAGTTTAACTGCCTGATTAACCACCGAATAAAACCAAAGGCTTATGGCTACATCTCCCATCCCCCTCCCTGCAAACCTGTGTCCTTTTAGCATAGAAAAAGCTGACGGACTTTGTTTGGATGTGCTGAACAGCAGCAGACTGATTTTGAGCTGTTACGGAGCAAATAATTCTTGCTGGGAGGGCAGAGGGCTTTTCAGGCCCTTCCACTCATGCCATCACCGTGGCATGTGGGCCCCGGCTGCTCTGCTGCTCTGCTTCGTGCAGGTGCAACAGCAACTGTAGCTGCCTTTGAATAAAATGGTACCTGAGACAGTGAGTGATGAATGGATGTGCAGAGGGCAGTAAGAAGTCAGGCAGACACCCGTGTAAATTTTTTGTTTAGTACATGCAAATAGGTAGTGCAATTGTCTAGTTACCAAAATCCCCAAGGAGTGAGATTTCCCATTTAGCATGAGGTTTAATGCGTATGAGGGACACGGTAAGCCCCATCCAGCATGATATGTCATCGTGTAGGCCCATCAGTGCTGCTGTGAATCGAGCTGTGATTTCCATCTCTCCTTTTCCCAACCCTCCTATCGGAAATCAGTGCTGTGAACCCAGTTACGAAACTAATTTGGCGGCAGAAAATAATGAGTTTAGAGGGCCAAGGTCATCTTATTTTGTGATTAAGAAGAGTGTGAGATAGGAAGAAGCCATGGGGGATCTCTCCTGTCCTGAGTGGAGGCTTTCAGCCATTTGCTTGCGAGAGCCTGTGCTCTGCAGAGCTCCGGCAGGGCACCTGCAAGATAAATGGGAATGGAGGAAAACACGCGTTGTTCCCAATTCCCCATGAAGATGCGGCTCTTTCCAGCTCGCATACCAAAGGAGAAAATATCATTGCTGATACCTTAGGTGCCTGCAAGCTGAAAACTCAAGAGAACTTCGTAGTGATGGATGAGGAAAAAAATAAGAAGACAAAAGGAAAAGCTAGAACTCATGGAGTGGGGGATAATTTTGTCCTGCCAATTCATACGCAAGCCACAAATTATTCCTTCCTTAAGTCAAAAATGTAAGGAATAAAGTAGTGATGTGTTTTTCTTTTATCAGAATTAAAATGGTAGAAATTATTTCCAAATACACTCATAGAGAGTGACATGTTTTTTTAACGTTTCTTGGGAAAAAAAGAAAAAAAACATTTTCAGGAGGCTGTGATCAGAATAAAACACTAAGGACAGGCATTATTATGTTGGATCACATTTACAGGTTTTTCATTCTGTACATAAAACAGGTCTTTGGAGTTTTCCTGCTGGCAGAAGACAAAGCTCTGGGCTATCTCTGCCGCTTGCCTGCTCTGCCTGGCTCCTGCCGAGAGCAAGCACTGGCCCTGACACCCGTGGCTCTGCACAGCTCCCTTCCTCCACCAAAACAAAGGTCTGCTTGGGTTACCCGCCATGCCCGTGGAGACCCAGGGGATAAACCAGATCCGAAGGCAGGTCCATTTTCTTGAATTACTTACACCTGAATGGAGCTACCTGAGCACAGGCCAGTAACAGACTCCTGGGAATTAGGCGCTGCCTAGTCTTGTGCATCTTATCCTTATTGCTTAGCTGGTGGCCTGGTTCTTAGGACCAAACACTCACTTTTGAATTTATGTCAAGAATATATTCTAAGTCTTGAAACGTTCTCTCTTTGATGGTGAAAGACACATTACAGTTAACATTTAGCATGTTTGATTTCTCCATGAACTTTTAATGTGGATTACTCATAGCTTCATGTGATAATACTTGTGTATGTAATGAAAGCCATTGGATTCCTTTATTTGATTCAGCAAGCATTCATCTAAAAATTTAGATTTGTGTCTTTACATTAGGAGAAAATGGACTTCATAAATTGAAGCCTTTGATATAATCAAGTTTCCAAATGTCTTCAAGATACCAAATGTCTTCAAACATACACACCCTGATGGTTCAGTTGTTGCTGAGCAGGGCTTACACCAGGCAAGGACTTTTCAGCTTCCCCTACTCTGCCGGGGGCACAAGTTGCTGGGAGGGGGCACAGCTGGGACAGCTGACCCCAACTGACCCAAGGGGTATCCCACACCATATGATGTCATGCTCAGCATATGAGGCTGGGGGAAGAAGAAGGAAGGGGGGAACATTTGGCGTTTGTCTTCCCAAGTCACTGTTACGTGTGATGGAGCCCTGCTGTCCTGGGGATGGCTGAGCACCTGCCTGCCGGTGGGAAGCAGGGAATGAATTCCTTGCTTTGCTTTGCTTGAGTGCATGAATTTTGCTTTGCCTCTTAAACTGTCTTTATCTCATCCCACAGGTTTTCTCACTTTTACCCTTCTGATTCCTTCCCCAATCCCACCAGGGGGGAGTGAGCGAGCAGCTGTGTGGGGCTGAGTTGCCAGCTGGGGTTAAACCACAACGATACCCTTTTAGTCAAGCCTGTGGCTCTTCAGCTGGGTATTGAATGAATGTGCTTTAATCTAAATCCTCTCAGGGCCACAGTTTTGGTCAGGGGCATAAACAAATGGTTGCTCATCTTAGAGCAGAAATGCTTGTCACTGGATAAAGGTTCCAAAACATTAAAATGCAAAACCAAACTAGCAAACAACAACAAAAAAAACAACAGGAAAGTGTTTTCCTGCCTAATTGTGATTTTATATGTAATAAAAAGTCTGCAGATGCTGCAACCCATAGTGATAAAAGTATTTGCTTACACTGCATAGGACAAGCTGGGTGAGTTGGTCATTCCCTATTGCCTACAAGCCAGGTTTGCAAATTCACGTTGGCTGCTAGCAGTCAATAACGCCCTGGTGCTGACAGGTGAGGAGAGGTGTTTGGAGCTGCAGGCCACCGGGGCTCTTCCTCGCGATGATTATTGCCCCGGCAGCAGAGCAGATAATGAAAAGCCTGGCAGGGAGGATTAGAAGTATGCGGCGCAGGTTTGCTGTGTGGTGTGCTTGTGCAGGATGAGTCAGAGAATGGGAAGATGAAGCGCCGGGTTCCTCAGGCTGGCTGTGGCAGTTAGTGCCCATCTCCACGCGTGTGTGTGCACGTCCTTGTGCTGGCTCTTCGGAGAGGATGCAACTGGGGAGGTTTTGTGTCAGGATGCCTGGTCTCCAAGCTGGCTGGACACAAGCAGGCTCCGCAAGGGAAGCGGGTAGCACTGGCTTTAGCTTGGCTCTAGACCTGGGCTGACCACCCCATGTGAGATGTCTCCACTTCAGACCTGCTTCGCAGCCCAGGCAGAGCCAACTTCCCTCTGTCTGCAGAGCAGCTGTGAGCTATTTCCCCCAAAGAAGTGGAAAATTCAGAGCAATGTGCATCCTGCTTTATCTGTCTATCAAAATAAAGCTATTGAAAAGAGAAAGGCACAAACCTGGGGGAAGGATGATGCAGAAGTAATAACAATGCTGTCCCTGCTCCTTCACCACTTCATTTACAGCCTGGACACCACTTGGTTAGGAATTCAAAGTGACAGTGTTTCTTGCCTGCATTTCTGCATACCGTCTACCAGTGGTGGTACAGGGATGAGGGATTGCCCCTTTACTCACGCAGCACATCACAAATGCTATTGATTTTCTCTTTACAGCCCCCCTCCTGTCAGAGAGGCAAATCCTGCTTGTCTAACCAGTGAAAGAAATAGCAGTTAAGTGGAGATACAGCAGAAATAGGTGGTAGGAATAGAGTTAGAGCTTCTGGGCATCACTCTGACAGCAGTCCTACCCCTGGACTTACATATGCCAGAGACCATTGCCCACCGACCGGCGAGCATCATGAATGATGGTGCAGGATGGGGCTGTGGCCTGGATATCCTTTCCCCACAAAGCTCACAGGGCTGTTTTCAGTGTCCTGAGCCATCCTGCTTCTTTCCCTCTCACTTAGGCAGAGTGGCTAGTGAGCCTGTGTCGAAATGTTCCAGATCTCACCCCCTCCCCATTTTCCTCTTGGCTCCTCTTGTCACCCCTGTGCCCATGGCCACAAACACCAGAAGTCATCCTTGGTGTGCCAGGGCTGTACAGCTGCAAGAAATTCCCTTGGCTGAGCTGGGTCATAAACCAGGACGTATGCACTTAACTGAAGGCTGATTTCGAAGTGGTCCCAAACAGGTTTCCAAAGCAGCTGCCCCCCACCCCGATTCTACTGGAGATGCTCACCTATTAGTTATGCCTTGCTGGAAAAGGTAAGCTGGGGAGGCAGGGCAGGAGGTGATGTGCCACGCCGGGGGACCGGGGCTGCTTCATTAGTGCCTCTGGCTGGAGCCGCTGCTGCTCTGCCTCCCTGTTGCTAAGGAAGGTTTCTATGGCAAATTCCCACCAAGAAAGTGAGAATTAGAGAGAGTTACTGTTCAAAACAGATGAGCTTGATGTTGTCGGCAGCTGGCTTCTTCAGGGGAAAGGAGAGCTGCTGGAAAGGAAGACTGGCCGTCTTGGATGCTGTGCAGAGTGGAAGGTGCAGCTGGCGTGTTTGCCAGTTTGTCTCATTTTAATGTTGGTAGTTTGTGGGAAATGCAACCTATTAAATAAAATGTTGGTTGAGAGATATTCTCATTATAGATGTGTTCTTGTAGGATGATGAGCTGCAGACTTCAGTCACACAGACAGGGATTCAGCCACTCCCCAAAACTCCTTGCTGTCCTGTAAGCATCTCCCCATCAGCTGAAGTAGAGAATGGGGAAGCAAATGTGGCTTGAATCTCCTGGGAAAATATACACTGGTTGAACTGGGGCTCCGACTACACACACAAGACACCCAAAAATCCTGGCATTCCTGGGCCTAAGACCTGCGGAGCACCTTCCTCAGCAGCCTGGAATGGTCCTACAATGGTACTGGTCTATTTTCTGTGTGTGCTGCGGAAACCCAGAGGTACTTATGTCTCGTCCCCAGTGCTCTGAGGTACTGGTGGTACCACCAGCATTACCTTTGGGCATGCCAGTCTGGTGTTTGGGAGTGCTCTGTGGGAAGTCCTGGCTCTCCCACACCTTCCCAGGGCTGATCACCCAGTACCTCGTCTCAAGAAAGCCTTTCACCCTTGTTCCAGGTCAAGGTAATCTGGGAGGGATGGAGCTCTTGCACATGGGGTCAGGCACTGTTGGCAGCAGCAGGTCCCTGGGAACAGGTAACAGAGCGAAAGGACACTTGGTGCTCTAGATGGTGGGCAAGACCTTCCCCTGGGGTTTGGTCCCACTTTGGAGGAGTGTCGTGGCCCATCTAAGGCCTGCCTACTGCATTTGCAATTTACTGCAAGGACCTGGTGGTTGTTTGATCAATGGGTTATGTGAAGTGGCTGCCTGGGACAGCAGGGACCGGGCTCAGTGTAGGAGGAATCCCCCAATGCCACAGCCAGCATTGCATGAGACCCCAGGGTCCAGCGAGCATGGTGTGCCTGACCAGTGTCAGTATGCTGGATCGACCTCCCTCAGTCCTTTCATTCCTTTATCAGACATTCTGTTATGTATGGAAAACGGGCAGAGCTGGGTACATTAGAAAATGATATCGGCCACGTTCTGTGACTGCTCAGCTTGCCTGCAGCCTGCCTGCTCTTTCAGAACGCTTGAGCTAAGCTGCCAGAAGTTCTCCTCCTCATGTGGGGCTGCTCTGGTGATTCTCTTTCCTTCTGCAAAGCTATGCAAGGTGCTGCTAATTCACATAGGGTGTTAACCTGGCCGGAGGTTGTTCCTTTCCTCCCACATGGAGGCAGAGTCAGAAGATGAGATTCTTGATGTCAAATAAGTGACCTAGTAGTTCTGTTCAGTGTTTCTATCTTGCTCTGTGATGCATGGATGGTGGTTGGCCTTTATGCAGCTGGTTAGAAGAAAAGTGGTTAAAGAAAAAGCCTGCACTACAGCTGGCTGCTGTTTTCAGTTTGTGTAATGGGAGGAATGCTGGCACCACCACTGTGCCTCCCTCCAGCCCCCCTGCCAAGGGATGGAGGGAGGCAGGGATAAGCAGAGCCACAGTACTTCTCCCACCCACCACTGTGGCATTGCAAGGCCTGCACGCTCTCTGCAAGAAGAAATATCCCTGCACCGTGCCGGTGTCCCTGCCCCGCGGTGCCAGATTGCGCATTTGAGTTTAGAGGCCTGAATCCCTCTGGTGTCCCACCCCGGTGCTCTCACCACCACACTGTGGACCCAGCTCAGCCCACTCCTCGGTCATGCTGCATTGCCAGAGAAGCCTCTCCATCTAACCAGCCTTCAGCTTGCTCTCTTCTGCGCTGTTTGCCCAGGCCCTGCGGCTGGAAGGAGGCTGCCCCCGCCCACCTGCTGCGGGG
>NW_009258754.1:1161443-1169936 GCF_000687185.1 Egretta garzetta | reverse complement strand
ATTCCTGCTTTCAGGGGAATTTAGGGATACATGTGCCATGATGGGTTTCAGCAACATTAGAGTTGTTTGCACTTTAATTTGAAAGCTGAACTAACTGGCTTTTGATGAGTTTTCACACAAACTGGTGCTGCTCAGCGGCTTCCTTTCATGCACCGCTTGCACTGCTGCAAGAATAAATGCTTACCATGAGCCAGGCTGAGGGCTTCCTCTTGGCTACAGGGACAGAAAGGAGATGCTGCACTTGCATCATGTTGTCTGAAAGTCAGTTACCTTGCGACAAGATAAGTAACTCTTTGCCTAGAGAAAATAATTTTCTCAAAGTTATAAAAGACTTCCTTAAAATGTGCATCCTACACATTTCTCACACTCCTAGATGCTCAGCTATAGACTTGGAAGGGCTGAACTCACTTCCTAAGTGGGAAAATTGTTGGTGGGAAGCACTTTGCAGCGTATTGGTTTTAAGAGGTGCAATAAACTATTATAATGGGTGCACTAGTCCTAAAACTGTTCCCAGAATGAGGACAGATACTGCATTCATGATCTGGGCTCTAATTATTCTGACAACGTCTTCTCCCAGAGATGCTTACCACAGCTAAGAGTTATGATTTCTTAATAGGCATTATTCATAATTTAAAAATGTAGCTTAAAGACATTACAGACTGCTGCCTGAGCTGTGATGTACAACCTGCAGAGGTTTGCTCCCCCTCAGATGATACTGTAGAAATGCCTTAAATCTCCTCCCTTGGTTAAACAATGCTCTAAATGTCATCCCTGTTTACACTATTAGCAGAGCGCTCAGCAGCGATGATCTGTGCTCTGACGGTCCGTGAGCCTCCACAAGCAGCCAGCAGATTTACACTTCGGTGAAAACTGGCTCATTATCTCCAGTAGTAAAATGCCTCTCATAAATAGTCTTGTGTGCTCAAGCTGCAAATGGAGTTTGCATATACTGTAATGAGGTCTATTTCCTAAATACTCTCCTAAGTGTTTTAACATCCCTGATTCGTTCGCCTTCCCGGAGGCGGGTGCACCCAGGCGCTGGCTCCAGCCGGAGGCACTGGCGTGCGGCGCTGGCCAGCGAGCAGCGGAGCAGGGTGGGCTCATGGCTGCTGTTGTGCTCATCTCGATGCACTGGGGGTGTAATGGGAATGTAACAGGGAAAAGGGCAGCGCATTGCTACAGCGAAGCAGGCCCACGGTCCATCTGGTCAAGCGGGTCTTCAGCAAATGGGGAGCTCTAAGCACCCCCGAGGCAGGCCTGGGGAGCCTTGCTTTTAGCTGCTAGGGCTCGTCTGCATTTCTAAAACTGTTTCTTCTAATCCTGGCTGGCTTAAACTGGGGAACATACCATGTGACATCATTTCCACACACACAAGGTCATTAGCTGTTACAACTCTGTGATTCTGGTTATACGGATAATTGTTCAAATTTCTCGGTGTCCGTCCGCAGCACTGTGTTCCTTGGTCTAATTATGCATTCCTTGAAACAGAGCTTCCTCGCACCAGCTCTGTGTTTGCTGCTTTTAACATCATTGATTGCTCATGTGCTCCGAGATGGGAAGGGCAGGAGTCCTGATCTGCCTTCTCTTTGCTCTTCCCAGCCTGCTGTGCATTGGTTTTGTGCTTTCTTTGCTGTTGTTTCTTTTGTCTTGGGGTTTGGGGGGGTTTGTTTGTTTCTTTGTTTGGCTGGTTGGTTGGGTTTTTTTTTCCCTGAGCTGGGAACAAAAGCAGGCAGCAGAAAATACAAGGGGGGAAGATTGCAGCTATTTGTAAGAAGTTGTCTAGCACCAACCATGTGGTAGCAGTTTCCAGTGTGGCCGAGGTAAACATGATTCAGGCAGGAAGATTCTTTTCCTCTGAGAGCCATAGCTCCTGGCTAGGCCTGGCCTCTCCCAGTCTGAAACAAACTCCCAGCACCAAAACACCCTCTATTCCTTTGCCCGTCGCTGAGCTTGGGGACTAGCTGCCTTTCCTCCTCCTGCTGGGACAAGAAGGCGGCAGAAAGCGCAGTGGCAGCGGGGCTGGCCAGGCACAGCAGGAGCAGCCCCTGGGACGAGCTGGAGAGGCGGGGTGCAATAACTCCTTTTTCCTGCCCTTGTTTCATAGAATCATAGAATTGTTTAGGTTGGAAAAGACCTTTAAGATAGTCAAGTCCAACCGTTAACCTAACACTGCCATCTCACCGCTAAACCGTGTCCCTAAGCGCCGCATCTGCCTGTCTTTTAAATACCTCCAGGGATGGGGACTCAACCACTTCCCTGGGCAGCCTGTTCCAGTGCTTGACAACCCTTTTAGGGAAGAAATTTTTCCTAATATCCCATCTAAACCCGCCCTAGCACAACTTGAGGCCATTTCCTCTCATCCTATTGCTTGTTACTTGGGAGAAGAGACCAACACCCACCTGGCTACACCTTCCTGTCAGACAGTTGTAGGGAGTGATAAGGTCTCCCCTCAGCCTCCTCTTCCCCAGGCTGAACAACCCCAGTTCCCTCAGCCGCTGCCCATCAGCCTTGTGCTCCAGACCCTTGTTTCAAAGCACTGCTAGGCATGGCCCTCCTTCCACCCAGCCCATGCTGATGCTCCTCTGGCTCCCTGCCAGGGAAAGCGCTTGTGTCCTGCTGGGTACTCAGTGCTCCTGCTGATGGGTTTGTGCATGGACCAGAAGCCACGGATCACAGCCATCACACACGGCCAAATAACACAGGCAGTCCCGAAAGCTGTTGGAGAGCCCCGGGGTGGCAAACCCATAGCCTGAGCAATTCAGGGAGCGGCTGTAGGTAGCTAAGGTACTCCTGGAAACTAGCTTTGAAAGTCTTAGGGGAGGGAAGCAATACCTCTGCCTTTCCATTAATGGCATGGAACGATCACTGGTGACTGCACAGCTTCGATGCGTTAAAAATGAAGCTCCCCTTTGCCCGCTATGAGCGGTCACCCTGAGTCCCCCTTCCTGAAACAAAGCAGCACTGCACTGTACATGTTTAAAATTTCTTGCTTGCTGCAAAAGCCCTTTTTTTCTCTGTGTGTGTGAATGTATAGCAACAGAACCTGGCAGGAGCTATCACCCGTTTACTGGTAGATAGCTGCTGGTAGGGCCAGAACAGATGGAGCCGCGCTTCCAGAGATGGGCTGGCCCTTGACTCTGTTGTTTGCAGCACAACTCTTTGCATTCAACACAGGCAGGCACAAAACAGTCATAGTTCGACTAATCTCACTAATCTTCTTCTAATGAATCCATTTCAACGCAATTTCATTTCCACTTGCATGATTGGCCTGGGAAAGGCAGATAGCCCTGCAGACAGAAATCACCCCAGCAGAAAAACCGCTTTTGAGATCAGGCCTGGGAGACATCAGACAAGCAAGCAAACCAGATGAATGGTGATAACAGAACTGGAACTTGAAGAACAGTTTATGCTGCTGTCTCTCCTAAGTTCCCTCAGTCGTTCTGTGTGTGCCTGCACGAATAACTAATGGCGCAGGGGCAGCTGCTGCTGCCAACAGGAGCCAGTATCTCATCAGGACTGGTACGGCACCAGCCTGCCTCTGTGCCTGCACTGGGAAACCTCATGGTTGGAAATGGCTGCCTGGAGCCTCTGGAAGTGACCACGTATGCTAGGTGCTTTTAGTTCTGTTGCTTTCTAATGATCCTCCTCCAGCCGTAGCTCCTTACCCCAGGACTGCCTGTGCCAGCAGATAAACTCCCACTTGGTAGCTACGAGCATCCCAGTACAGCTATGCTGTTCTTAGCAAAATCTTGAGCAATTATTCTATTTCAAGTGCAGGAACATGAAATCTTTTCTAGATCTGTAGAAAGGGTTAGGAACTTAATGCCTAGTTAAGACAGATTTTGACACACAATTAAAAGACTATATTAGGAACAGGAGGGAACTTAAGAGCTTTGCCTTAGGGACGGGACCTATTTCACAGACGTAGTCTCTAAAGACCAGGACAAAGTCTGGGAGGTACTAACAGTGGTGGTGGACTCCCACTGAGCTCAATGCAATCAGATTTTCACCAGAAATTTCTCTGTAGGTTTTTATTAGCAGAGCACAGCTAGACAAGGGATAACAGACACTGCTACAACTCTGCAAAGGATGAAAACAGAATGTAATAAAATCAAAATATTTTCCCAATAGCAGCAAATACTCTGAACCCCATCCAGGAAAGGTCCTGTGAGTTGTCTTGTGGACTTCTGAAGTTGCTTGAGACATCTCAAGAACATTTGTTAACTAATTGGCCAGAGTACCTGCAGGTACTTTTAGTATTCTACTACTAGAAACTGAACTTAAAAAGCCAATTCTCATGCAGTTATAACCCTGTTTTTGTATTTATTGTGTTACCTGACCTCAGCCAAGAGCCAGTCAGCCTATTTCTGCCTGTGTGTACGTTGTGTAGCATCCTCGCTTGCTCAGCCTGTTGTCTCTTAACTGTTTTCCGAGGTCAGCATGGACTGCAGCTCCGTGGGCTCAGGCTGACCAGCAGTGGACCTGTTCGCCTCCTGGACTGCTGTGGATCCTTTGCAGTAGCCCACGGACTCCCAGATGCCATTTTCCAATTGCCAACGTGGCCGCCAGGGCTGGTGTCACAACTAGTGCAGGTGGGACATGTGGGAAGCCCGAGCAGAAAGGGGGAAGCAGCACTCGGGGTGCCAAGTTGCGGGTGAGACAAGCTTGTGTTCCTGGGGGGAACTGGGGGAGCACGGCCGGGAAAGCTTGTGCGGTGGTGCAGGAAGCTGACCCTGTGGGTTTGCTTTTGGCTTGGGTGTCATGAAGAAAACAACAGAGAGCAAAACCTTCCAGATTTTTCTGGAAAACCTCTGGCCATCTCTCTTTAAACATAACACAGCCTGTTTTCTCCTCTCTTGTTTGCTAACTTACAGATTTGGCTTTCTAAAGGTGAGCCAGGAACATAGGGACCAGTAACTGGACCAGTCTGATAGAGCAGGAACAGACGGGAAAACATCATGGATCAGGGTCCCTCTGGCAACGTTGATACACTTGGGATTTGCCTCACTGACCTGCTGTGTTGCCCGCCCCCCCACCCCACAGTGAGATGGGATTTACCTCTGGGCTTGAAGGAGATGCTAAGTGTCAAGGAAGGGGTGAACTCACTGAAAGGCCCCTCAGGGCTCTCCAGGAAGAGCAGTGGAGGGGAGGGATGCCTACCCCTTTGGTGGAGCCAAAGCTCTAGCTGCTCGCGTGTCCATGGATGCACAGCCCCCTGCCCTCCAGCCCTGCGGTGCTTCACCCAAACGTCCCTTGGGAATTGCTTCATCTGACAGATGCGTGCGTACACGCATGGATCTCCCGCAAGTGCTGTAGCGTTGGGTTAGACTCAAGAACATACATAACATTCTCTGCAGACACAGTAATCTGGCTCTGATTCATTTATCTCATGACTCGGTGCTAGCATCAGAGCTACAGCAATTTCAGGACTAAGGGAGAACCGCCCTGTAAATAAAAGGATAATTTGCATTAAAGTAGCAAATTGGCACCTCAACACTTTAACATATCCACTCACAATCACATTTTGTGTTAGAGTGGATCATGTGGGGTCACTAATGCCTCTGTCTGCCTTCCTCTTCTCTTTGTGCTTTCTGCAACGGGCAGAAAAACATACTGCAAACAGAGGGATGGTCTGTGCAAATTACTTGCTAAATTGAACTGTATTCTTGAAATGATCTTTAAAAGTCAGCTGAACTGCTCTCCCAGCATTGCAAAATTGAAAATTATATCAAATTTCAAATCAGAGTTGAAGAAAGCAAGCTGGCTTGTTCTGGGAACAGAACAAGGGCTGCTACATGCTGTAATCATTAATGATCCCTGTCAGACTTTTCTAGAATCACAATACTTTCCTGGAGGGGAGGATACTTTATTTTTGATGCAGAATATTTTGCATTGGGCTGTAGAGCTGTCTTAACACATTTGTATGATATTTAATTCTTCAATAATTCTCTTGCAAGAAGGAATGCAAAAACCCTGTTACAGATGCTGTTGGTCACAGAAACACCTGGAGAGAAGATCCTGTTTTCTACTTTGCAGGTTAATAGAAATGGATGACCTTTCCTTTTCTCAAAACAAGATACTATTTTTCCTGAAAAACTAAAGTCCCTTTTGAGTAAAGCAGTCTGAAAAGGAAAAAAAAAACCTCAGAAGCTAAACAGAAAGGGAATTTTCAGAAGATACTATAGTTCATTTAATTTTGAGATGGTTCTTCTCTTCAGCTTGTACTTCATTTTTATAGAAAACAATTTCAAGGTCTGTATAAAAATTTGTGTTGTGTGAAATGAAAGGTTTGGGTTTTTTTCAGTCAGAGCGACTTTGTTTATGGCTTGGTTCAGATAAGCGTTGGGGGAAATGTAATGTGGATTGGCTATAAGCAAATCTGTCCTTAAGTGGCCCCGACCACTACCTTCTGTTTTCCCCAGACTTGGGTAATCATGAAGCTCATCAGGCTGGAAAGCAAGCAAGCTTTCAGAGCCAGCCTGGAGGCAGCACCCCGTGGCAGGGAAGGGTGCGGGGAGCTTTGCCTGCCGCCCCTGGGGGCAACTCTTGTCCCCCGGGGCGCACTCCCCACCCGCGCTGCACCCGTGGGCCAGGTTCTCCAACCAAGACCCTGGGCTCATCCCAAGGCAGCCCGGCTCCCAGGGGCTTCAGCCGGAATGGCTGAGACAGGAGAGCTGGGCCCTACCTGTTCACACAAGGTGTATAAACACTTAATGAAGTGCATTAACGGGTTTCAAGGAGGCACACAAGCACACTCCTAGGGTGGCCCCTGTGAAACAGGGCTGCATCCGGTCTTTTCACAGAGACGTCTGACATTTTCCCCTTTGGCTTTCTTACTTGGGTCAGGGAAGGTGGTCCTGTCACTGCCATGTCCCCACGCCACACTCACCGGGGCACGGGGGGGGGTGCGAGCTGTCCTGGGCAGGGACTGAAGCTTACCAGAGATGCTGGATGCACGAGCATTTGTCACACTGAAACATGAATCAACCCGTGGGATAATTTGCCTCTATGTAAATATTTGTTGAGATGGCTCAATGTGCTCTGTGCTCAATGAAGTCAACAGAGCTGCGGTAAATGACCCCAGTACACAATGTGTCTATTTAGAAGGAAAAGACAGTGCAAAGCCCAGTGCTTTCAACATTTTCTTAGATTTGCCAAGGCATACCGACTTTGAAAGATGAGCTGGTTTAATGTAGACGCCCAGTTTTAGGCAGCCAAGTTATTTTGCATTTCCCAAGGTCAAATATTTTTAGGAGAATAGCATCCCTGGCTATAGTTTCTTTTACCAGAAACCTGCATAAGTAATGGAAGCGCTGATTAGCCAAGGCTGGTGCCCTCCTTGTGAGAAAGTCAAGCTGAAGACCCATCTCCCACTGCCCAAGTCAGATCTGGTGGCAGAACAGGACTCCCCATGCCGCATTCCTACCCCATAGGGGCTTGCTTGCTCACTTCACATTTTTTCTTTTTCCTGTCTGTAGCAACAACTTAACTAAAGCACCTGCTATTTTGTATAGCCCAATAGCCTTTATATATATATATATATATATATACACACACACGCACGCACGCTGCAATTCTTGTGGTTACCCACCAAGAACTGATAAAGCAATGCATTCCTCGTTCCTTGGCTTTTAAAGATGTAAAGTAAAAGAGCAACCTATAAAACCAACTTTGCAGCATGTGTAGGAGGACAAATAATCATATCTTGTCAGGCAAATGACTTTAAATTATTTTTCCATCTCAACACATAGGAAGCCACAGCCACCAAAATGTATGACTCGATAGCTAAAATATGCAAGTAGCCTAGAAATACAGTACATCTATTTTCAGGTGCCACC
This sequence comes from Egretta garzetta, assembly GCF_000687185.1. Classification (NCBI taxonomy): domain Eukaryota; kingdom Metazoa; phylum Chordata; class Aves; order Pelecaniformes; family Ardeidae; genus Egretta; species Egretta garzetta. Next base: position 1,162,098 of record NW_009258754.1, on the reverse strand, counting down.
AAGCACATGTTCATCAAGAAGGCTATTAAAAATTTCATTTCCTATGGGCATCAGCATTAGATTATTGAGGAGATCAAGTACTGGATAATGAATTGTGCAGGCAGAAGAGTGTGCACTATAAAAGGTGAGCTACGAGGCAAAGTCATTTCCCTAGGAAAAAGGCAAATGTCCCAACAGTCTTGGTGTAGGATAACTAAATTCTAGTCTATCTTTGCAGCTTGATAGGTAAAGTATGCATTTTTTAAAAGGTCACATGCTTTACATATTTATAAAACAGTCTGCTGCTGCTTTTGGCTGCTGCTTTGGAAAGGTGCTGTAGCACAGGAGTTAATTTTAAAAAATATCCACAATCCAAAGGTGAAGTCTCTCTTTTTTTTTTTTTTTTTCTATTCCAGATATTTTAGCTGTAGGAGCTGGTCAGCAAGAACTTTATCAGCAATGAAATAGACTCAGAATTTATGATGAAGATGATTAAGCCAGGCTTACTGAGTCATGCACTGAGCTGAGCCAGGAAGACGGTAAATGGAAGAAAAGGAAATTACCCAACCTGATTAACAAATGAATTAGCCAAGAAAGTAACCACTGGGGGGTCAGCTCAGAGCTAGAAGACTCCCCAGCACCTAGGCTTGCCCTGGAGAGCCAGGCTCCCCGGCAT
>NW_009258754.1:1148081-1161364 GCF_000687185.1 Egretta garzetta | reverse complement strand
TGCTCGGTGGCAGGCAGTGGTAGCCAAGTGGTGGGGGTGGGAGGCCTCCCCAGCCTCGTTCATCACCTGGGTCTGGGGAGCGCTTCGATGAGCATCCAGTATTAAGTTAAAAATGTAAATGTTGCCTTTAGCGGGGTTAATGAAATAAAATTAATCTGATTTTCTGGCAGTCTACTTGTAGATTGGATGGATGGGAAAAGGTGTTTGAGCATAGTATTGATTGTATTGATTGCACTTCAGAATTTTCTTGGAAGGCTGTTGTCAAAATACTGTTCCTCAGGGACTCGATCTGCCTGCCACAATTTATCTTAGCATATTTTTAATGTCCAAACTCCTTAACATCCCCTCCATTCTTATCTCTCTGCTTGAACAGAGATCTGTATTTTCGGAGTTGATACTTCAGCCTGTTCAGAAGGCAGGCGGGGAGGGCTGAGGGGGATCTATAAATAGCGTCTTAGTCTGGAGCAGAGAGATTTGGAGTCTGATGTGGCCATCTATGCGTGAAGCAACGATCGGCTCCACAGAGGGCACATTAAGCTAACCTTAAAGGAACTTCCTGGCCAAAGCAACGCTGAAGAAAATTAGACTTGCTCTGTGGCTCCCCATGTGAAGTGATTTTTAACTACACATTAAACTGTATTTTTTAGCTCTATGTTTGTCAGTGTGTCTCAAATTATTTACACTGGTGTCCCTGATTTTCCCACACGAGGGAGGGGAAGATGGGGCTGCAAGATGGCATTGAACGTTGGTCTGTCCGTGGCAGAAACCGCTGGGTTTCCGATTCCTGCCCCCGCATCTTCTCTGGGCTGGGGCCAATCTTCAGCTTAAATATGGCCTCGTTATGTGGGCTATCACAAAATTTACTGGCATAGAAACAAATGGAACTATATGGTACAGAGCTATGTGAAGCTGTTAGATTCACCTGCATTGTGTCAGATATAAATAAGACTGATGTAAAAGGTGTTGCCAAATTGGGAAGTGGCCAGTAGCATTGAACTCTTGAGTAGGATCGGCAAAGCCCAGTCTGCTGACTCTAAAAGGAGCAGAGGAGAAACAGCATAAAACTAAAGCAAAACCAGTATTTTTGTAACAAGTAGGAAAGACATCACGAAGTTGGAGGGTTTGATACATTTCCTTTCAGGTTTTTTTTTTTAGTTGTTCATAATTGTGGCATTTTCAACAGTAATTTTTTTCTAGCGTAAAAATATCCACGAGCTCTTCCCAGCAGTTAAAGGTCCTTTGGATGAAACAGCCCCTTCATTGCAAGGGGGAGGCTCAGGAGCGCAGAAGACAGAAACTTGTGGCATTGAAGCAGCCACTGTGCCCCAGCCACCCCTAGCGGTTTGTGTGGCTGTGGTGGCACCAGCTTCAGCCCCTGCACTCCAGGGAGGAGAGGCCTGGGGGGGCTGGCGGGTTTTAAGTAGAAATTAGAAAGCCAAAAATATGTGTAAACAGAGTTCAACCTGACTATTGCTTCTAGGGAAGCAAAGTCCAAGGCCATGGGTGAGACTAAAGGACTTGTGAGTTTGTACAGTCACATTTCATAGAATCATAGAATGTTTTGGGTTGGAAGGGACCCCTAGAGGTCATCTAGTCCAACCCCCCTGCAGTGAGCAACCCACCTTTCTGGGCAACCTGTTCCAGTGTTTCACTACCCTCATTGGAAAGAATTTCTTCCTTATATCCAGTCTAAACCTACCCTGGATTAGTTTAAAATCATTACCCCTTGTCCTGTGACAGCTGGCCCTACTAAAAAGATTTTCCCCATCTTTTCTATAGGCCTCCTTTAAGTACTGAAAGGCTGCAGTCAGGTCTCCTCGCAGCTGGTAGAATACGCTGGTGGTTGCAGACTCACATACAGAATAAAATTTTCAGATTTCATTTCCTTCTTAGTCTCCTTCAGTGCGCTGGTCGCTAGCGCAGAGTTTCTACCTTGTTGCACCCGTGTTTGTAAAAAGAAAATCAATTGGCTTTATATTGGATCTGAGTAAATTTAACCTTGCGGAAAACAGTTCTCCTTCAGATTATATTTGCATCCCAAAATTTACTTGCAGGGATTTAACGCATCTCCCTTTGTTGTGTCACATGAATGATAAGCAAAGAATATTGGGTTTATCCCCTTTAATGATTTATCTTTATTTTTATCTTTTCTGCGGCTGTACATAGTGTTCCTGGCCTGGCTTTTACATGCTTAGTATGAGAGTACAAGTACTGGTAGCATCTAAGTGGTTTGTTGCTCTGTTATGACATTTATTAGCAGGTGGCAAAACACATAGCCATGGTGGAAAATGCATTCCTTGCAGAAATTATATGTTGCATCTCATCCAAACAGTCTGACACCTCCTCTTAGGTCAAAAAGGAGAGAGAAAAGTGGGGATGGGAGGTTTCATTTTTTATTTAGGGGCAACAGATTTACAATGGGATTCTAAATGGAATCTAAAATCTGAGCTGGATAAAAGATCCATTTAAAGGAAGGATGGGTTTGGAAAGAGTTTTAATAGACAATAAAGAACGACCACATGTTTCACCTGGAGCTCTCAGCAGACAGGTGCAGTGTGCCTCCTCTTCTGTGTGTTGGCATGAGTGTAGGGCAAGAGGAGAATAACCCAAAAAGGCTTTACCACAATGATCCTGAGCAAAGTTCTGGCAGGGGCGGATCTCACCATCTCCAGCAGATGAGATGCCCCAGTGGTGGTGACTGCAATAAGCAGAGTAGTAGGAGAACTGCCCTGAAGTGGGTCACCCACTTGAAAAATATGGGCTCAGATTTGCATAAACACTTACTTCTCACATAAGCATGTAAATGGAGTGGTACAAAATACACCCCACAGCTACACCAGAAGAGATTCACTCTAACTTAAGCATGAAGCCAACCAAATCTGGTGGGCTCAGATTTGGTGACATAATCAGGGAGCCACAACAGTGGTATAAAGCTCATCCTTTCTTTTAGAGCCTGTCCTGGATCCTGTTCATCCAACCCAGAGACCCTGGCTGCCTCATGGCACTCCCACCATGTCGCCCCGTCGGAGCCTGACTTTTCTGCCAGGATAAAGCCAGAGGCTCTATTTTTAGCCCGATGCCAGGAAGGTGTTTGGGAAGCATATCATGGAGCAGCAATTATAGGAGCTGGAGAGTTGCCAAACAACCATTTCCTAGCTCTCCTCCCCCAGGCGCGTAGGACCTGCATGGCTCATTGTCTGCAGGTTTTTGTCTTAGCAAAGCGTAGGACCTGCATGGCTCATTGTCTGCAGGTTTTTGTCTTAGCAAAGGAAGGCAGAGCTCTCTGCGTTGGACCGCCAGTCATTACACAGCAGATCTGAATGGATGTGGTGCATTTAAAATAATTGTACTATAGTTATTCACCAGCGTACATTACATTTGGAATCAGAGGTTGCTTTTCTTTCTTTACAAGGGGAAAACATTGTAAGTGAACCCGTAATTTTGAGTACGCTAATTCCAAGACATTTGCAGATTCTGAGTGGTTTCCTGGAATAACGGCCTCTCTCAAGAGGAACGTCAAATGCATTTAATCAGCCACATTTAGAGCTCTGCAGCATCTGCAAATGAATTATTAACAACCTCAAATGCTTTTGAATGATCCAAAAGTCAGGAATAACGTGGCTCTTCAGATAATCAGCTCTGATTCAGGGCTTCTCCTTTCCACCTTATGCACTAGAGGCTCTGCACCTGCCTGCTGCTGCTCACTGCAGATCCTTGCAGCTCGGATGAACCTCTCCAGAGGCACTTGGGTAGCTGAACAAATGCAAAGTGCAGCTGGCATCCAGCTGTGTCTGCATAGATTTATGTATTGTGTAGTAAGTAGCCACTGATTGGTGTTGTGCACCTTGGGGGGAGGTAAGGGATGCTCCAGGGAACGCAGGTCCCGCACGGCAGTCATCGCTGCACATGACACTTGTCCACAGAAGTCCTCAACTCCCACAATCCTACATCTGATCTGAAGTGATGGAAGATCGGTCTGGGTAAGGTTTGTCTGGAGAAGCAGGTTTGAGTCATGAGTCTTCTCGTTAGCTAGCAACAGCAAGGATGGCAGAATAAAGCTGGGAAGCAAAGCATGGCTCAGGACGCCCGGGTTCCAGCCTTGGCTTGCCCTTTGCCATGCTAAGAAAATCACAAGATGGCTTATGTTGCTTTGCCTGCAGAACAGGTATCTGGTAAAGTGCTTTGAGCGGTACTAACGACTGTCACATTATATGTGACTCAAACCCCTTCCACTGCAATGTGGAAATACCCTTTTAGAAAAAGATGATTGCAACAGTCTAATTTCTTCAGATGAGGTAATGTGGTTACATGAATTTTTGAACAACAAATGTCATTTAAGAGCCCCTGCTGACAAAATAATGGAGCCACCAAGGTGCAGATGTAAACAAAACACTTGCAGTAGCATGTGAGTTAATGAAAAAACAAAAAGATGTTAACTCTTATGGATACAATGAATTCTAGTTTATGTACAAAGAAATCCTCCCTCGGGTCCTGGGGAAGGTGTTCAGCAGCTTGTTATATTCAGACCAAATGCAGAATGTCTGTTCAATCTGCTTGTTGGGGAAGACCTTAAATATGAGGACACGACAAAGCTTACTGCAGGTTTTAAGAGGAAGATGTGAGCAGAAACATTTTTCTTTGCTGGACAAAAGCCTCTGATAGAGAGCACAAACCAGCTGCATCTGGGTTGCTGTCAAATCATAGCACAAAAGAGTAATTAAAAATCTACTCCTTACTTTGCCTGAGTAAAAATTGCAGGGTGGTCACTTAATTTTGTATGTAATTATAATAATAAGCTGGATCATGTGGCTGTTAGGGATTACTCATTTGGCGTGTGCTACTAACAACATGACTGTTTGTCCCACTATGCTCATCAGGAACGTATGAAGCACGGACAAATGGAAGCAGAAGCGGCTATGGCTGTTAGGAACAATTAAGCCCTACACAGCCTCTCTGCAGGGGGCCGCTCCAGAGGGCCGTAATGGAGCAGATCCCGCATTACGGTGGACGTGCGGATAATGCTGTCTTGCAGATTCAGGTACAACTATCTGCTCTTCTGCAGGAGCTTTGGCTGCGTAGCAAGAGGCAGCTATAGCTACCAAGAGGGTGCTGCCTATTGCCTATTTGCTCATTTAATTTCAAAATGGGATTGGGGATTTGTTTGTTAGAAATAAAGTACTTTGCAGGGAGATCAGCTGTCTGCTTTCTGTGGCTGGAAGAGGAAAGGGTACTGATGTCACTTTTTAGCTTGAAATCAGCTTGAAGCTTCCACGTAGTTCTGTTATACAATGTGCAATTCTGTTATTTCAAGCTCAGCATCCCTTTCCTTGTTTTTGAAGATGAACCACAAACAACAAAGTCCCTGATGGCTTGCACACCCTGTGAGACGGTCTTCCAAAAAGTGATGTAGTTACTCATGCCAAGGTTTGGATTTTCCAAAGCTTTTTTCCTCTTCCACATGGTCTCTGAAAGAAACTGTCCTTTTATGCATAAGTTTGTACCTCTGGCTCCTTAGATCCAAAACCATTCTGGTATCCAAAATTTGCATTGAGTTCTCCTTGAGTAAGAGCCCAGAGGCGGCGTTTATGCCAAACAGCTCCCTGGAACTTTGGTCAGCTCGGGAGCCTGGGTAGCTCGGGGAAGGGAGGGCTAGGGGCTGTGGTAGCAGGGGAATGAAATGAAGGAACTTAAAACTACCACCAGTCATCGCTGACCATGTTTCTTTTGTGTGGCGTCTCTTCTAGGTCCACCGCAGATGTTGTAAATTAGATATATTATTGCCTGGGCTATGCTCAAGGAATAATGGCTGAAATGGGGACCTGTGAACCTCTGTCCCTTCGCTGGAATCATTCTTTTGAAAAGAATTAGGTCAGCTAAAGAGGTAGGACTAATAATAACATGCTACCTTAACATACCTGCTGTAAAACATCATTGTTTTGATGCAGTCATCCTTTTACATTGACTTTAAAAAAACCCAAGCCCTTTAAACCATAAACCCCACTGCCTGATGGTTTTGTTTTCCACTTGAAGAGAGCATTGAATACATTCTGAGCCGAGTCCCTCAGGAAGGTCTTCAGGTCTGGGGACCTTCAGTGGCTTTCAGGGAACTGTGGGGCTGCAAGTATCATCACCTCAAGGCAAGAGGAGCACCACAGTGCAGTTCAAAGGCTGGGTTGTGGCGGAGGCTATCCAAGTGCAATTTTAGGACAAAGCAGAAGCAAAGGTTGGCACTTCAAAGCATTTTCATCTTCCTTTCCTTGGGCACGGTGATGCGTCAGGCTGCCTCCCGGCTGCCATAGCAACGTGTTGCTCATCCCTGCATCACAGGGGCGAGGGGGATGCTCCTCCGAGCCTGGGGCTCAGCAGCTGCTGGGGGAGGAAATGGAAAAGCTCCTTTTTAAAGCACCATTGTATATCACCATTGAAAGAAAGGAGGGCAGCAAAAGGGGAAAAAAATGCAGTTTTAATTTTCACTGTGAAAAAAATAGATCAACTCCTACCTATTTTAGCCATGAAGACAAAAGCAGCAACATGCACTGTACCATGGCTGCCTGGTAGCACACGTGGTGCCAGGTGTTAGCTTTAATGTGTGACTTTATTACCTGCCCAGAGCTGGGGGTAGAGGGCAAGTGTTGGGGAGCAGTGTAAGGATCAAGGAGAATAACAGTATTTGGAATCAAGGTGATAAAAATGATTATTTTTTTTAAAGGGCACTTTTGTTTTGGATAAAACAGTGATTCCAAGTTACCTGTGTCACAAGCAAGTGCGTGTCAAATGGCAATGGGTTTGTCCTTTACAAAAGTGAATTTAACTCTGTTATTTTTTTCAGTTCTGTGTTTAATGTTTTGACTCATCCAAGTAACAGGGAAGCAAAGGATTTTGCTGTGGCCCAAAGCAAGAGCCCTGACTGAGCTCCTGGTGTCTTGGGGTAATGGGGACACTGAAGACGAAGTCTTATTTCTGCAGCCTTTGTACTTTGCTTCTTTAGACATTGCCTCACCAAAAATCATCCCCACCCCACTTAGCAGAGATGAATTGCTGAAGAATACCACAGGGAAAACCACTTTTAAACTATAATCCTGGAAATGCTTATGCCTGACCTGGCCTAGTGAAAACCATGTCTGACTCACAGGGTTACACAAGCACATTTGGTTCTGCACAAGAGCCATAACTTTTCCAGAACATCCGCTGCAGGTCTTAACAGGAGCTCAAAAGACATTTCAAGTGTCCGGGTAATGTAGTGAATAATAACGGTTCTGTGTATACTTATGTATACATGTAACAGCCATTTCATTACATTGGAAATAATATTTTTATTAGACAAAAAAAGTGATGTTACCTACAGCCTGAGTTCTCTGCTTGCCTTGCCTTGGAGCCTGTCTCATTCTTCGTGGTAGCCATCGTGAGAGATGGCAAGGAACCCGTCTGCTTCCCATCCACTTCATCAAAGCTTTCCCAGAGCTGCTGCTACTCACATACAAAGGTTCAATTTTATATTTATTTAGTGCCTCGCTACAGAGTCTGCCTTAGCTGGACAGATCATTTAGCTTCCTCCCACTGCCAAGAGATACCTCAACATTAATTAGCGAGGAGAGGGGGAAGCGCAATTTTCAAAAAAGGTAATGCAGTTACTGCCCTGGTTGACTTCAGAAAGCTCTTCAGGTACGCACTGCCCTTAAAGATAATGACAGTCAGTGTTCTTACAGTCCAGAAAAAAAACAGAAGGATAAGCTACCGACTTATTCTACTGTAAAATAATAGATTTCAGAAGAAGTGTCTGTAGAAATAAAACATATGTTTCTGTTTCAAATGACTATGACTTTATCAACTGCCACAAACACAGTCTGTTGTCCAGAAATAATTTATTCATCAACAATAAAACACTGAATAGAAAAAGCCTTTTAAATAAAACTATATATATAATGCTTTATTTTTTTATTTGATACTCCACAAAAAACACTACAGACAGTAACAAAATAATCCAATTAATCTTAAAAATTTCAAATTATAATTGTCACTTCATTTATCATGTTTTATTAACAATGCAAAGGTCATTTGTTTACATATTATAGTTTTACTTGATTTCATTAAATTCTTTCTTAAAACACTTGAAGCAATTTGTTGTTTGCCCCATAATTTATAACATATATAAGTATATCAATAAACAATATAACAGCTCTGAGAAAGATAATGCAGACTGTTCAATGGTAAGTAGTCTACCATAGGTTGTTTAGTGGGAGAGTGGGAAGAAATCACAACTGAATTGGGATAGAAGTCAACACATTGAAGAGAAATAATATTTGGGGAACAATTACATATTTTCCATTGCCCGTTTAGTAATGTGATCTCTTTCGAGCTCTGATTTCTCCTGTTTTAGATACTCTAGCACCTTTGCTAGCATATCCTCATCCAGATACTGCCTGCTTTGCGTGTCATCGGTTTCCCCAGCCATGGAAAGCCTTTTGCTGAGCGAAGCCAACTTCGCAGCCTCCTGCGGTCCCAGCTGGCTTAGGTGCTCCCTGATGGCCTGCTCCAGCCGGTCATCTTCCTGCAAGTCACTTTCAGAAGCTGGAACTGGGACTCGTTTCATCTGGTTTGTATTGATAACTTCAGGGTACTTTGCCAACACCTTTGCCAAGTAATCGGCCAGCTCTTCGTCCTTCTCGTTCAGTTTCTCATACTCCATTTGTCGCCTTTCCAAATCGTTCATCCAGGCAGCTTTAGGAAATGGGTGTCCTTTCAATCTTCTGGGAATGTAAGACAGTCTTGGCAAATCATTTTCTTGATTAAGACGATTTAGCAAGTAGGAGGGATTCTGATTAGCTAAATTGTCAGTTCCCAGAAGACTGACAATATCTTCGATATTGAGGTCTTCAGGTAAATTTTCTGGAATAACATTAAAAGGCTGCTTCATGTACCCGTTCTTAGAGTTTACGTTATTTTTAAATATATCACTCTGTCCTAGATTAGTTTCAGCGATCTCATCAAGGTCTTCTGGGAATTCTGCTTCCTGCTCAGCTTCCAACCTTTCATTCTGAAGCTGCTTTGGTTCTCCAGCTTTCAACATGTCTATTAAATCCTCAGGAGGAATTTGTAAATTCCTTGAGATTTCTATTAGCTGAGCTATGGACTGAGGATCAAGTTGCTTATCCAAAAATGTGGGCGCTCTTTTTTCCTCAAGTTCTCCTCCAGTCCTTAATTTCCTATTTGCAGCACCGCCCATCAGCCTCTTCAGGTAGTAATTCATTAGCTTTGAAACGTCCTCCAACATATGATCTTTATTGTCTCCTCTTCTTATTTCATCCTCAAGGAAGCTGAGTTTCCCTGATCTTTTCATTTCATCATCGATCTCCTCTTCATGTTTATCAATTTCCTCTTTGCTATTTTTTATCTCTTCCTGGGTCTGACTTTCCACTTTCTCCTCTATGGGATTCCAATCTTCTCCGCCAACCACATCTTCATAGGCAATGTTATTCACTTTATATACATCATCTTCATCATCCGTATACAATTTCTGGTCCTCATCCAGCCTTTCTTTCTTGTGGTTACTAGGTCCTGCCATCTTCCCCAACTCCTGAAACACAGACTCCAGCGTAGCAAGACTTTGGGGTGTGTATTGCTCTTCCACTATTTCATTAGTACGTTTGAAAGGACTGTCTCTTGAGCTGTCTTCATAGTGCCCAAGTGGCATTTTGAGATATTTTTGCCACCTCTCAGGCCACTTGTAAGCCTCATAATCATCAGTCACTCCAGCTGGAAAGTTGTTATCTGAACTCAGACCAAAAGGTTTATTCTCCTTTGGGCCAACTTTTGACTCTTTCTCAGCTTGTCGCAAGGCTTCCAACATTACCTTAACCCATTGGGACTCATCTTCAGTCAAAGAATCCCTTACATTATCTGGTAGGTGAACCTGATCTTTGTTTTCTTTCTGTTGCAGGAGATATGGGACACTTTGGAAAGAGTTGTAATCAGGGCTGCTTTCTCCCTTGTTAGTTTGCTTGCGAAGATCCTCTATGTATTCCAAAGCTTTGATCATATCAGGATTTGGGAACCTTTGTAAGTTTTTCATTACATAGTCTGGGTCTTTCTGAAGCAGCTGATGCTGCTGGAAGGAAGCTGCATCAACCCAACAGATTACGACAAAGAAAAAGGCGAGAGCACAGGCTGCTTCAAGCTGGAAGGCTTTAGTTTCTGCCATATTTAAAATATTTCCTTGAAATAAAGAAGAAGAAGAAAAAGGAAGCAGTTAACATATGGAGACAGACTTAGCAAACTGAGAAGCGAAATAGAGAATTTATTTTAAACTGGAACTTATGAAGAATACCACCAGTACTGCACATGCTTTTATTAATTGTGGAAACCTAATATACAGGAAAGCCATATATTTTGGTGGAAATCTGAGATTTTCTGAATTTTTGCTATGATTCCTCAGTTATACTGGAAACTATTGGTTTCCTATACCAGAACTTGCTTATCTCTATGTTCAATGTACTTTATGAACATCAAGTTTCCAATGCAGCACCAAAGTATAAAATACAAATCCAATGTAGCTCATGCAATGCCCATAGAGGAATCTAGATGTCATTTTGATCATGAAAATGAAGGCTGCAAATGGTAAAATCAGCATATCCATATATTTAAATGCTGCTTAAAATATTAATATTAAGACAGCATACAGAATTATTTTGTGAGAATGTTCCATAGGGAATCTGATTTCATGCCAGGGCAATATCACTGAATGGTGCTAGACTGCAGTAAAATTAATGTAATGAAGTGGAGAAATGGCCTATAAAATGACTTGCAAGTTTATTTCTGTCATTATTATTAGTGTTACTACTTCTCTTTTTGCTATTTCATTTAAAAAAATACATTATTTGTATTACAGCTGAATTTTATTTAAGAGGCTCTACAAGTGAACCATTTTCCTATGGGCAATGATCCCCTATATGAAGGACAAACTATAATTTATCCTACACGTACAATATAATTTTAGTGAATCCTTTAAAACCCATCTCGGAAATGAGCTCGAGTAGGTAGGTTCTGAGTGGTGATTTCATTCATTCATTCACTTCAGCAGAAATTGAATCAGGTCCCAGGATGGGCAGAAACGTGACCGTTGGCTAAATGAGTGAGCTAAATTCAGTTGGAACAGATCAGTAGAAGCCCATGTCTAGTCAGTCTGCCCAGCTTACGGTGGCCGACAATCAACTCTGGAACGGAAGTGGGAAAAACATGCCGCCGACTGAAATAAGAACATTACAGCACGGCTGAGTGTGAGGATACAGCTGCACAGGCCCCGTCCTGCGGGAGGCTGAGTACCCTCCACCCGGTGAAGGGAAAAACTGCCGCCACTTATTTCCTAGGAGATGCTCAGGCACTGATACACTGGGGCCATGAGGCAGGCTAGACTCTGTTCTGATCCAGTTACATTAATGAATAAAGTACAGTAATGAGAAAGAAATTATAAAGATAGAAACCACTTTGATTAATTGACCTATTTTGGTTCCTTTGGTTTCTGGCTTGGTCAAAGCATCCTGTTGAGATGCTGGTGATTCGTGACAGACTGAAAGAGCTTTGGATACCACTATTTCCCCGCTGGTCTAAGTAGAAAGCAAGCGTGAATATGCTCATTTCAGCTCACTTATAGATTTTTCTGCTCAGTTTTTGTTTCTAACAAAATGTGACTGACTTAAATAAATAATTAAAGCCCTATCCCCACACACCCCCAGTACCCCTGGGCAAGCTAACAGCCGTAATAGCAAACAATTTCCCCAAACATTTCTGACTACTCAAGCCTGGATACATTTGAGCACTGATTTCACACAGGATTAGTTCAGAAGAGCTGATTAGGTCCCACCCTTCAGATCTGAGTTTGCCCTGAAACAAAGCCAACCCAGCGCTTCATTTTCTGTCACAGAAAAGGCACCAGTCCTGTACATAAATGTGTATCTCCGGGAAAACAAAACAAACCAAAACACTTTGGGATTTATTGTAGCAAATCCATGAAATCAGGACTTTCTTTCCCAGCAGAGGCTGGTTATTAGCAGAGGTAGTTTGATTAAACTCTCTCCTTTCCGAGGGGTGGGGGAAGGGCGAGTTGTTCCACAATTATCTGCCAGGCACCTCCCACTCACAGACACCAGCACCTCAACTTCCTTTGCTGCACACAACTGTGGATTGTTACAGCCCTTGTAACAGCCGGCAGCATCCCGTTAAAATCAAAAATGCGCGGAGCCAGGCAAAGTTTAGTTTAGTGTTCCACGAGAACGTTGCCCAACTGGGTATTTCCTTTGCAGGAATAACATTGACTCCTCTCTACACAGTTTGGGTGCCTTTCTCTCTAGATCAGTTTTTCACTTCTGATTTATTAGGTTTAAGTAGATGACACTTGAAACCCTTGCCAAATGGTTTGGGGCATGGTTCCTTTTAAAAGCAGGTCATAAAATCTTGTCATTAAATATACTGCATTATCTAGGGTAAGAGGACCCCTTCCAGTCTTTCAGACTTTAATTCTGTATTTTTTGGAAAACAGAGGACATTTTAGACTATCCTTAGGATCTATGGTAAAGCATTCTCTTCTGTGCCTCTCAAAGGACAATATGCTAAAATGGCTGTTTTGTCTCCAGATGGCTACTTGTGAAGCCAGCCTAGATGGGGAGCGTATTTTCTCCTCTACTAGCAGCTAACAAACAGGAAAATCGTCTTTTGGCCAACAATTGTAGAAGTTCCTATTTACAAAATGAGGCAATCGAGTTCACAATTTAACATGTATGAAGGCAATGGAGACTGACAGAAGTTCCCCCAAAAAGCCAGACAAAAAAAAAAAAAAATCTCCTTTCTGGAATGTTTCCATGGCAGCAGTAATTTTCTCTCTCCATCTCTCTTAGCGGTCGTCTCTGATGTGAATGCAATGTTTCTAGTGAAAATTTGTGATGAAAACTCCTAAGCTTTCCTACAGATGAGTCCCTGCCCTGAGAGTCTGAGGGGGAATCTGACAGCAGTTTTCCATAAGGAAAATAAAGAAATACCTTGCACACTCTTCCTCCTATTTGCTTTTGCAATAAATAACACATAGCAGTAAATGAGCATATGCTCATTTTCATTGGAGCACGTCTAACCCTTTATCCTGTGCAAGGGACCCAAAAGATGAACAAAATAACAAGGGGGGAACCCCCCCAAGCCCCAGGGTGTTCTGACTGAAGATGGTGGCTGTTTGTGCACCTCTACATCTGGGCAGTTAGTCGGCTCGTGTGCGCGGCCAAGGTAACCTCACAGCCTGTATT
>NW_009258754.1:1133635-1147330 GCF_000687185.1 Egretta garzetta | reverse complement strand
GGGGGGGGGGAAGGGGCAAAAAGAAAATAAACCAGGCAGACAGGGTACAGCCAGAGCCTTCTGTGCCTTGGCTCACTCGGAGCAGGACGGGGGCCCCTGCTAAGCTGAGCAGTGGCCCAGGTTTGTAGGTGAGAGCCAGGGCAGCAGCAGGGGCAGATGCCCAGGAGTGCAGCTGGGGGCACGCAGGGACGATGGGCGGAGGCGTCAGCCAAGCTGTGAGGAAGACCATGTGGCGAGGCAGCACGGCACAAGGGTCGGCCTGTGCATGTGTGCACCTAACTGTGCCCATGCCTTTCGCTGGCCTCTTAACAGGCTGGGTGGATTTCTTATTTCCCCTTAATCCATTGAGCCAGTGTAGCATGGGTCTGTCTTTGTGACAGGGTAGGGACAATTCACAGCATACATGGCCTCTTCATCAGGCGTGGGAGGCCATGTAGAACCAACTAGAGCATCCTGCTGAGGGCTGGGTGCTCTCAGGGGGGTGGCTGAGGAGGGGAAATGGCACCCCTCCATTTATGCCTGAGACACATGGGAAAACAGAAGCACCTCAGGGGAAAATAAGGCAGAAGGATCCCTCCACAGTAGCTCCCTGCTCTGGGCCCCTGTTGCAGGAGGACCCAGGCATCCCACTGCTGCTGGACTCTGCCTCCACCGGTGGCTGCGGCATGGGACCAGGGCCAGGCTCCCATGCTCCCAGCTTTGACCCCACTTCCCCGGGTGTGGATGCAGACAGAGAGGGCTTACCCACCTATGGCACTGCTGGCAATGTGCTTGCAGGCATAGATCACTAGGGTGAGTAAATAGCACCGTGCCATAAATCAGAAAGCATGAAATCCAACACGTCGCTTCAGCTGCTGCTCTGGGGCTTAGCTCATTCCTTCTGCTTCCATTCTATTCCAGAAAGGCTGTTTTACTTTGGCTTTTAAATAAGGACGCCTTTTCCCCCAAAATAAATCTTTCCTGACAATTTTGACCTTTTACAGCACAAAATGCAAAAAACTAGGATGAATGTACCTTCCAAACCAATACATGTTACAAAATTAAATTGTCATAAGAACAGCAAGGTAGAAATAATTGCAGCCATGAACACAGACGAAAGGACTCTCCTTGCTGCATTTGTTGTAGTTGAAATGGAGATCTGGAAGCCTCTTGTTTCACCTCATGTAGAGTTAGGAGTAAAATAGGGGACCGGGTTTTGTGCTGAAACTCTTCAGCAGCAGCCTTATTCAGGCCCCAGATACCATCTAAGATGCTCACTTTCATCACTGGACCCAGAAAGAAAAGAGGCAAAAGAAAAGTTATGATAGCACCCCTGGAGATGGGAAACAGAAAGGCGGCTGCTGCCGTAAGCAGAAAGCAAGGCCCAAATAAGCCATGGTCTAACCCTGAGCAGCTGGGAGCTGTATTGCCCAACACCACATCGTCCTTGAGGGAGGCTCTGATCTCCCACAAAACATGCAGCTGCAGACATCGTTATCTTTAATACACCTGAGTCCACTGAGAAAATAGTCATGGTGATCAAAACAAAATGAACAAACAAAAAAAAAACCCAAGAAGACAAATGCTCAAATGGGATTTTCAGGAATTTTCTTGTGCTTCTGCATGTGTTTCCACCAGACTCTTGTTTTGTGCATTCTGCCACCAAACACTTCACATTTATCTAGCAAATTCTTTCCCATGAAATCATCCTGCTGCCCCCATCCATCTATCCCTGATCTTCAGCATCTGTGCGTATTTCAGACACCTGAGATTAATTGGCACATGAGCACGATTCCTTCCTCTGCTCCTTAACCACTCACTTGAGATTTACAGCGTGTGAAGTCAGGCAGACATTTGGCTTAGGTCTCTGCCATGGCTATTTTGGGTTCAGTGGATAAAATTTACCAAAGGGTATCCACAACTCAGCTGTCAATTTTACTCCACATCAAAAAGTGTTGCCTGGACTTTGTGCATATGATTGATTGCATCTCCACAGCCCTGTGAGGAGGGCCTTAGTGAATGTACTTTTTTTTTTCCCCCATATTGAGCGTATGCCATTCTTTTCCTCAGCATGAGTCACGCAACAGAAAATTTGATCTGTGCTGCCATCAGAAGTTCCATGGCATTTTATATGAGTAAGATCGCATCACAGCATCTCTGAATTTTAGGAAATTGCATTAAAACTAGCTCAATATCAACTCCTTAACCAGAGGAGCTTGGTAATCTTGTTTTTCTGAATGCATTTTGACCATGCTGCATCCTTTTGTGGATCCTGGGAACAGAGCAGCAATACAGGCAATGGTTTCGCTGAGCGGCTTGCCCTGTCACGTGCTCTACCTTACACAGTGATGCATCATGAGAAGCTAAAAGTTAATCAATCAACCCTGCATCTTGCATGCTAACTTAAGGGTAATTAAAGCTTCAGAGAGATTCTTATTTCATTTCATGTAGGAAACAAGGCAATGGATGGGTGGGGGAACTTCACTGCAGTGAACAGAGGTAAGAGGACGCCAGCCCACTGTGTTTTGTCATACCCAGCTAGGCGACCATCAGCCCTAAAGTTAATGGAGAAAGAAAAGTCAGACGCCTTGACTTCAGGTGGTAACAAAGTCTGTTACGGGGCTTGGTGTCATTGCCCTTGTGCCCAGTCCCCAGGAGAGCACCTGCACTGATGGGGTGATGGTGGCAAGAACCCTCACCGCCCATAGACCATGGTCTGGTGGGAGGACCTGCCTCCCACTAGAAGTGCCTGGCTGGCATGAGAAAATGAAACAGTGACCTTGCTGGCACGACCAGCCCACCCGTAACGCACAGCAGCAGGCAGCACATTTGTCTGGCTGTTGTGGCTCTTCCCTAAACACCAAAATAGTTTGCAGTTCACGCGGTTCACTTCAGCTCTAGAGCTCTCCTCCTCTAATTGGTGTCACCAAAGATCAGCACTGCTTGAAAATAAAGCGAGGTTGTGTCAATATTGATTATCTCCCACCCCCTTCCTCCGTTTCCAGTGGCAATTAAAAATAATTTACAATTTGTTACAGACATGGCATTTCTT
The DNA here is from genome assembly GCF_000687185.1 of Egretta garzetta. NCBI lineage: Eukaryota > Metazoa > Chordata > Aves > Pelecaniformes > Ardeidae > Egretta > Egretta garzetta. The sequence goes on along the minus strand of NW_009258754.1, from coordinate 1,144,299 downwards.
GCAGAGTAAGTGCCATTGTCACATTTAAAATTCCATCCTTAGCTGACTTGAGTATCTGCATTTATTCTGTACATAATGAGAAGGGGGAGGTTTTCTTTCCTCAGAAAAAGTTCATCTGCCATCACAGATATAGATTCTTTTAAGTTATTTTAATTTTAAAATACTTGAACTCTGCCATGTCCAACATTAGACTGGTTGTTTTGTGCTCATTTTGCAGGCTTGAAAGATCAAACATATTTGTATGCAAATATTTTTGGCCTCCCTAAATTTAGTACATAATAAATGGCTCAAATATCATTACCAATTCTGTAAGGGGAGGGAAAAATATAACGTTGTAAGGAAAAGTAAGGGCTTTGCAGATTGTAACCACAGTCCTTTAAAAGCAGGGATGTCAAGGCAAGTGCCTGGTGGCCATAGATCACTGGGCTTTATTCCACGCTGCAATGAGATTAAGTAGGGTCAATGCCAGCCTGACCAACACACCTCCCTGAAGGTTTGCTACTCACTCCATAGGGACATTTCAAGAACAGGTTTTGCTAAGAACAAAACAAAACAAAGAACCCCAAATCCTGACTTTTTCCCAGCATTAACATGTTCAGGATTTCAGGCTGCCTGCATGTACAAACCCAATTAACTAGGAAGAGGAGCCTTAGAGCAAGGCTTGACTGCTACCTCAGAGACGTGGGTTTATGGGCACCTTTGCAGCATGGCCATACCAACAGCCTTGTGGGTGCCATTACTCCGGCGCAAGGCCCTCGGTGCCATGGGTGGGGTTTCCCTTACCCACCCTGTGCCCCCTGAGATCCGGGCACTCCCTACGCCTGGTGCCAGGGGACGAGCGGCCCCTCTGCAGGAGTCCGGGCGGGTACCCAGCCCGAGGAGGTGGCCAAGACGGGGCGGCAGCCGTGCCAAGGGCGCTGCGCAGGCTTTCCCTCCACACGTGCCCACCAGCCCACCGACGGGAGCCACCCTGGCCCAGCTCCTCAGCCTGCAGCATGACAGCTTACGGCAAACTTAAATTGCTGATTTGTGATGGAAAACACTGCTCTGCACCTGCAGCAGCCCAGCAGCGCAGCCTCCCTGCGCAGGGCAGGGGTCAGCTGGGCTCAGCTGCGCCATGCCTGCCCACAGCAACCACCCCCGGGAGCAGGGATTGCCCCTGGAAGTGCCTCTCGCTTCCTCCCATGCCTGCTGGAGGAGCCCAGACCTGCTGCCTCACCGTTCCCGCCTCCCTGTCCAATGACCTGCATCTCCTATGGGATGCGTCCAGCTTGGGTGAATCGGGGTCTACCATGCGGCACAGACCCTCTGCTCACAGCCAGTGGATGGGACCCAGCAGCCCCCCCAGGGCTAGGGGAGGAGAGGAGCCCCCACCAGAAGGATCGTGTAAAAGCAGCAGATGAATCAACAAGGAAAGCGCTTGGTGCTACGCTTCTTCCAGTGCAGCCTCCAGTTTCAGTACCACGAACAGGAATAGCAAAACACCAACAGATTAAGGAATATATGTCTTCTCATATAACCACCGAATTATTTTTATCTCCAGGCCTCCCCCACGTACATACTCACATATTTTCTTCCGTGGAGTTTCAAGGCTCTTCACGAGCCTGTGACATCTGCTTACCAACATTGGGTGTAAAAATATCAATATCTGCGCCGCATAGCTGTTCCGAGTGCTACATTTACCAGCCAGTAAAGATCAAGAGCCTCCTGGGAGCTGGCTGGATCAAACTGTCATGATTTCAGCACTGCTCTGCGTCAGATGGCAGAATTTAAAGTCAAAACACAGATAGTTTGGGGAGGAAGACAATGTAAAGCCCTGAGTCATACCCTGCTGAGGGTGAGGAGAGCAGATTAATAGACAGCAAACATGAATGAAACTGAACAGCTCATTTTAGTCATGCGGCTGCTTCTGAAACCCAAAATAGGATTTATTTTTAGGTGCTGAGCATGAAAAGAGGATTTCTTTGCACCTTGCCAGGGAGAAGTTGAGAAAAGAGTTTTAATTAGCGTGGGGCAGGCTCCCCTTGCCTTGACACCCGAGCAGCTCCGCAGTGGGGCTCGCTGTGCTCAGGGAAGTTTTGCTGTTCACGAGCTGCGTTAACAACGCGTCACCCACGAGACTTTGCACGACTTGGCACCTTCTAGCGTCATTCGGATACAGAAGATGCAGTCCGTACTCCAGCCCCAGCCAACTTCCCTTTGCCAAAGTTCAGTTGAAAAAAAAAAAATTATGATTGCTTCTAAGCAGGTTGTATCGTAGGAGCTGTGCTGGTCCCCACTGCTGGCTCACGGGGGGAGGAGGCAAAGCACCCATGGCTTGGCAGTGGGAGAAACTGCACAGGTCCACCCAAAATCATTGGAGGTGACTTTACCGAAGCCTCTGAGCCCTTCAGAGCAGCTCTGGCAACAACCAGCAACAGCAGACAGCAAAAATGGTTTGCTCTGCTTGCCTGAGTGAGCGCCGCCTGCCTGTGTCAAGCTCCTCGGCTGGTGTGAGGGTCCGACCTGGGGCCTTGGCCACCTTGGGGTATTTGGGTCAGCCAAGGATGACCTTCAGCAATGTTTTTTCACGAGAGAACACGAAGGTTTTACATGGGAGCGAAAAATGTTGGCACACCAGTGACCTGTACATACATCTATGTAGTTTTTTCATTTTAAATAAACAGATAAAGTGATTTCACAGCTGTGCATAAGGTTAGTTACATCACTTAGTCTTTGCTAAATCTTTTCAGCAATTCTGCTCTGCAGAAACTTCATGACCTTGGGGCTAAGCCATTTCTATCCCTTACTTACATTAAAGCCCCATTATTTTTCACATTAATCGCTCATAAACATGAAAAAAGCTCAGTGATTTTGGATCTCCCTGTCTCTGGCAGAAAACATCCGTTTTGTTATCTGCTGCCTTGTCTGACAACATGGAATTGGACTCAGAGTAGCTAAATTGCCGCTCCACAATTAACACTCCCCATCTTGCTCTTTTTTTTTTTTTGAGAACTCAGCCATTCTCAAAGCATGAACTAGCATGTTTGCATTACTCCATGCGGGCAAATGGCCTTCCGTCCCCAAGCCATTAGGGCAATGGGTGCTTTAGCAACGCACATGCAAGAATCTATCTGCTAAGGCTAGGAGGGCAAGAAGCCTTGCTCTGTTTCCTGGCCATAAAACATTGTCACTATTTTCTCTTGCATTGCCTTTGCTAGTGTCATTAGTTTCACCGGTGCCATTACAGCCTTTTTTGTGGCCACAGGTTTGTCCTTCTTTGCTTAGTAAGTATGTGCTTGCATAGGTTCCAACCCTATTGCTACAGTAATTTATATAGATCTGGGTCAAAACCAAATTTAGCATTTGGTCACGAATGTGACAAAAATAGAAAAAAGAGACTCAGTGCAAGGTACAGCACAGAGCCAATGTTAGGGCATTTCTTCCCAGAGACAACTTCTACCAAGAAGAGGGCAAACAGTTTGATTTTGTAGCTCATGTGGACAAGGCAGAACCACTTCATGTCATGCTCTTTTTAAAAAATTTATACCAAATTAAAAGTTAATTCAACATAAACATGAGTGATTGCATCAAAACGAGAGCACAAATTCATATCGTCCCCTGTGGTTATAGCTATTAACATTTGCCACATCAGCATTAAAGCAGAGTGCTTCTATTTTTAGGGTTGAACTGTTGTGGTGGTTTGACCCTGGCTGGACTCCAGGGGCCCACCAAAGCCGCTCTGTCACTCCCCTCTAACCGGACAGAGGAGAGAAAAGTAAATCAAAAGGCTCGTGGGTCGAGATAAGGACAGGGAGAGATCATTTTATCAGTTACCATCACAGGCAAAACAGACTTAATTTGAAAAAAAAAAAAAATTATTATCAATCAAAATCAGAGAAGGAGAGGAGAAAAACTGCTAGATCTTAAAAACCCTCCCCCCACCCCTCCCTTCTTTCTGGGCTCCCAGCTTCTTCACTCCCAGCTTCTCTACCTACTCCCCCCAGCGGCGCAGGGGGATGAGAATGGGGGTTGAGGTCAGTTCATCACACATAGTCTCTGCCGCTTCCTCTTCCTAGGGAGAGGGCTCTTCCCCTGCTCCAGCGTGGGGTCCCTCTCACGGGAGACAGTCCTCCACGAACTTCTCCAATGTGAGTCCTTCCCACAGGCTACAGTTCTTCACGAACTGCTCCAGCATGGGTCCATAATTTCCACAGGTGCAGCTCCTCAGGAGCAGACTGCTCCAGCGTTGGGTCCCCTGCGGGGTCACAAGTTCTGCCGGCAAACTTGCTTTGGCGCGGGCTCCTCCCCCCACGGGTCCGCAATGGCTTGCCAGGAACCTGATCCAGCACAGGCTTCCCACGGGGTCACAGCCTCCTTCCTTCGGGCATCCACCCGCTCCAGCATGGGGTCCTCCCTGGGCTGCAGGTGGAGATCTGCTCCACCATGGACCTCCCTGGGCTGCAGGGGAATCTCTGCTCTGGTGCCTGGTGCACCTCCTGTCCCTCCTGCTGCACTGACATTGGTGTCTGCAGGGCTGTTTTCTCTCACATCCTCTCACTTCTCTCTGGCGGACACAGGGAAAACTTCTAGCAGCTTCTCACAGAAGCCACCCCTGTAGCCCCCCTACTACCAAGACCTTGCCACAGAAACCCAATACAACTGTACTGACTTTGAATTTCAGGATACACAGCTGGGGAGAGATGGCTGGCTTCAACGGTAGCTTTGCTAGTGCGGTGGTTGTAGGATCAAGGCAAGTCCAGAACCTCGGTGCAAAAAGCAGAAGAGATACAGGGTTAATCATTTACCCCCCAGCCTTGCACCAGCCTCCTGCCCTGCCAGTGCTGTGTCAAGCAGCCAGGCTGTGGGCCGGCGTGCCCCGCGGCTCGTGCAGCAGGGCAGAACTCCAGCACGGCCCCTTATCAGCTGGGGGAGACGCTCCCCGGGCAGTGAGGGGTTAATGCCATCACCCAGATGTGCAGGAGGCATACTCTGAACAGCAAGAGACAGAGAAATCAAGCAACGCGGCCTGGGAGCAGTGAGCTGCCACCCTGCAGAAGTGCACGTGGACAAGCCACCGCGCTCCATCCCATGTGGGATGGGGTGAGAGCCAGAGGGTGGGTTCAGCTGGGGACATGGCACAACACATCTATCCACTGAAAAGATTAAGAGCTCTGTTAACATCTATAATTTGCTTTTTCTTATCACTCAATCCTGAAAAGGTCTCTTGGGCTAGGAAAAAAAAAGTGCTAGGCAAGCTGTTCCCCTCTCTAGCAGAAGTCAAAACGTAAGTGGTGACATTGTTCCCCCAAACAGGCTGCAGTCTACATGACAACTAGTAACACCTCTGCAAGCTGGGAAGAACATTTGCTTGGACCTCCAAACTGGTTTAGATAGCAGCCTTGCATATCTTTCTCAGCTATCAGATCCTTGACTGGCAAGTAAAATCCATATAATCAGGAGAAAATGCTGCAATTTTCCCCTAAGGCCAATACTTTCTGTCTGATACACCTTGCTGGTAAGAGCCTGAGAAGGGCTGAGCGCCCTTCCCACCCCCAAGGCTCCTGCTTTGCTCTTCTTCCAAACCCTGGGCCAATCCACCCAGCACCCTCAGCTGCACTGTACGAAAACCCACTCCAGGCTGAGATACCACCACTGGGTAAAGGCAGAGGTGTGCCAACCCCCTGACCAGCCCTTTTTTTAAGTAGGAAAATGGTACCATAACAAGTAAGTTGGGGAAGGGACAAACACCCAGTGAGAAAGTAGCCCATGCACTATCTGTCGCCTGAATATAAGTCCAAAGAGCTTATGGCTACAGGCATCTTGCTGAGCACCCCCAGCTTCAGCAAAAGATAGGACTTTGTGATGCAAGGTCTCTTTTTTTTTGCCTCAGAATGAAAGAATTGAGCAAAAAATTGGACACATGTTGACAAGTAGATGGGGAGCATGGATTCTGTTTCAGCAAAGATAAAATACGCAGTCTCTTTTATAAAATATTAAACATAAGCTATTTTTCCAATCGAATGAAATGTGCTCAAAACAAACCATTTGTATCCAGGGATCTTTGCAGGTGACAGAAGGCTTGTCGTGAAAATAGCTGCCTGAGTGCTGGGCTAATAATTCAGATTCAATAGGATTCGAATCTGAAAGTAAACAGACACATTACGGTATCTCAGCCCAAATCTGCAGCATCCTTACTCCGGAAATTTTCTCCCGGATACATTTAAAAATCAAGCATGAACTCTATGAAGGCTTTACTCCTGTCTTGTCAGCCCGAACCTGCAGCAGGGCTGTGGCTGCGGGAAACGCGCTTCTCCAGCAGGATGAGACCGAATTAGTGGCTTCCATTTGCAAGCGCTCACAATGAAAAAGCCCTTTTACTTTCACACCGGGCTTTTCAGCTGAGTGAGGAAAACTGACTTTTGTTGCCACACACATCATGTGAGCATCGTGACAACTGAGATAATATTATTTTGTCTCTGCCTGATGGCAGCAACATGGATTTATGTGACGCTGGCAGCAGCTTCCCCAGTGCTATCCTGGTTCCACAGACTGAGCAGGCTTCACCAGGCGCAGGGACATCACATAGGGCCAGAGCCAGGGCTGCTCGTGAGACTCAGGTCTGTCCATTTTTACCGTTAATGCTATAAATTTTCTACCTCTTCTCTTTCATCACCTTAGCAAACTGTTTGCCTGTCCCTAAAACCAACCCAATTTTCAGTGATAATCTCCCCTGTTCAAGGCAATGTGCTGGGGAAAGGTCTGGATCAGCTCAATAACATTTTCCACCAGACTTGTAGCTCTTAACTTTATTTTGAAGCAGTCTGGCTGCTGCACTGCCACTGTGCTGCAAACCATCACCCTGGGTCCCTCCCAACAGCAGCAGCTCTGCACACACAGAAAAGCACAGCCCAGAAGCTGCTCACAAATGCCAGCTGCATCCCAGGGATGCAGTGGCCATCTTCCAAAAAATGATGGGTACCCTGTCACCTGTATCTGCCTCATTCGGTGTGATGCTGGGTGCCATAGAAGCGTTCCGGTTCACCCAAAATAAGTTGTTTGAAATTCAAGGCACAAGCAACTGATTGCAGCTGTTTCCATCGGGTCGCAAAGCACCACACTGAATGACTGCCAGCCTTACCTAGAGCGTGGCTTGCATGTGCTCCTGCGGAGACGCGGGGTCAGCAGGGAGTTGTTTGGCTGGCTGTGGTTTTCCACTGGTGCGTATCAGTGCTGAATCAAATGACCAGATAGTACATCTGGCACTGGAGATCTTGTCTGAAGAGCTAAATGGATTACTTGACCATGCAGGGAGGTTTTCACCATCTGTTGCAGATGTAATATTGATGAGGTTCTCAATTTTACATAACTGTTTCACGGTATTATTATGTGAAAAACAAACAAAACCAAACACAACCTTTCTGGGTCGATGTTGCTTGCTTTTAACCAGGACATTGTGACCATCTATGCTTGTTGAAGTGGTATCTTCTCCGCTTTTCCTGACATGCTGTTGCTGCTGCAGCGGATGCACGTCATGCTCCACACGGCATCATACTGCTGCTTGGCTTCTCTCTCAGACCGCGGCTGCAGAAACTGTCCCGGCTCAGTGGCTGCTTGTACAAGCCTCTGCTGGCTGCTTTTCACCCTGGCGCATGCAGGTCCTTTTCTCATTCCTCATCCTCTCTTCTGCAAGGACCCAGCAGCGGCTGGTGGGTACAGACTTGGTCCTGTGTAGCAGCAGTCCTCCCCGAGCTCCCATGGAAAGATCTCCTTTCTCACTGCTAGGCATTGCAAAGGACGCCCATTCCCATCTTACTATGGGGTTTGTAGGCATTCTGTACAGATCAGGAAGAAATGACCATGATGTGTGAGGAGACACAGAAGAAATTGGGAAGAGAAAGTACACGGTTCAGTTGTCAGTGATGCAGCGGCCACACGTGAGCCAGCGCGGCTGGGAAGACGCCTGCACCTCTGGAGACCAGGGCCGGAGGCTCTGAGCGGGAAGGAGCAGATGGTGCAGGAGCTGAGGCAGGAATACCGAGTCTCTCTTTCAGGGTCTGTGCCAAAGAGGTGGGATCAAAGGGTAATTAGGCTGATGAACAGTGATATTAAATGAATGAAATGAGGCTTACAATACAAGGGAAATCTTGGGAAAAATAAGTTGAAGTGAGATGCGTAACAGGGCAAATCCCAGCACAATCAACCTGTGGGGAAGCAGAAATGCAGAACCCGCTCCCAAAAGCAAATCCATACATACAACTTGCAGTTATGTTCCCTGATTTTTACCCACCAAGTACATATATGAATAACAGCCATTTATTTACTTTAAAAAAGCAGTAAAACAATAGAATCGGAAGTATATGCTTCGGCTGTAATACAACCAAATACATTTGGAATAAGCACAAAATTAAAAACACGCCTAAATGCTCTGAGCAGCAGTGTTTGCTGAATGAGAGTCCTTAACCGTGATTTTTAATTACTACTGACAATTCTTAATTCTAAGTTTATGTTACTTCTCACAGCTGCTGAGGCAGCCAGGGCTCAGAGACCACCCATCCACAGTCAGCTGCACCAAGGCTCTGTTAATCTGGAAACCAAAAAGGACTGCAGAGGCTTTTCTGCGCCAGTGGCATCAGACAAAGCAAACCCAAACCTCCCTTTTCTAATCACTGCAACCAAGTCCAACCATGCCTTTTACCAAACAATGACACTTTAAGAGAAAAGATCCCAAGAAACAAGCAAACAAACAAACGATGATTTTCAGGCAAAGGGATCATGAAGCAAGCCTGCAAATTTGATTGCTACATTGATCATCGATAGCAACATCTACAAAGGTACCCACAATCCACTGATAAACGCGGCACCTTCCACGGCTATGTTGCCTGTTATCTGAAGACTACTCTGACCTACGAAGTAGCTGTTGAATTCATACTTCGCATTGTGCTGATGTAAGTCCTAAATTCATAAAGCACCATGAATTTTAATAATGTTGAGCAAGTCTTGCCTGACATATCAGCTGCATTAGCTTAAAAAAGATGGATCATCAAATACCATAGTATATACCCACATGTGCAGAAAATTATACGCACCCCAAAGGGGTTATTTTATCAGGTTTTTTTAGACAGAAAATAAAAGCAAAGCAATTCAGCTATGTCATTTTCTGAGTCCCTGAATCCTTGGATACTGCACACAAAAGTTCTGAGATGACCCTGTCTCTCATGAGGTCTCAAAGTGTGTAAATCATTCCTCTCCAAAACTTATTTTTAAGTGTCTTGCGACTGTAGAGCTGTCTTGTAAAGTTGTTGCCATTCCTACACATTCCTTCCTGCCTTATTTAGAGTCTACCAACAGCTCTTAAAAAACCTGGAACAGCTGTGATAAAAAACCAAATCCAACTCTAAAATAGCACCCTAGAAAGAACCAGGAGTCCTTGTTTTGCTTGGTTATAGCAAATATTACCCACTCCATTCTACAGACAGAGTGGGTAGGCATGACTGTAATTTGAAGAACAAGTGCAGCACTTGTGGGGGGGGGTTAAATTAACATTTCACAGACCACCTTAATGCTGACACTTCCTAACATCTGTTTTCTCCACAATCTTAACTCTTCTTCATCATGTTTTTGTAGCATTCTCCACTGTGTCTAACAGAACGAAACCCTGGTTGGTACCAGCAGAACCTGGTGTGAATTATTTCTATTCCCGTATTGCTGGACAAGGATTAAGCCATTATACCAGTCTGTGGGAACATGCATCACCTTTTAGTCTCATTTTCTTCTGGTCTGACTTAGTTCAGATTAAAGAATAGAGCCCATATGCCTGTCCCACTCTTTCTTCCATACTGATTTGAAGGACTTAACAGCATCCTACTACCATACGGCATAAACATTCCTAGAGAACAACTTGCAGAGGAGAAAGGAGAAGAGTGGCTTTCATTGCACTTTTCTTACCAACGCTTCCATGACCTTCCTGTAGACTTTCTTGCGAGCAGTCCAGGCCGCAAGTCAAAGTCTTGGTGGCCTAGCTGCCGACTAACAGTAACTCTGGGACCATCCTATTAATATTATAAGAATAAAAGTTCTGCAAGATATTTGCCAGTATATTTTATCTTGAGGCATTTTGAATAGCTACCTTCACAGAAAAGTTGCATAGCAGATACAAGAACATTTCCTTGTCCAACTGTTTGCTATTCTCTTGTGCAAGTCTGAAATATTTTAAGGAGCTTTAAGCTTAAAACTCAGGGAAGGGAAAAATAAATAAATAAGAAAAAACAAAAATATTTTCATCAGAATCAAAGATTTTGCAGTTGGTGCAATCAGTGGACACCCACGACCTCTTGCACTATTTTAAAACCTAGATTAAAGGTACACAAGGCAAAGGCAGAAAGACAGCTAAGTTCCAAGACTGGCAAGTGAAACTGAAGTTTCTAAAACTTAAGTGTTCACTTTTGTACTGACGTATTGGCAGCAGAGCATTAGTCAGACAGCCAGAGAGTTTTCATCTAGTAGAGGTATATTAGCATGCAGTGCCTGACTACATTTTGATTTGGAGCTAAGCAAGGCAGGCTCATTCTCTCCAGCAAGTCAGACTGATGCATTCTCCCAAGAATCATGCCTTACAGAAAAATAATCATGAAATAGTAATCATTTCCTATTTAGAGCTACAACTGTCATAAATGATGTAGCTC
>NW_009258754.1:1129573-1133617 GCF_000687185.1 Egretta garzetta | reverse complement strand
ACAGCTTCCGGGGCAGAGGCAAAGCCTGGGCTGTTTGAGCGTCGCAGCCCGGCTAGGCTGGCAGCTGCCCACAGGAGCAGGGACGGCACCCCAGCCCCATTGGCATAGGGTGGCTCAACTCGCCTGCGGTGGCACCAGCAAACCTGTGCCAAGTTAACCACTACCAGACCCCTTGTGCGCTCAACCCTGTCTTACTGCACCAGTGAGTCCCCTACTTACAATCAAGAAAATGCTGCCAAAAAGTACTGACAAAGCTGTGCCTTGAGACAAGCAGTTGACAGCCCTATAGCCCAGGCAACACTCCCATTCCTTGCCAGCAACAAACAAACATTGACGAGAAGGCAGTACGGAAAAGGCAAGCACAGCAAATGGGTTTTCATCGGGGTTAATGCTCAGAGCACGATATGGCCCCATTGCATCGTGAAAGCTCCACGTGCATTTGGAAACTATTCATTCAGGGATCAGACTCAACACCCCGTGACTTGCAAGGCCTGTCATTCAGCTGAAATAGCAAATAATGAGAAATAATTTCCCTGAATAGCTGATAGGCAACCCAGAGCATGGAACCCATTTGCATAAAACAGTCATTGCCATTTCACACACGCAGATCTCTGGCAGTCAAAATCTCACCGTAGATCATTCAGGGACTGAGGGAAAGAAATTAAATCAGTTGCTTGCTACAAATAACTCATCCAGTTGTACCTGACATGGCGTTGCCTCGTTACTGGATATTGTTAATGCTCCAAGCTATAACCTATAGCTGGGATTCCAGGACATAAAATCCTGTGCAACATCTTAAGATACACACTTTGCTATTACATGCTGCTGCAAATGGGATAGGAAAATCAAATTGTTCACACAGCACAGAGGGGAAGAAGCACTGCCAAACTAGAGGTAATGTTTATCAGATGCAATTAGGTGACCCAGATCACAAGAAGTGCACTGAATGTCTGTAACTGGGACACTTCTGGTTTCAACGATCATCTTTGCCTACTATCAGATAGACTTCCAGTCATATATTTCTTGGGTGTCTTCTGATTTTGCTCAATAACAATTATATCTTTAAGCTGCAGCCAGAGCCTCCTTCTCACAATATAGCATTTGTTACATATGTACTTTCCTGGCACTATGTGATTCTGTAGTATTTTCTCCCTCTTGATATTGCGGAAATTAGTTTTTAGACAGAATCAGAACATTCAGCTATTACCTCTGTTACCATCACCGAGAACTTCTTGGAGCCAGAGGGGGAAGCCTTTTTAATGGGGCTGGCTTCAGTATCCGTAAAAAGGTACCTAACTCTCAGTTTGAGTAGTGGTTGCAAACACTATCTTCAGCCATTGCATTGCAATACCACCCAAGTTTATTGGGCTGGAAAACACTGAGATACCTGCTCGGACAACTAGCAGTTGCTCTCTAATGTTTGAAGGCGAAGCACAATGTTGTTCTCCATCATCACCACCCATGTCCCGGCCAAGGGATTCAGACTGGATGGAGAGTTTGAAGAAACTGAGCAGTGATTACAGCCTTTCTGCCTGCACGTAGTGTCTGTGAGTGTAAGGGCCAACCGACAGTCCGAAATGCCTACAATCATCCTTCCATGGTCATCTGCATCCCAGTGGAAAAGAACGTTGCTAAGAGTTGCTTTTACCAGGTCTCTGCTAACTCTTGGCTTGCTCTACAAGAAGAAGAGCCTAGATAGAAAGCAGGCTCTCCTTTGTAACACAAAATACAGCAATATGTTTACCCAGTCGCTGAAAATAAATCAGATGATGAAGCTTTCCAGACACAATGATCAATTGCTTTTCCAATGTGGGGTTACGATGGTGCTCCAGGTTCTGCTCCATTTTTTGCTGGCGAGGAGAGTGCAGCAGCAGTCTGCCATGGTGCCATGTGGGCTGCAGAGGTGGCGTGAGCACCCACAGATACCTCTGGGGGGGAAAGAGGGTATTCTGTCACTATTGCACTGTATCTGAAGGCACATCCACCCAAAGTTGTGGGTTTTCTCTTTCCAGAATGTGCTGCATTTTGCTTAGGGACAGGGCTTGTTCCCCATAGCGAAGAGCCTTCCTTTCAGCATAAGGGATGACCCAAGTCCAAGCAGCCAGTGTGAGAGCAAGGCTGGCCACGTGGGTCAAGAGGGCAACCGGGACTGTATCCTCCCCGCTCTCCCATGGGTTTCCTGTGGGGCCTTCAGCAGCTCACTTAGCCTCTCCGGTCCCGGCTTCTTTCTCTGCGGAACAGACAAGTTTCCCGGCCCATTGCAGCATTAAGCATTCAAGGCTGGGAGGCCCCCTTCATACAAAAAATGTCATAAAATTTTCATTAGGTTTTGAGGAGGGTAGGAAGAGAAACAACTCACAGGACATAAAACTGTTCAAAAACCCCCACAGAAATGGAGCAATGTGGCAGAAGAGCCCCCTGTACTGGGCCAGAAAAGAGTTTTCTATGGTTTTGTACGGAAGTTACCTGCAAAAATTTCTGTGTTCTATAGCATTGTGGCATTCAGGTGTGTTCTAGCTCTGAAGCAAGATGAATTTAAAGCAATTTAAAATATGGCAGACTACAGTCTAATTGAAGAACCTCTCATAATCTCACATCACAGGCTTTATATTTTAAGCTATACCATTAAACTCAAATGGTGAGAACAAAAAGGCCAGGTTCAGCTCTTCAGAGCAGTGAATCTTTTTCTCCTGATGTGCCATTCAGTTAAAGGCATCAAGACTGTAACGAAAGAAATTAAGAAAATTAAGAAATCTGCATTAGCTGCCACACGGTTGGAAAGAACAAACTCCCCAGGGCTCACTGTTGGCAGCACCGAAAGAAACAGCCTCACCTGAAACGGCGCATTAATTCATTTCGGTGAACGCTTCCATGTGCAGCCCCTCCACTTCAGAGATGGTCATCAGGCTACTTTCTGCACTAATTAAAGGATGTTAAAATGAGATCTGCCACTCCTCATTGCCTGGCTCACATTTTGTGTTTGCAACTGTATTCAAGCACAGCTAGGGATGGCTAAATATTAACCAAGTAAAAAAAAAAAAACCCAATAATTTCTAGATTAGTTGCCTTTTATTTCCCCATTCTAGCAGCTGGAATTCCATGTGCCATTTTTTAATTCATAATTCACATGGCTGAAGCACCTTTGGACCTAATGAATATCTGCATGTCCAGATTTTCTCCCCTAAATTAAAGAATATATGGGAATTTGAGAATTTGATCCCTGTGGGCAGGTACGTTGTGTACTTGACGAGCAGCAGCTCCAGCATGGTGCTAACACAGCTCTGTGGGTGCTGGGCCAGGGCTGACCCTGGAGCGCAGAGACAGGTAGGGGCAGGTCCCTGCATGCTCTCGGGTGCGAATATTCCCCTCTCTCATCACCAGGGTATCTGAGCTTTCTCTGCTTCGCAGTTCTCCTTTGTTAGTGCAGCAGGGAAGGCCGGGAGGGGAGAGGACAGTACTTTGCAAACAGCCGTGGCTTCACCAAGAGTCTAAGCCCCAGGTACCCGATGCGCTCATGCAGGATATCTGCGGGGGACCCAGAACTGACCCTCATCTGCCCTAGCCCACAGAAGCATCTTAGCCCTTGGACCACCCCTCATGCTGAAACTCATGTACACCCCCCCCCGGCATCCACCACTTGTTGTTATGTTCCAATATCAAAGAGAGGTGCAACCTTTCCGCAGTGCAGACTCTCCTGGAGAGACAAAACCACACAGCTCCTCAAAATCACGAGGCCTCCAGCTACACACAAAATCTGAATCAGAATGGTACGAAAAATCCCAAGTATTTCCCAGATGGCAACCAGCTTCATCCACACATATTACTTTTCTATGGCCCTGCTGCCCACAAAAATCCTGGCTTAAGTTTGTTTCTCTTAAAAGCATATTATTAAATTCCAGCGCCCCAACGCTGTGAAAAGTCCCCCTAGAAACACACAGAACACAGAAATTGAGACTCTAGCCAAGGAGGAGCCTGTGGTGCGAACGCTTGCTGCCTGCCGGTGTGCCCACCGGTACTGAGCCATGCCCGTCATCTGATTTCCAA
>NW_009258754.1:1128970-1129523 GCF_000687185.1 Egretta garzetta | reverse complement strand
CTCGCCGTGGGCTGCTGGGCTTCTTTCTAAATGAGCACTTATGTTACAGTTTCCCAGGCTGGTCTCTGCACAGAAACAGAACTGGAAGCACAAGCGCAAGGTTTCTTGCTCATAACCAAACCCCCACAACTGGCGTGATTAAGGTGTGCCAGGAGAGCTGCAAAGCTGGGCCAACAGCAGCCGCTGTCCCCACTGCCTGCCAGGCCAGCTAGCGCAGCGCAAGGTAAACGGGTATTTCCTCTGGTGGGCACCAACAGAAATCGTATTTCAGACAAGTCAAATCCATCCATTCCAGTGAAACGCCCAAACACCCCAATGTGCAAGCTTCATCTACTTGCTGCCAGCAGCGAAAGAAAACAGCTCAGATATCAGTGGCACAAATTTCTTTTTGCTGCTGTTGAGTTAAGAAAGCGTGTTCAAAACAGCTATAAATAACCTAACAGTTCAGAAGTATCTGCATTGGTGTGCTGGTTTTGGCTGGGGTAGAGTTAGTTTTGCTCACAGTAGCGGGTGTGGGGCTGTGTTGTGGATTTGTGCTGGAAACAGCGTTGCT
>NW_009258754.1:1127975-1128737 GCF_000687185.1 Egretta garzetta | reverse complement strand
GTTGAGGGACCCCTGCTGTCCGGGGGATGGCTGAGCACCTGCCTGCCGGTGGGAAGCAGGGAATGAATTCCTTGCTTTGCTTTGCTTGCATGCACGGCTCTTGCTTTGCCTCTTAAACTGTCTTTATCTCATCCCACAGGTTTTCTCACTTTTACCCTTCTGATTCCTTCCCCAATCCCACCAGGGGGGAGTGAGCGAGCGGCTGTGTGGGGCTGAGTTGCCAGCTGGGGTTAAACCACAACAAATTGGTTTGTGCCTCTGTTGCAGTATGAATCTCCCCTGAGATCTTTCAGTGGCATGGAGACTCACATGAAAAGCAGTAGTGCAAAACACCACATGGCACGCAGTCAGCTTGTTTATCACACAGGCTGCTCTCTGGAGCCCAAAGTCTTAAACGCATCAGGAGAAGACGTTTGGGAAACAAGATCTCCAGCAGTTTCTGCATTTGCCTGATCGGGGCATAATGTCCTGGTTTCGGCTGGGATAGAGCTAATTTTCTTCATAGTAGCTAGCATAGTGCTGTGTTTTGGATTTAGTACCAGAAGAATGTTGATAACACACTGATGTTTTCAGCTGTTGCCAAGTAGTGCTCAGACTACTCAAGGACTTTTTGAGCTTCTCCTGCTTGCCCAGGTGCATAACAAGCTGGGAGTACAGCACAGCTAGCACAGCTAACCCAAACTGACCAAAGAGCTATTCCATACCATATAACGTCATGCGTGGGGGGGGGCGGTTAGTTCGGTCGGTCGGTCGCGGGGAGAC
>NW_009258754.1:1126821-1127866 GCF_000687185.1 Egretta garzetta | reverse complement strand
TTCTCCTATTCTCCCCCCCATCCCACAGAGGGAGGGGGGGGAGTGAGCGAGCGGCTGCGTGGTGCTTAGTTGCCAGCCGGGTTAAACCACGACACACACATAATATTACTGAACACGGACAGATTAAGGAACACGAGGACTGCATTTGTATATGCAATAGGAAAGGTTGTATTCACGGCAAGTTGTCATCTGGGTGGATTCTAACGCCTTACAAGTCTGTGTTGGGGTCTCAGAGAACGTACCTGCACACACGAGGAGAACACAGTCCCAACACTACCAAATACAAAATATTTCTAGCTCAGATAGTCTTCTCTGTTGATGACAGCAGAGACAGGGATGCTGCTGCACACGGATTCATGCGTATGCCGCAGCTGCTCTCGGGAGCCAACAGACCCAGCCTATTCTCAAGCCACCAGGATTGAGGGCCAATACTTACAGAAACTAATTGCCGATGCTGGAACTCGGTGAGAGGGGGGAGAGGTGGGAGAGGTGAAACCCAGAGTGTTTCTCACTCCACAGGAATCCTTGCCTTTATTACCAGCTAATTTCACAAAGACAGGCCATTGCAATTTAAAATCCTCTATCTATGCCTTAACCTCTGTTCCCACGTGAGGTTTCTTCCACCACTGCGATTGAAAACTGTGTTGCTCTGTCACTGTTATTAAGCAGCATAGCGCACACTAGAAAGCCATCCATCTGGAAATAATGCTACACAAGACACCACTAAAATCAGAAGGCTGGGCGCATCTCGCCCGGCACTCGCTGTGGGCTGGAGTGCAATGGTCTTTGCAGGCTGCCTGAAAAAGACGGCAAACCAGAGCAGCTCAGCCCACCCAAGGGTATGTTTAAAAGAGGTGTAATTAATGACCCAGCAGAATTGCTCCTCTTGCTCTGCCTGCTAGGCTGACTCCACATCCAGTTTTAAGACAGCTCAAGCTGGGTGAGGTGAACACCATCCAAAGTGACCACATTTGAAAAATGTATCAACCTGAGTGCTGGAACATATTAGTAACACCGTACTGAAAATTTCTGCACCATAGTATCT
>NW_009258754.1:1116685-1126623 GCF_000687185.1 Egretta garzetta | reverse complement strand
ATTCCTGCTTTATCAACTCTTGCTCATTTTCAGGCACCTTTCAAAGAAGAAAATTGAAATTTTGCAGCCCATCAACCTCAGAGATTAATTCCATTTTTAATTAAAAGGAGTGTTTTCAGGCTGAAATGGCCTTTATAATTTCCCTGTTGCACTGGAAGGAGATGAGAGGTGAGGAACTCCCCTAACCACTGTTGCCACCAACAGTGCTTTAAGGCACCTGTGCCAGAGCAATGCCAATACACGGACTCAGTCTTTAAACCTAGCAGAAATTGTAGAAATGCTGGAGTTCATATGACGAAATAACAGCAGTAGCATTAACCACCATCACCCCCAAATTATTTTTAATCACTTCTTACTCCATCTTTACTGTGATTACATGATCCTTCCTTTGCAATAATTGCATGTCATACTAGGGAAGAATGACTTTTGATTAAGCGATCTCCTTCAGTAACTAATAGTAAGATTAAGGCAGTCCTTCATTTAACATCAATGATGAATAAATCACTACATCTAGTAGCTAAAGATATTAGTTTCTTCATATTCAATTATTGTCCACAGAGATGCCTCAGGAGGGCTCCCCTACAAATATTGGGCAGTGCTGGGAAAGGGTTAATCATCTTCCACGAGTCGCTAAGCAACAGGATTCTGCTCTTAGGGCATGTTTTGCCAGACAGAGCAATGATGCAACCTTTCTGCATCTTACCCAGGGAGTTTTCTGAAAACTTGTCTGCAAGAACAGCAAACCCCTCAGCTGCATGCAGACTTAAATTTAGCTCCTGGTAGCTATAATTTTTCAAATTCCTTTGGTACATTTAATTTTCTGTTCCAAAGCATAGATTGTATTTTAATATGACTTAAGTGATGGAAAAGAAGACTAACTAAAATGCAGCTATAGGCCTAAAACCAAATGAAGAAGCCCCAACATTCGGCGACATTCAGTGCCCCACTGCTAAGTCCCCTCATGAGGTGTCTCCTGTACAACCAATAAAAGCAAACTTAAAAGAGTGCAGAAATTCAGAAGCCGGGTTCAGGCTTCAGGGATGGTCCTTTCTGCTCCCAGAGGGGAAGGAGAGCCGCAAGGAAGGTACAGACAGCTCCAAGAGGCTGCACAGTACAGCCCAAACCACACCACGACTGCATCAGTCATCAGGGGTTACTGAGGGCTGGCAACCCGCAAATCAATCTCAGTTATTCGTGCTTATGTGACTGTACGTATCTCATAAACATCTTAATCAGGAGAGGAGGACACATCCTACAATGAGCAAGGCCAAACAATGGGGATTTAAATATCCATGAGCTCTGGGGAAACACATTACCAACCTTTGAAAGTTAATTTTCAGGGACTTGCTTCTGCAAAGACTTTGGGATGCAGTCAACAAGAGTGAAACCACACAGTAGAGACAAACCTGCGGGGAGCAGGCAGCACTTCTGGAAGCAGAACCAGCAGTTAAAAAGAAGGACACAAACATACAGTCAGAAGGAAACCTGGGCACAGGAGGGCTGACGGGCTGCCGAGCACGCAGGTAAGAGGCATTCCGGGTGGCCATTCCCCTCCTGCACAGATGCACAAGCACAAAGGCATGTAAACGATGGCTGGGTGCAGCCGGGAGACCGAGGTCAAGGTCCTTGCTTGACTGTGCGCTTGAACTTGGTACTTGACTTGCAAGGCTGACTGTATTTAAAATCTAGATCTGAGTTCTGGTCTGCTCTGGAAACCGGCCAGAATTTCAGCTCTAGCTTAGATTTGAGCCCCTTTGAAGTCCTCGTGTTTGTGGTTCAGTCCTGTTCTAGCAATGACCTATCGGCCAAAGAAAACCTGCACATTTTTAAGCCAGGCTTTCAAGCAAGCTTGCTAAACCTCTACCTATATAGCAACAGAGTTCATGGTGATTTGGAGGGGGCGACAAACCCCCATGTCTTTAGGTGCCTCCTTCCACATCTAAACACCGAGCGCCTGGGAATCCATTCAGCCTTTTTCAGGTAGTTCTGAGCAATAACGAGGGACGGTGACTCAGTGACCCAGGCGAGGAAATGAGTCACAAAGCAGCATCTCTCGCTACTGAGCCGGAGTGTCCGATGCTGAGCCAGGGCCTCTGACCGCCAAAGTGATTGGATTATATTTTGGCTGTGTTTTCTGAAAAGAGCTAATGAGATAAAGCTGGAGGGGAGAGCTCTGAACGCCACCCCTGGAAAGTCAGGGCTGGCCGCACGCTGCCTGGGTTGCTCTTCTGCACAGGGGGGGAAAAAGCCTGCACCAGTGGCAGTCACTGTTGGTGCCGCCCGGTTTCTCAAAACCATAGAAAATAGAGCTGGAGTGAGCCCCTGGGGGTCATATGGTCCTCCTCCCTTCTGCACAAATAATATTTGAAATCATTAATTCGTATCATCTAAATTATTTCTCTGGGACCAGGAGAAGCATGCAGACATCCTGAAAAACACAGGAAATCTCAAATAATGCGCTCTTGCGTAAGGCATGTAGGTCACTCCTCCCCCCACCCCCGAGCATGCTGTAATACAGACGGACAAGAATTTGGGGCACAATCATTCCCTATGTGCTGAAAAGAAAGAAGCAAAACTGACAACAGCATGCGTTTACTTGGGAACAGTCAGTCAGTCCTTCCGTGTCCAATTAATCCACCCATAGTCTTCTCGTGCAGTTGCTCCCAGTCATCTTCCACTGAAAACCTTCCCCAGGAGGGACTGGGATAACCCGTCACCAGCCAGCTTAGCTTAGTTTAAAGGATGACTGTTGAAGGTAAAGAAAAAAAGTGCTGACTGATTTGGGGGGAAAAAATTGGTCATTTTTTCATCAGCTCTAAATTCTCCTAACCCTGCAATTTGCTACTATACTTACAAACTGACATATAGCTGCATTTGATATTTATGTATAGTCAGGCTCCATTTAGCCAGCGAAATGCCGCTAGGTGGAAGGAAGCCATCTGTTCCAAAACAGCCAGGTTGACCTTGTTTTCCAGTAGGCTGGGATTGAAAAGAAAGGCACGTCTTCGTCTCTCCACAGAGAAAAGGTGCCACACTCTCGGAACAGAGAACAGCTTCACAGGGATGCTCAGAATCCCTGCCGCAAGGCACGGCACAGGGGGACGGTGCTCGCGACAGGCAAGATCAGGCTGCCAGGGCAGGGGGTGCAGCAGGCATTGCTGTCTTTGTGGGCATCGACTCGAGCCATGCCCGGTGCTGAGGATGCCTGCTAGCCACTTTGAAGGAGCAGGGAGTAGTTAATAACAGCACCAAAGTCGGAACTACTCTCCTGCCTTTGGCACCGTACCTGTGAGAACAGCTTATAGCTGATGTGCCGGCAGCTACCTGATGTGTCAGCTTACAGGGGACACGGAGCCCTTTGTAAATCACGCGCTGTTGGATCAAGGATGGAAGCTGGAATAAAAACTTATTCCTGACCATATAAGAAAACAAACCTGTCCCTCAGGCATGGGAGCACGGGCTTCTCTTTAAAGTTTTGAACTTTTTAAATTTAACTTTAGAAATCATTCTTTTTCTTATAAAAGAAACAAAGAACGGAAATAACACAATCCAATCTTTGAGTGCTCTGTCAATAATTAATGATGAAACATCGGACGTAACAGGCTATGGCATTATGAGAACTCCCTAATGCTTTGCAGTGTGATTGAGATACTGACTGCAGCCCCGGAGAGCCGGCAGGTTCGAGGCCTCCAGACCAGCTCTCCCCAGCCCAAACCGAGAGGCCAGAAGCGAGGGACAAAACCCGATTATTTGACCAGCAACCAGTTGTTTTTCTTTCTTTCTTTCTCCTACCCCACAGGCCTGTGATCACTGGGAGCACCAAGGCAGGCAAGCAGAGAAGCTTGCGCTCCGATGAGGGAGCCTGAGGGTGGGAATACCCACCCTGCAATGGCACGGGGCTGATACTTACCCCTGGACCCCTGACACCACAACTTATGTCAAAACTCACTAGGCAATTGCTGGTTACTGTTGACCTCAGCTGCTGCAAGGTTCCAGAGCCCACCATTTAATTGCAGATGGTTCGGGTCCCTTGTGTTAATCTTTCTCCAATTATTATTTTTCCAGACAAACTCACACTTTTTTGCTGGGTACAGAGAGCAAGAGATTAAATGGCTGGCTGAATCAGTTATTTTTAAAAAAAACCCTATCCTTCCTTTGCAGTTAGGAGAAAAAAAAAATGTGGCTGGAGAATAGGGAAAATTTTCAAACTTGTTTTTAAACCTGCCAGCCCTTCCCACAGAGAACGCCTCCAGCCGCAGAAATGCCAGAGGAAGGGCTGTCCGCTGCCTTCATCCACACGGCAAGACCTCCGGGAGAGGGAGAGCGGAGGCTCCCGGGCGCTCAGGACTACATGCAGGCTTAGGCTTTGGTGTCCCAGAGGATTTCTTGTTGCTGATTGCTTCTCAGTTTTGTAATACACCTCACACAGCCAATTTCTCTGTCTGGCTTTTAATAACCTCTTCAGGCTTTATTGCTTTCTTGCATCCGCATCTTTCCGGACATCCTTTTCTTTTTTAGTATGATATTTGACTACACAATGCATCTGATTTCTCGGGGAACAATAACTCTTCAGTAGGACCCTTTTTAATGAGCAACAGAAGGAAAGCATCTTTTGTAGAATGAACATTTGTCATAAGGCCTCAGAAACTGTGTTCTTTTTAGATTTTTAACCGCTTTCCTCCTTTTGATTTTGTTTTATTCTCATACCTCGTAAGTTCCTGTTTGATTTCCTCTGTTTTCAATATTCCTCAACTTTTCAATAGCAGCTTTGCTCTGAAAGATGACCTTCATCATTACTGTATGCCATACAAAATATGCTCCATCTGCAAGCAACACGATTTGCTTTGCTGATGCCTTTTCCCCTGCCAGTACAAATAACCACCCTAAGCCATGATATTCAGACTGGGCTCTATCCCACGTCCCTAGCTCAGCATCTTGTGATGCTGAAGAATTCAAATCTCACAGTATCTGTAGTTGTTAATAAAGCTAGGTATACTCACAATGTCATTCATTTACTGGAATCACAGCTTTAAATATTAAGTTTCTCAAAGCCTTAAAATTAATAGGGAACTCGAGCATAGGAATCTCAAAGGCTCAAAAGGCAGAAGACAAACACGAAGAGCTCAAGGAAGGATGTGCCACAGGACGAAGGTTACAAATCAGCCATTCCAGGCATCCTTTCTCTCAGGCTGTGATTCAATGGGGAAGACAGACACCTGGTTCATGATCTCCAATCGCTCAGGACAGGTAATATACAAAGCCTCTCACTGCCAACATCTGTAAATTGAGCTCTACTGCTGCCAAAATCAATGCAAATGCTGTTTCCTTCTGATCACGCCTTCCATCGGTTTGCATGGACAACACTACCCACTACTACAATGATCTGAAAAGCTAGATACAACCCGTTCACTGCCAGTTTCTTCAGTGCTTCTGTTCTGCCATGTGAAGTCCAAAATTTTCCTTCCCATGTCCCCTGGTAGATACCAGGTCACCCTTGCAAAAAGGGCACAGCATTACTTGTTTTCCCATCCTGCTCTCCCAGTTCAGTCCCAGTTTGTTCCCAGTCTCTCTGTAGCTAGCCTGTGTGATGACCCAGAACACCTGTTATCTCTTACAGACAGCACACAAACCTTAACGACCCCAAACTCACCACACTGACACATTAGCTACCCCGGTCCCAGAACCTACTACTCCTCAGGCTCATCACCGGTCCTCTTGGGAAAGAGCCAGTCCAGCTGTCCTCTGAACTCCTCAGCAGGGACCTCCTGCTTTCTCCACCAATGCCAATTCCTGCAGCTCTGCAGAGAAGCCTTTCCAGTGTTCCTCTGGCCTTTATTTATCTCTACTTCTGCTGCTCTTCAGAAGAGCTAAAGCTCAGCTGCTTATTTAGCCCACCACTCTCCCTGTCCTTCTGGCTCTGGTTTTTCTGCTCAGGACGGTCGGTCTGTTTCTGGCATCCCAGATTTCAACCATTCCAGTGAAATCCTCTGCTTCCCCCATAAGATTTCACATATCATCTCTGCTGGTCCTTTGCTGTCCCCCCTAAATACCTAAATAGCCACCCAGGAGGCACGTATCTGCTCAGGGAATGAGGCCAACTCTTCTGAAGAGGTCCAGACTGGCCATCGTATCTGCAGACTGAGAAGTGGGCTCTGGAAATCATCTCAATACAGAAATGGCAAATCATCAGCTACTGCATTTCTAGGACAACTCTCTCTTCCACAGTGATACTATCTTGTTTCATCTATCAACATTTTTTTTCCATCTATCAAGAACAGTGCAGCCTACTGAGTAAGTGCATTTCACTGCTGTAAGAAGCTTTAGAATTTGGGGCTAATGTGGGTATGGAGAAGTTGATATGATCAATTAAACTTCTCTACTAATCAATTCAAGAAGGTAAATCCACAGTAAATTGGCCACAGTGCTGAAAGAAGAAAAACATACCCCGTTTTCAACAAATTATTTAAAAGTTTGCTCTTTCAATGGCTGTAGCTAATTAGGTTCTGCCTACACATCAGTGGAGTATCATAAATCCATGAAAACAATGCCCAAAGATAGAAAGGTTCTTCAGACTCAAATGGTCTCATAGTGTGGGTTTTTTCCCATTGTTCCTCTGTCAGCCAGAATAACAACTTTCTACTCACACCCTATAGGCAATTAAAGCAAATATTTGTAGGCAATCCCCCTCCCCTAATGGTCCCAGCACTCCAACTCTGTAGGTGAAGCTACACCCAACGTTTTGCCAAAGCCAAGTGCTTCTGTGCTGAGGCAGCTTCAGCTGAGCACTCAGGGTATGGGCTTGTTTTGGGAGCAAAACTGCCCATCTAGTTCTACCTCTGGGTAAAAGGCAGCAGCTCTTCTCTAAGACACTTGAACAACCTAGAAGAGGAAGAGCTGAGCAGTGAATAATTCACCATGTAGGAGTTTATCCAGTTTGGACCATCGCTGAAGTAAGATTCCTACCCACCCAAAGCAGTATCTAATGGACTCTCTGATCATTGCTTGTTGGCAACTGAAGTTTAAAGCTCATCAAAACAAGGATGAGCGCAACCTATCTTGCCAAGATCTGATTCAGCATTAACTCAAAATGACAAAAGGTGTTTATGAGCAGGAAAACTGTGAGTGAGCAAACCTGGACAACTCTGCTTCCTTTGAGAATACATGACTTCAGGCTACGACATATGCCAGATCTTCAGCCTGTCAGTAAAATCCGTGCCTTGCCCTATCAAGGGCATTTGCTTCCCCAAGAATTCTCTTCTAGAAAAGATGGGTATGGCTGAAGTGGCTGCAGCAAGTGAGATGCAGCTGACAGTCAGAGCTTTATTACATAAGCTTTGCGTGAAACTCTTAAATCATGTATATGCTTGACTGACACCCATGACTATCCAAAAGCTATTTACAGTTGTATCAATGCATCGGTGGTGTCATCGTCCTCCTCCCTCACTTCCTAGTACCTGGATCCAGGTAAATCAACTAAGTCTTCATAATGAAAACAGAAATTTAATTATTCACAAGCATTCCCCCTGAGCTTTCTCTGGGCTTTTTGTGAATGACTAACAGAGCAGCTGCTCCAGACAGCACTCTCAATCCCTGCTTGCTGGCCTGTTAAAAGCAGTGACTCATCAGCACATGACGTCAAACCCTCCTCTCCTCTGAAATGGCAGGAAGGAGGTTTCATTAAAAAGATAAAAAAAGGTATCAACATAACAGCCTGAACTTCCTCCCAAACACACGGGCTTTGGGCAGGGGTCATCGCTGCCGCTGCCTGAAGAGTTACACCCTGCACACGCACCGACAGCTCCTTCAAAGGGGAAACTTTTCTGTTGAATGCTAAAACCCATAAACCATACTTCCTCAGGCAAGCAGATTTCTTAGGTGCCGATGCAAAAATCAAACCAAAACCCCAGTGTTAGGCCTTTTGGTAAACCCCAGGAATGCTTCTCCGTTCAGCAGAGCTCAGCAGGGCAGCGAGCATCGCACCTGAGCTCTCCCCACGCTCAGAGTGAGGTGGGAGCACTTTCACAAGATGTTTACACAACCCAAAGTACCTGTTAAGCAGTCCTTGGAACTGCCCAAATAACACTTCCCAGTAACACCCGATGAGGGTGCCCAAACAGACACACAGAGAAGCATCAAGTCCAGCGCTGCTAAATTCAAGGAGCCCCCGCCCTTGCCTCCATGCCTTGCTAAGGTTGCGCTGAAATGTGCAGACAGGAAAAGAACGATAGGTGAATGCAGCCATGATTCCCTATCTTTGTGAAGAAACCTGAGCCCAGTGCCAAGAAAGTTAGAAGGAGAAGTAGTAATCTAGAAAGCGGCTGTTCCTCTGTAGTTAAAATTCAGATTTTTACTCCAGACAGCAAGTCCTTCTGTCACACAGACAACAGCATTTTACCCGGAAAATCTGCAAAGCCACGGAGAGGAGAACAAGCAGGGTAATTTGAGATTTAGCTCTTACACGGGATTAATTACAAACATCTGTGATATTTTACTTTCTCTGCTAGCTTTAGGCTGCAAAGCCAAGCCTCAGGCTCCTCCAAGCCCAGCTCCCACGGCAGCTCATCCCAGACGGCAGCCGCTTGCCCTTCAGCTGTGAACGGCCGCGGCGGGGGACAGGAGATGTATATTTAGCTCCGCTCCCGGCTGCCTGCAGGGCAGCATCGCTTACAGCCCAGGACTCCTGACTTCCCCCAGCGTGGCGCTGGAAGCAGAAATACCGCCGCTAGCTCCATCTCTTCACAAAAGGCAGTCAGTGAGGGAGCAACGCGGAGGCTTGGAAAGGGAGCATGGCAACGTGGGGGCCGCCCGCACACGTGGGGCTTGTGCCAGGGCTGGAAAACGCTGCCAGAGTGCGGCTGTGCTCCCACCTGCACTCCTTGCCCCCTTCCTCGGTCAGGCCACCGACACGGTATGAAAGCCCAAGGATGACTGAAGTGACTGACCAAACACATAGGACATAAAAGGCGCTGGATATCCAGCGAGTGCAAGAAAAACAGTGCTACACACAGGCCAGGAGTTGCCATGACATAAGCCTCTGCCCAACACACTTGGCTATTTAAAAAGAAAATCAACATTATCTTCATGTCCCTTTGCAGAGATGGGATTACCATCTGACCTTTTGGCTCTGTTAGTGTTCTTAGCCCGGACTCGGTGTGACTGCTTATTTTTCTATGGGGTCTCTATCTATCTGCAGTCTGAGTCAGAATTTCTTTTCTCACATGGATACGCAGCAGAGGGATGGAAAGTTCCCAGCTAAAATGGCCCCTGGGTGCCCGAGTTAGCTCCGGACAACAGAGCACTCCAAAATGGGAGTGAAAATACTCTCATGGCTTATCTTTCTAGAATCGATTAGCAACGAAGTGCTAACGGACTTGAATTTTGCACATGCCTCATAAGCTCAAGTTTAGACCCTAAATAACATTTCAACTTGAAAAAATACCCAGCTGCCATCCTACCTGGTGGCAGTAAGGCACAACACAAGGCATCGCTGCATGGCAAAATTCATCCGAGCTGGGCTGAGCTGCTGTAACTACTTAAGAGGGAGAACCGGGGCATACAATACCAGAAACATGGGCATTCCTCAAACAAGGCTTTCCAAAAGACTTTGCATCCTTGATGGAAACAGACAGAGAAAGGAGAGGAGAGGAAAAGGCTGCAGAGGCACTGGCAGCAGGAGCTGCGGCTGAGCAGGGTACGGCGCCTGGGCTCCGCTGCGCTGCCTTCCCCGGTGAGACAGACCCTTCCCTCTGCGGAGAGTCTGCTAAAAGTGAGTAAAGAAAGGAAGAGACGGGTGATGGAGGGGAGTTTATGCAAGAGCAAACAGCACGAAAAGGAAAGGAAGGAAAACGAGGTTGGAAAGAAAACAGGGAAGGGTTGTAAAAAAGTGGTAATGAGAGTATGGGGGGCAGCCTATGCAGGAACGGAAAGCAGCAGGGATC
>NW_009258754.1:1104424-1116593 GCF_000687185.1 Egretta garzetta | reverse complement strand
AGCAGGAATCGAAAGCTGTGGCTGACTACTGAAACTAGTCCTCTCCAAATGGCATGGAGAAGGATCTGCGTCTGGAAGGGTCTCCTCCTTATTCCTCCCTCTTGCAAAAAACCTCTCCTCCTCTCAGGTGCTCCCCCTCTCTCCCGGGGTGCCAGGAGCAGGACAGGCCGCTGTCACTCCCGCCGCCCGCTGGCACCTGGCTCTCACCTAATGCTCCTGGCAGCCATCCCTGACTGAGAGACCTCCCGCTTCCCCAAGCCGCGCAGCCAGGAGGCTGCATGCCAGAGCCCTGGAGGACCTCCCTCCTTCTCCTGGCCAGGATCACCTTGGAGCAGAAAGGGAGCAGCAAGCGCTTTCACTCCTGTTTACTCCTGCCACGCTATTACTGCTTGGCCCCACATATTCAGCCTTCTGTAGCTGTAAAAAGTAATTATTTTAAAAAAATGACCAAAAAACCCCTTCAACAACCATATATTTGCGATCAGTACTTTCTTATAAGCAAATATGGTCCTTGTATCTTCATTAAGGAACAGAAGGAAAACCAAGGCTCTCATCTCCCTCTAAGCACCCCCTTCCTGTTAGTTTTTTTCTTTTACTCAAGTGATCTGCAAATATTTGGGGTCCCAGATTTCTCCCATTCTTTAGGAGAGAACTGGATGCTCCAACTTGGCTATAATATTTGGGGCAACCTCACTGGCACAGGATGCAAAGGCTGCTCTGCTTGTTAGCACATGGCAGGACAAGCCAACCAAGGGCAAGCCCTCATGTCTCCTGGCCCACTCCTCCCGGTGTCCCAAAGGACTCTGTCTCCCATTTCTTCTGGAAGCCATCTCAGCGGCTGGGGGCACTGACTGGGCACTTACCCACTGAACGGGGCTGGCCTGACCACCACGCTCTCAAGATCAGCTGTCTACGTGTGCTCTTAGCCCCTCCTGCCCACTGAAACACAAACAATTTAGAGTAAAAGCGTTCTAAGTGGATCTATTTTTTCAAAGCCGAGTCCTACGTGGAGCATGGCCATGTCTTATTAAGCTGCATGCCTGAGCTCCAGCCCAGCCCTTGTTGCAAAAGCCACAGCACGTTAGAGCTGAAGCTTTTGCACCTTGGGGGGTCCTGCGGCACGGCAGAGAGCGCGGGGACCAAGGACTGGCACGGGTGACTTCTGCCCAGGCCTGCCAGGCACCAGGCTGGCCCGCAGCCTTTTCAGGGTCTGTTGCAGGCTGCGTGCCTTGCCTTCAGAAAAGGCCTGGTAATGCGAGTGCAGCTCCTCTCCCTCCCCTTGGCAGGCGCCAGGCTGAACCCCAGCCCAGCCCACAGGGACAGCTGTGCCCAGCTGTGCCCCTCCAGGCAGCCCCAGCCCTGCCTCCCGCACCGCTGACCGCAGCACCCCAGGCAAGGCAGAAACCATCCCCTTTGTAATGTCTTCACTGTTTGCCTTGGTTTCAAAACATACCCAGTTCCCTATTTTAAGTATCCCCCCTCCAGAAGAGCCCTGTCCATTGGAGGCGAACTCTTTTGCTGCTTTCCAGCTGGAAAATGATGTGCAGGAACCTGCCACCCGCAGCCTTCACCTGTTAGAATTTAAGCGAACTTTATTTCTCATTATTTTATTTTAAAGCACGACTCCAGAGTTGTAATAGCGAAGAGAACTCCCCTTTTCTACATCTGAAAAGAGCGAGCTGTTTCCACAGTGCTGAGCCAGCGAGGCAGGAGGATTCCTTTAAACTTCAAAACTGCAAGCGGCCCCATTAAAGCAGTCTGAGCTTTCTTACATGCTTGTAACAGGGGACACCCCAAAGTACTTTGCTGAGTCCAGGCCTCATGCACAGTTTTTATGAGCAGTTACAAAGCTTAAGAAAATAGGAGAAAGAGAAAAGAACTGTGCTTCTGGCTTTAGTCAATATAGTTGTTATTAAGTTTTCTGACCAGCTACCAGTGAGCCACAGCTGAACGTGATTCACACAATAGACTCAAGGTTGAAACCACCCACTACCCCCTACTGGAGGCACAGCTTTCCTGGTGCTCCAGCACTCCCTAAGCATTACCTGGTAGTTCGACGGCAAACCAGAGAACCCCTTAAAAGGCTGCTGCAAAGAGAAAGATGATACAGGGATTTCTATACCTATGCTTGATATCACAAGCAGTCCTGGGCTTATGTCACAGTCGGGAAGCTGGAGGTGCCATTAGGAAGAGCATCTCAGCTGAGAGGGGGAGTTCAGCTCCAGGGCAGACCACCCCAAGAACATTGTGGGATCTCCACCACAGGCTGATTTGAGGAAGTTAGAGAAACACCACTCAAATACGATTTAAGCACAGCTGACCCTGCCTGGGACTGAAGGATGAAGGTGACCATTTCTTGAGGTCCCAGGCTTTCCACTTCTCTGCCAGGCTTAGACATAAGTGTTAGAATATACATCACTACATAGTATTTGACACATTAATTATTTTCATCACCATTCAGACAGAACTGTCATGCTAAATGTTGCAGGTTTCCCCATATTAACCCAACCAGGATGAAGCAATGTTTCATTACTGTATTTTTTTTAAAAATTCTATTTTCTTGCCCTCTGCAGTACCTTTTTTGCCAGCAGAACATTCTTGTCATTGCCAACCTAACGCTCTGTGTCACTCCTTGCCAAACAAGAACTGATTACCCAAGCCAGTTTTTTCTCTGAGAACAAGGACCACCTTGTCACTGACAACAGACACCAGAAAAAAGTCCTCCTTCACCCCAAGTGCAGCTGTCAGCTTACAAACCCAGCCAGTTCTCTGTTCTTTTTTCCCAGAATATTCCCTTCTTGCCACATTGTCAGATTGCTCTTTCAGAGCTGTTATCCAGCACAAGTCACCCAGGACGATGTCCCAAGGCCTCTCGAGAAATAAAAAGAACGTACTCTTTCACCTGGAACTTCTGTGAAGATGTTCCTCCGTGATTTGTCATCGTCAGCTCTGCTCAGCTAAGGCTGACTTCTCCCTTGCAGCTTCCAGAAGGTCCCCGAATTGTGATCTCTGCTGGGCAGGGAGACTTACACAGCTGCTGACTAATTTATTCATGCAAGATCCTGGTCCAGAGAGCAGCTGAAATCCGCAGCAAGCTGTAATGAATTTGTCACCCCGTGTAACTAGGAATTCTATGTTCAGCATTGTTTTTTTATGACAGACACGCAAAATTCACCTTTGCAGGAAATTTCTATTCTCCACTGCAGAATCTGGTGTGTAATGATACGTATTGAGTTTGGAGCAGGAAGCTCCAGACAAGAGGAGAATTCTCAGAGGGAATTTTAAATGGAGATGACAGCAAAGGGTAAAGTAAACCTTAAGATACCTTCTGTATGTTCCCCCCTGCCCAGGTCTCCTTTCAGCATTACAGAGCAGCAATCTTACCACACTGATAAACAGGGGTAACTGGAATTTTCCATATGGATATGTACACAGAAACATTCCCTACCTCATATACCTGGACTGTCTTTAAAACACACAACTACAACCAAAGGCAAAAATCCTCAGCTAAACTGCTAACTACCCCCTGGCTTACTGGGGCATTCCCAGACCAGCCACAAGTCTGTTTTTCAGTGTGTCCTTTCCAAAGAAGTTGGACAAATTTTGTAGTGTACTAGGAAAGAGGAATGCAAATAAGATGCTATTTATTTCTAGATGGCCAAAAGATTAGCTTTAAACCATTTTATTGCAATGTTTGTATAAAAACGTGTGGTTACAGGGGCTGTTAAATAAGTAAATAAAAAGACAAGGTTAAGTGGACTAGACAACAGAACTTGAAATAACTGTAATTTATGATACTGTCTATTGCTGGTCTTCCTTAGGGTTCGCTGAACAGTAATTTCAAGACAAGCTTCTTCCTTTCCCTTAGCCTGGGTCTCATTAGTCATGTTCCAAGGCAACAGGTTTCCATGACAGCAAACATTAAGTCTCTTGCAGCACAGCCCATTATTTCTGCTATAAACACTAAGCTTTCACTACTATGCTCCAATCCAGACCAGCCATCTTCATGAAAAAAAAACCCTGAAAAACCCTAACAGACATTTAAATCAACGCTGTACTTAATTTATACCATGGTCTTGCTAAGGAACACACACTCTATTGAATTCAGTGGGAATGTCGTCAAATTCCCCGGAAGGATGCTTTTACCTGCTCTGAGCTCACAGGTTCTTGGCAGCCGTCTAAAACAAAAATGTAATGATGCAAGATGATGCAGGCTCCACGCTCATAAAGGCATCAGATAAAGTTAACGAAAATCCCACCACAGGGATGAGCTGCCGAGTTGAGACCTTTGGGTTTAGTTATTTTACGCAGGGTGAGAGCAGCGTCCCCCTCACACCGGAGCTGTGCTAACAGAAATATTTTCAAACGCATTTTCAGTGGAGCAGAACGCCGCGGACAGGCACGGATAGAAGTTTTCTCTCTCCACCAACTGTATTGAGCCATGTTATTTTGCAGGGACTGTTGGCTGAATGTCTCTGGGTGTCTCTGAAAGCCTCACTCACACTGTTAAACTCTTCTCATCTTTCCTTACAAACCAATCCCTCCTGACCCCTAATGTACTGTTACTGCATGCTGTATTACTCCAACACATCACAGTGCTAAGCAGAGGATAAAACATGTGTTATCTATTGAAAGGACTGTAAAATAAATGAAAAAAATAGTATTTCATCCTTTCATAATTGCAGCATTACTCTGTCCGACACAAATTCAGGCAAAGAACCCTACCTAAACTTGACAATGTTTTCCCCCTGGGTTCCTGAAAGCACAGGGGTTTTTTTGTAGGAGCAGCTAGGGGAGGTGCTGAAGATTCACTTCCAGTGGCTTTTTGTTAAACACAGGCTGATAGCAGGTAACCCAAATGTCAGTTTTCCTACAGTTAGTTGTAAGAGTTGACACCTTTTAATGAGCCACAACACTCAGAGATGTGTAATGAAAAAAGACACAAAAATTATAAGAATTCATGAATCCTGTGAGATCCTCCCACTCCTGCCTCTCACTCATGATTATTTGTCATACTTTTAATACTCCTTTTGACATTATTACACTTATTTTCATCCCAGTCTAATGTCTGTCTCTCTCTTTTTAATTGCCACGGTATGTTCAAAGATGTCACAACTCCTGAGTTGCAAATAGTCGCATGACAGAGAACCAGCCCTGTCACAACCGGTAAGCAGCAAGATCAGAGCAAGAATCCTCCAGGCAGAGATGCTAATAAGAAAATCAAGGAGCTTTTTGTTAGCTGCAGCTGGTGAAAGCAAGGAAGGGAATCTAGGCTAGCGACATGACCATGATTAAGTTATTTTAGTAAACACCATTTTGCAAACTAGGACATAGGTGCTTGAAGCTTGTCAGCAAGGTGAGGGTTTAGGTAACTGCAGAAGATGTGAGAGATTGGGAAAACTGTTAAGGAACCTGCTTTCTAATACTTTTTTTTGATAATAATTCCATAACGTAATCTCAGAAAATTTTACATTGAGCATTTCCCAGAATAGCCAGGCAGGCTAGAAAGAGAAACATCAACAGCAAAGACAAATGAAACGGGCAATGCTTCCGAGAGATTTGTCAATGTATACAAAAATATGTCTTCTGCCTTAAGAAAAATTAGAGAACTAAGATATCAAGAGAGGCATAAATCTTCTGACAAGCTACGCTCCGCAGTGCACTAAGCTGTGCAGAGTCCTGTTGATGGCAATGGAGTTCCACAACTTTGGAGGCACAGGCATTTTGACACAGTGACCTAAAGGTGACCTGACCACAACTGGGTTTCATTTGGGCCTTTTCCCTTTGGAGAAAGAGTTGGGCTGAGCTGAATGCCATTGTAACACCACTTGGGTGAGTGACCCTTTCTCACTGAAGGCTGTAAAAAGTGTCAATACAAGTTGTATGTTTCAGACCAATCTGTTCTTAAGTATGGTACAGAAACAGATGGACACTTGCAGAAGTCACAGTAAGTAACGCTCACCTATGCTACTTTGTGTAGCCCATCGATAGGCAAAAGCAACAGCAATCTGTAGATGTTTCTTAGAGCTGGAGTATAGTTTAGCAGTTCTTTAGAGTGCTTAACACATACTTGCCATCCACAAAGGGAGGTGGCACAGCAGCCATACCACATTGCCATGACCTTTTGCGCTAGGGCAAGGAAACCATAATAATGCCTTCACACCTCTCAAGTTGACACTGGATACATCAGTTTGGCAATGCTATTTATTTCAGATGCTTATTGATATGGCTGGCATAAGTACCCCTAACTAACATACTGTTTTTTTCCATAAGGAATTCTTCTTCATTTGAAATGAGAGAGAAAGAAGTCCTACAGCTCTTCTTAGACTAACTGAAAAGACAGGCTTATGACATCCTTATTCATACCAGTAAATCTTCTTTTTGGAACTGCCATTTCAATATACTCCAGAATTCAAGCAACAGAGTCACAGAATCACAGCATGGCTCGCAATATTGCAGCCTCCCTCCAGAAGCAGTTAGGCACGCTGCTGTCCATGCAAAGCTGCAGAGGCTTTTAAAACTTTAAGTGGGCACCCAAAAGTTAAAAAAAAAAAAAAAAAAAAAAAAAAAAAAAAAAAAAAAAAAGGAAGAGTAAAAGCAAATGAAACTACTGATGATTTCACTGAATAGAAGTCACTCACGAAAGTAAAGAGCGGAAAGAGCCTCTTTCCACATTCTGAAGTGGCTTCTTAATCAATTAAACACTCTGCTTTAAAAAACTTAATTTCAAACCATGAGAAAATAATATACAACTCATACAATTTCATTAATTTACTATTAAATTGAATGTCTTCAGAGCTATTAAAAAGCCCTTCAGCAATTTCACAATTTTTTCAATGCTGAAAGTATGCCTTTGACATCAATATAGAGAAAACAGATGGATAAAGTAATTATAAAAAGAGCAGCATGATGCTATGAACCAGCTTGTCACAGTTTTACTAAGAGACGTGATAAGGCAGAAAAGTGGGCTGACGATTAGCAAAGTTGTTTGGTTGTGTCAAAGTGCTCCCACCCTCCAAATAAACTCCCCAAACCCCTCCTCAGGACGATACAAACAGACTGGGAAGGAAGGAGCAATGAAAAAAATAAGCATGCAACACATTTAAAGATTAGAAAAATCCCTGAAGCAAAATACTGACTGTATATCCCAGAAATCAAAGAAAATATATGTTGAAGGGAAATGCAAATCAGTGCTTGGATCATTCTGGCGTATTTCTCTGATAACTTACCTTATTTTTGATTGGATAATTTCATGATTTGACAGAGACAAGCCATCTAACTATGAGTTATGAGCGAAGATAGAAAAATAGAAATAGATAGATAAATAGAATTTCTCTGAGCTTTGAATTCTGTTAAAGGTGGAAATAATCTCTCCAAGGAAGCCAGTTCAATCAGTTTATGGAGTCCAAATTGCACTGACATAAAGACAGGCAAGTTAACACACCTGGCTCCCCACACACAGTGACCATGTTTTATAACGCACAGTAAGATGCGCAGCCCAGCTGATTCTTCTCCTCTCAACTATTTCACCCTTTTTCCCTTTGTGCAGCTTGCAAAGTTATAAAAGGTTGATAAAATTGTCCAACCTTCACAAAAACAGGCCAACTACTAGAAAGCTGATTATCCCAATAGGTGTGTGAATTTGGGACTGGAAAACTACTGGGAAAGATGGTTATTGGTGGATACCAAAAGATATATGAGATAATTTTCACCCTAAAATCCCAAAGACTAATTTCTTCTCTTCAGGATATCTCCTGATCTCAAGCTGCACACTTCCAAAGGCTGTAGCCTTTGTCCAGGTCCAGGGAATCTAGGAAGGGGATCAGAAAAGGAGGAGAAAGACAGAAACAGGCCATCTGCATACAGCAGCAAAAAGTATTCATTAAACCTGGAAGAAGCCTACCTTGAGTCAGAACAGTCTTCCAGATTAAATGGAGATGTGGAGTGTGCTCTAGGAGCAGTTGGAGCAGTCTTATTAGCAGACTAGAGCAGAAAATAGATGGGAGATAGAGAAAGAAAGGGGCTGGTCCAAAGAGAAGCATCTTATAGTAGATGGGTTAATGTTTTCAAAACAAGCTTGTGAAATCAGGGCCCACAACAATTTGGCTTTTAGAAAAAAAATTATTATTAGAGCAGAATAATCATTACATTCAAAATAATGGACATTTGTACAAAAGTAGAGTCATATGGTCAGCAGCGGACCAAAACTAGTAAAAATACCTCTTCAAAGTACTGCCAGAGTAACATTTTATGATGACAAAACCCGTAGCTAAAAGACATGGTACAAAACAAGTGTTTAGTCCAGCAAGGAGAAAAGAAACTAAATTGAGGGTAGTAACAACTCTGAGAAACTCATATGCAGAGTAATGCAAGTACAGAACTGTTAAACCCTGTGCTACATCAGCTGACCTTCATCTTCACCATTATACAAACCCACCCCTTTAGTTACTGGTTTTTGGTATTTCTCTGAGGATCTGGCACATTGGGAAGCAATTTCAGGAAGTGCATTTTACAGGTGCATACAGCAGTTGTCTCTCCAGGTAGTTCTAACATTAAAATGCAGGTTTGTTCATGTACTCTTCCACTGTCTGGGGAAAAGAAAAAGAAACAACTGATGCATTATGGAGCGGTACAGTAATATT
Source organism: Egretta garzetta (assembly GCF_000687185.1). Lineage (NCBI taxonomy): Eukaryota > Metazoa > Chordata > Aves > Pelecaniformes > Ardeidae > Egretta > Egretta garzetta. Next base: position 1,107,951 of record NW_009258754.1, on the reverse strand, counting down.
CAACAAACCCTCTTGTCCTCCTTGAAGACAGTTCTAGTTTTGCATGGAATTAGATCAGATTAATTAAAATGTAGACATAATTCTGCTTTGAAAATCTGATCTTCAGATCATGATAACCCACGGTTGTGGCTAAACTCATCATGTCTAGCTGGCCTTTGTACATAGCTGGCTTAGTTTCATGTGCAAATGCCAGAGCACTGTAAAAAAACTGTTTGACTCGCATAGCATGTCCCTAGCTACTTCCACCAGCGTGCTGTTTCCTTTGGCATTACAATGGATCTTTCACTACCTGGGAAATAAATGAAGTAAATCCATCACATTCAACTGCTTTTGCCATTCCTGGCTCAACGGTACAAGTTACAGAAGAGAATTCCTGAAGGGTTCTGAATAAAGGGTACATATCTGTGCCCTGCAGAAGAACTACACAGGAGTTTATGAATGAGAAGTGGAGTTTGCCAGCATATACTCTTTCCAATTTTAAATGTTAATAGTAGATCATCTGTTTCCAATGTATTGTTATAGTGAAACAGAATAGATTTTTCTGTGTTTATATATACATATGTATATGTAAAACATAATCTTAGATTATGTTCTTATAGTGTATAAATATCTTAGATATGTCTTAAACTATTCGTTAATATAATATCTGAGAAACTTTACCAGTTAAACCACAAGAGAGCAACAGCTGTATATAAAGAGCCTCCAGATGATTCTGCAAGATGCAAGAGGGTTGAATTGAAAGCTTACACAACTGCTACCTTAACTGCGTTGTTGTACCTACTGAAACTAAATGCAAGACACATTTGGATAATTAAGTACCAGAAGTGCTTAGCTGTATTTTAAGCTCCTGTCAAACAAGGAAGATGTAGGAAGATGAGGTGTTGGCCTTTTGTCTTCCTCTGCCTTACCTCCTGCAACATGTCAGAGTCTTCTATGGCTTTCACTGCAGACCTCTTCGAAGTTTCTTGTACTTCTCCACCAATTATAAACTCATCAAGAATAAAATAAGCTTTTTCAAAGTTAAAGATAATATCCAGCTCGCACACCTGCCAGAACAAAAGGACACCCCACATTTAAACCACTTTTACAGCATTATAAGCACTACTGGGCCAAAAGTTGTTAAGATGATCAAATGTATTCAACATATTCACTCTTGTGGCAGGTAGCAGGGTGAAGAAAGATCACAGAATCATAGAATCGTTTAGGTTGGAAAAGACCTTTAAGATCATCAAGTCCAACCGTTAACCTAACACTGCCATCCCACCACTAAACCATGTCCCTAAGCAATATTATAAGATACTGCATATTATGTAATACTGCAGCTTCTGCACATATTCTCTTCACATACAGAGCCCAGACCTACAGCAAAGATATTCCACTTACTATATTTTATATCATACATTCATAATGGTTTTGAGACAACAAAGCTGACTTCCCAGCCTACTAACATTGTAATAGGTCTTATATAGCATTTGCAATATGGGTTACATACGTTCACACAGAGTTTCACAGAGCAAGAAAAATTGCCTGTCCTAGTGACCTTACAGTCAGCAGCCACTTTTTTGTTTTGAGGCAGTACAAATATGAGTCATGGCACAGTGATTTAAATATGAGATAAATTAAAGTAGTGGGAACAATTTCAAAAGTATTCATAGAAAAGATGGGTCTCTTGTAGTCTTTAAAGACTTACTGAAAGACTTATTTGGATCTTCTTCAGGTCTTTTATTTAAAAAAAACCCACTTTATCTTTTTTCCTCTTTATATGTCCTTAATTGTTACACAATATTATGAAACAAACAAAACCAGTATATCTGAAGATGTCAGGAGAGATAATTAAAGTACTGTCACAGAGGGGTTTTTAAAGTAATTTTCCTCAAGCTTTCCCCTCAAATTCTATTCCGAAACAGATATACAAAGCATCAGGATTAATTTGGGGGAAGGAGAAAGGATGGAAAAACAATCTTATGGTAGTGTCTGCACTGTTTTATAAAATATTCTAATAATGAATTTCACTCCAGATTGAGAGAGTCTATAGGGCAAAAAATGCTGCTGGAAACACGAAGCAAACCAGCTTCAGATAACTGTTATCAGGCAGCCAGGAACGTGGTTCATGGGAGAAAGCAAAACCTACATTTCCAAAGTATCTGTCCAGAAGCTCTACATATCGATGAACGACCTCTAGTGTCAGGAGCTCATTATCCTGGTCTTCTATTGCACAACAGAAATACAAACTAGCATACCTAGGGAAACAAAGGCAAAAATGTGTGAACAGCCAGATCCTCAGCACCCTGCTCGTCTCTTAGAAGTTACACAAATGACAGTTAGTGTCTACCTGGTCTCTAAAATAATAATTTTCTTTCATTCTTACAGTCTCCCAGAGAACACTTTAAAAGATCGGATGATTTAAAAAATTATTTATTTAGTGAGAAAAACAAACTCTAGCCTTGGCAAAGTGGGATACCTCCAACACTGGTCTTAATAAAGCAGTCAGTCAATCAGTAGTGCTTTAAGGTCTCCCTCACCTGCTGCAATAGCACTGCAGTAAGCAGGGTTAACTAAACTGTAGAATGAGTTTCTGCTCTCTCTTAAAAAATAAAAATAAAGGCAAAAATAAAGGTGGAAGGAGTTACATCTCAGCAAGCCTGCTGACTATCAAATGACTGAAAGTGTTTTACATCTGGCCAGAAAGCATGAAACTGCTTAGACCAAACAATCTTCATAACTAACTTGCAGCAAAACTTTATGTTTAAACCAACCCAAGATGGGAGTAACAATTTACCTCAACCCTCTGGTGCTGTGGCTGGAGGCCCAGCTTGTCACAGCATCTGGTCAGATGTTTACATCCATCCCTTCACAGCACAACTCCCATTTTTGCTAAACGGGAGATGCCGCTTAATTTGTACAATGTGCTATACCTTAAGGCTACTTTTGCTTGCTACAACTTTACAACAATTAACAGGCAGTTAATGCTAAGCATGTGTAACTGGGGACCAGCGATTTGTTTGGAAAAGGAAAAGGGAATAAACACTTTCCAGAGCAACAAATATTTCAAAGACAAAACCTGACAAAATGTTGAAAGTGCCTCAGAACAGTTCCTGCAACCTGCCAGTGAGCTGATAAAGCCCAGCCCACATCTCAGCAGGCCACCTTCAGGAATTAGAAGGAGCAGTGAAGCCTAAAGCCTCCTAACAGAATGTCAACCACTAATACTTAATAGGTTACTCCCATTTTTCTCATTTGACAGACTGTACAAGTATTTTCCACCCCACGATCTACCCAGGGACACTATGCTGTTATACACCAAGTGCCGATGGCAGGCTCCTACTAGCTTAGTCTAGCACTTAGGGTTTTGTTTGCTGTTTTTCTTAAAGTGAGCTTTTATTTTTCCTCTTCTAGCACATGTTATTTATATGAATAGTAATTACATGTTCTCATAAAATTACTCACACCTTTTGTAAACAAGCTTGAGGTCTTTCCAGTCAACAAAGCTACTTGTTTTTTGATTGCGAGACAGAACAATCTGAACA
>NW_009258754.1:1090507-1104411 GCF_000687185.1 Egretta garzetta | reverse complement strand
CGACTGAACAGCAGTATAAAGTGTATCTAGAGTAAACAAAGCAAGATGGTTAACGCTGGGGCCATGGCCGGAGAAGAGCATTTCTCTGCCTGACACTGGAAATCTGTGAGATCTTAGTGAAGGCATCTCCAGCCCTGCCGTGACACTTGGCCGTGGTGCAGTGAGGTCCGGGGGAAGCTGAGCGTGGAAGCAGAGATCCCCCTCCTGTTTCTTCCCTGGCAGCTCTCCCCTCCCTGTGGGACCGCTCCCCTACACATCCCCTTTGCACCCTCTCCCACCCATCCTCCCTTACCTTGTGCAAACAGCAGCTCTGCTTCCTATTCTGCCGCTTCCCTGAGGAACAGGAGGAGCATCACCACCTTGCAGCAGTGGGACGAGGGCCCCAGCCCCTCCTCCCGCAAGAGTAGACACCTCAGTGAAGGGAATGGAGACTTGTATACAACAGGGCTAGGGAGATCAGGGATGCAGTGTGGCACGAGACTAGAAATATGAATACCTAGATGGTAATCGTAATCACTAACAATTCTGGTATTCAGGTCACAAACAAAGCAGCATGTTCCTAGAAGAGGCTACAAGGAGCAGAAGAAACCAACTACTTTGGAAAGGGAGCCTGACTAGTTTTACTAAAGAAATCACCAGATTACGAAACACAGATGACTGTGATGACAAGGGCAGACCTCAGTGACCAAGGATATTACGTTAAATAAAACACAATAGGTACACTGTTCTAAAATTTCAATTTTAAAGCTAGTCATAATTTTATATGGTTTGACCCATGATTTTTTCATGCTTAGCATTAGCAGTATTATTGAAATACAGAAGTCCTAGCTATCGAATGCCAGCAGGCCTTTGGGAGAAAAGTATCAATTCACATTTCTACAAGTACTGTTATTAGCAGATTAAAATAACTGACCGTACGAAGTCTTTAAGCAGTACAGTAAGTCATCTAGCCACAGCACGGAAATGGCTTTAAGAATGCAGGAAATCTATCTGAGGATGACAGCCATCTCAATGGGACATCCTCTGCTAAATGGAAAAAAAACCCAACCCACAACCTAGTGGGGCTCGAGATGCTTCCAATGGCTGAAGACACTGAGCTGCCTGTTCCTGACAGGCATCCCCATCACTTTCTCACCAGTACCAGTGCTTGGAGGCCAGGGGCTTGCAGGAAGGATGTCCAGTCGTGGTCACAGCCCTGTGCACGAGGACGGGCACGCTGCCACTTGCCCGTGCAGAGACAAGGCTTCCCCTGATGCTGGAAGGACCAGGGAGAAACACAGGAGCCTCATTTTCCTCACTTGCTCCCAATCCTTGCAAACTCCCAACAGAAGAGCTGGCAGGTCCCTTGCCGCATCCCTATTCCCATTAGCGTAGCCTTACCCTTCCCTATACCTTCTCAATCTACACCCTAATCCCTTCTCCATCTTGTTTTCTATTCCAGCTTATTGCTGTACCTATACATCACTCCAACTCCCCAATGGGGATTAAAATTAATGTTCACAATTACTATCAAGATTATAGAATCATAGAATCGTTTAGGTTGGAAAAGGCCTTTAAGATCATCGAGTCCAACTGTTAATGTAGCACTGCCAAGTCCACCACTAAACCATGTCCCTAAGCACCACATCTACCTTTCTTTTAAATACCTCCAGGGATGGGGACTCAACTACTTCCCGAGGCAGCCCATTCCAAAGCTTGACAACCCTTTCAGGGAAGAAATTATTCCTAATGTCCAATCTAAACCTCCCCTGGTGCAACTTGAGGCCATTTCCTCTCGTCTTATCACTTGTTACTTGGGAGAAGAGACTGACACCCACTTCGCTACAACTTCCTTTCAGTTGTAGTTGTAGAGGGTCATAAGGTCTCCCCCTCAGCCTCCTTTTCTCCAGGCTAAACAACCCCAGGTCCCTCAGCCACTCCTCTTAATACTGGTGCTCCAGACCCCTCACCAGCTTTGTTGCCCTTCTTTGGGCAAGCAATGCAGGTTTCTGTAAAGACAAAATTATTCTATGCTCTGGTGAAGTCCAAGCAGAGAAGTACACCAGAGAAGCTTCTATGTAAAAGGAAAAAAAAAAAAAAAAAAAAAAAAAAAAAAAAAAAAAAAAGAGCTACTGGATTTTAAACAAAGCATTCATTCATAATTCAGAACCATTCTCTGGCTATTAAGTCACATAGTTGTTGAGTAATCCGGAGATAAGAGTTCTGACTATATTGAGAAAGACTTCAAATGTGGGATCATTTTAGGGAAAGGTGGACTGTTTTATTCATATGTGCCTGTGGCAGATCTACTGCTGGAAATGTGGCTCTTGCCATCATTAGTCTAATGTGCTTGATAAAATTTGAAGGAATTTGTAGCTGCCTTGCGTTGAGTCCTGTAATACTCTCCAGATGAGCTTGCTAAATAAAAACATTTATGCTGCTGGCAGTACACATGGCCTGATTACAGTGAAGATCAAAGCACCATGTTCTTGCCTTTCTCTGTTCATGTTACCAACTGGGTTTTGCCATGGTAATATGCCAGCTGTCAGGGCTACCCCTTCCCAGCGGAGGAAGGGACAGTACTTACTGCGATACACTTGTCCACTGAGAGGAGCTGCATGAATGAAAGAATATTTTGCTTGCTGCACAGCACATTAACTCCAAAGCCTTTGCGAAGATGAGTGCATTTTGAAAAAAAAGCAGAGCATAGGTTCTGCAGATAAGAACAGCAGGTCAGCAGGTGTCCATTTAAAAGCAATCAGGCAAAGGTAGCAGCTATTTGATAAACAAATTTCTAAGAATATGGTGATTCAGATAGGAGAGGATGATCAGATTCAATTGAAAATGCAGGGAATTAGTCAATGAATCCCTATCAAAAGCTGTCAGCATGTTCAGCATAAAAAGATCATGCTGTTTGAGACATCCTCAGGAAGAAATGTATGTGCCTGCAGTGCTTCAATAGGGAAAGCTAATGAAAGTGTTTTCTGGTTTAGGTTCAGCTGTTGGGACCCAACAGACCTTAAATCTGAGTGCCTGCAAGTAATATATATATCTCCAGGAGAGCAACCTTATGCCTCTAAAAGATTAAATACCAAGAAGCCAGGGAATAACTGTGAATATTACCACCATTTTCTGCTGAGTAGTTTACTTCAGGATGTCATGCTTCACCCATAGGAAAGCGAGCTGCTTTGAAAACTCCACAGGTTTTTATAAAGATGCAGTTGATGTTTCACCACCGCTTTTCATGAGTGGAGGCAACATTCTTTGCAAACAGAAAATATCCATTAATGCTCTCTTAAACACATCAAGATTCGTACACAAGCTTCAAAAATCCTATCTTTTGGGTCTCCCATCCCACACTGTTTCACATGCAGAATATAACTGCATACCTCAATAAGGCAATTTAACTATTATAGAAATATATGCAAGCTAGGAAACAGGTAAGAACCTCTACTTTACTCCATTTCTTATTTTGCAGTCTACAGCAAAATAGCAAACCCTCAAGCCTAGGTACGTATTACTGGGCAGCTGAGAGCTCCTGTCACAAAACAACACGCTAGAAAATTGCAGATACTTAGAAGAGAAAATATTGTGGGGTTTTTTTCTCTTTTGACTCGTCTTCCTTTTTCTAAGGTCCATTCAATCTGGGGAACTCTCTAGGAGGTAAATAATGCCACTTTCTCAAGAGGTTAAATGGCTTAGTTCTTGTAAGCCTAAGCACCCAATTACTATAGACCTTGTCTCATTCAGTTCAGCTTTGCTCTGCGCTGACACGACACAACACATTCCTCGCTCTCCTGGCTCCCTTCATTATAGCTCACTGGGAAGATTCTGATGCATCAAGAAACCTGGAAATGTTGAAGTACTGCACAAACGCAAATCTAACAGCTCATCTGTTCCTTGCTCCTTGACTGTGAAAACATATTTGCTTTCCTATAGTGCTAATGACAAGACGGATGATGATTAAGGAAGTTTTGGTTGGTTTTCAGCAGCCAAACTATAAATAGAGGTAGACTGTCGTGCAATGTTTTACTCATCTTTAAAAGTTCTAATTCCAGAGGAAGATAAAAGCAAATTACTTGCTTCAAGCAAAATACCTTTGAAGCAGGGTGCTCAGTTTCCTTTCCTACCATTCTAGGCTGTGCTGGCTGTGACTAACAACCACCAGACCCAGGGGCGACGCCAGAGGGAATTTTTAGGCCCAAGCTTGAGCGGGTCGGGATGAGGAACGCAGTTCCTATGAGAGCATCGGCTGCCTTCACATGCGGAGTCTGTAGGAGACAAGCTTTGGTCTGGGAGCTGAATGCAATTTTATTAGCTTGTTTTACTGAATCAGACCCAACCACCTACAGCACTGTGCAAAATGAGCTCCATAAACATCAGTAAGTCACCTAAATGACTACATTTTGTATTTGTAGGCCACTATTTTCTAGTTGGAAAAATAGAGGGTTTTTTTAAATCAAGCATTTAAACCAGATTTCTAAACCTGAACTCTATCCCCTTCTCATGCATCTCTGAATCAATTGCAGCTGTAAGTTACCTAGCAGGTTGGAAAGTTATGGGGCCTCCTGTTTTATCGAGATCTACAAAACTGTACCAGGATAGCAAACACCACCCTTAGTTTCAGGGCTACAAAAAAAATCACATGGTAGGCTTTGAAATAATGAAATAATTTAACAGTAAATAGAACAGGCATTGAAAATGCAAAATACAGAAGGTTTACATGTTCACAAACAGCAAATGTAAGACAAATATCTAAAACTAATGCACACTGTGATTTTTTTTTTCCACCTTCCTGGGGAGACCTTTCCCTCCTTGTGCTAATGGGCTGTCATGATCTGATAAGCGGCTCATCCAAGCTTGTCTCCTGAACTGTTCCCTGCCAAGACTGCAGGTCCCCTTTGGTGCAGCCTTCCCCAGTATTTAGCCATTTCACACTCCAGACCGATCAAACGCTTTATGGTTGGCTCACTGGTTTCAAACTCGGATCATTTGTTGCTTTTACAGAGGTTTTGAAACTTAAATCTGTACTGCAATGTTTAGTACAACTGCCTAAAGGACTCCAGACTATATTCTATTACATACAGAACAAACCACCTGCAGGGATATCAAGTAAAGGTGACTACACGGGAAGACAAAGCGGCTTTCCTTGACTCCCAGGGTCATTTCTCCAGTTCACTGTGCAATGACATAAATGTGTAGAAGATGCCACATTTCTTCCTGCAAGGTGAACTCCAGGGGTCAGTGCAGCGAGAGGCTCCAATTCACCCCACCATGAGAAGGTGGTGCACCAGAAATGCATCTCCTCCTCCTGTAATTCAACCTACATAACACTTGTGGACTCTTTTCAAACCTGTTCTGTGGCATCTGGCTGCTCCAGGTCCCCCAGTGGGAGAGGACGACTGAGAAATGGGAGGACTCCAGTGAGCCTAAGGGGAGGGGAGGCAGAAGAGGAGATGGTAGCTGGAAGACTGTAAGAAGCAAGCATCCTTCTCTTTCCTGGGTGCTTGGTTCAGGCAAGGATTTGCTCAGCTTGACAGCTCTGTCACTCCAGCAACACTGGGCGTAGAGACTGCTTCAGCTGTAACCTTTCCAAATTCAGTTAAGAGAGTTAAGAGCGCTCCCAAATCAAAGTCACCTTTATCAAACAGAACGACTCCTGAAATTCACAAGTTAACCAAAATTTGCAAATTAGGAATTACTGTCCTAGAACAGACAGCTTGGCAGAACTCGGGAAGTCCAAGTTTTCCTTAAAAACTTCCTGTTTAAGCCTGCTGCTGCCAGCAGGGCAACAGGCAATATATGACACGCTAGTAAAGCAGAGTTCATGGACCACAAAAAAAGGGAAGTGGGATGAAAAAAGCCACACCTTCAGCTGCTGACATGACAACGGCTGTTGACAGAAGCCTGGGGAAAACCAGACTGACTGGCTGTACCTGGTGGAGAGGAAGCAGCTTTTTATCACAGAGTTCTCTCTCAACTTACGCTGACTCCCTTAAAGTCTGCTTGATCTTCTGGCACTGTTTTAGTCTAGTTGAGTCCAGGTGCTGCTTTTACTATTTTTCATTCTTTCCTCCGATACGAAAGAATGTATTTCCCAACATAGACAGCTGTCCAGATTTTTTTTATTAGATTTTTACATCACATCTGAAAATGAACAAAACCTACTTTCATTAAACTGTTTCTTTTAGAAAGTATGAACATCCAAATTATTCCAGCCATTAGCTGATTTTTTTTTCTCCAAAATATCTGAAGAATAAAAAATTCCTTTTAGTTTTTGCTTTGTTTAGTGGGTTTTTTGGAGGGAAGGAAGTAAATACTGAAATTGTTCCAAAAAAAAAAAAAAGAATAGCTATACTGTGAACACACAGATAGTTTGGAATGCCAGGCGTTTAGGGTGAGATGAAAAAGAGGTACTGAACGGACAACTATTGACCTAATGTATTAACATTCTAGCCCCATCAGGAAGAGACAGAACAACAACACACTGAAGTATAGGTATTTTGGTATTCTGCTGCTGCACAAAGTCCCCATCTGGCTACTGACCTTTGATATGTACACTCTGGGGTTTTAGGGACTTTTAAAGCAATTATGTAAAATCCAAACCAGACTACTTTATTCAAAATACTAATTTCCTTACTAGTTACTCTGTTACTAAAACTTTTATTCACAGCAGCGCAGCTGACAGATATGTTTGTTAAATACTGTAGAATCTCAGCTTTAAAATTTAAAACATGTATGCAGTCCGTATGATGTAAGCAAATAAGAAGAAAGTAAGTGAAAAAACAGCAACACAAAAATACCGAAGTAGCGTATTGCTGCCTAACTGGCACAGACTTCTTTCTCGCTTCATCTCCATTAAGAACATTTCTGAACAATTTCCCCTAAACAATACATCCAAAGTCCATGCAATAAAAGCTCTGCCAGATCATTACAGGCACACGTGACTATAGTTACACATTGATTTTATGCTCTTCATGATGCAGTAGTCACCCTTATCTTATTACTGAAGATTTTAGATTGACTAGCATACTAGCACTTAAAGGATATTTACACCATATAGCATTGACCCAGCCAAGAACCTTCTTGATAGCCTCACCTGAATGAAATAAAACTATAATCAAAACAGTATAGCGGAGCTCAAGTTCTGAACCAAGAACATCTTGAAGCTCCTCCCTTCTGATCCCTACCTAAGGATCAAGAAACAAAGCTCAAGGGAGCCCCACAAGCTCCCTCCAGCTCTGCTCCTTCTTATCGCTGCCTCTAGCAGGTCTGGTCCTCCCGACCTTGGCTCATTTCTCATAAACCAGTAGTATCCCTTCAACAATGTCCTCCCCTACATTACAGGCATGCTTGTGCCTCCTCCTCACAGGCTGCCGGGCATCCCACCAACAGCGAAGCCAGGTTTCCAGCACCCCTCCGGAGAGGAGAAACAGCAGAGTTTTCCAAGATCGCTCCTAAGATGTAGCTGCAGGCAATGACATCCAGTTTTTACACAGGATAATGATTCTCAGTTTTCTTAAATCAGTGCTTTTTTACTCCTTCAAGTGGAATTACTCCAGTTTCTAGGCAATAAGCAGGAACAGATCCAGGCAGGGACTTTGCATAAAACCTGCCTCAAACTCTGCAATTTGAGAGCAGGCCAGTGACCGTACTACAGCCACGTGAACCGGAGAGATGGCACTCACGTCTTCAGTCTCAGCTTCAGGGACAGACAGCTGCAGGGATGCTAGCTGGCTGACCTTACAGAAAGCAGCACAATTTTAAGACATTCCAAACAATTATTAACTAGGTAATCACATCCCTTCTGCCTCCTGGGCTGGGTTCTCAGAGGTGGTTTTATTTGTTTATACATTCTTGGGAGGCAGTGGAAATCTTCATTAGGTTACTAGAAGGAGAAGGAGACCAGAGGAGAGGCTGAACAAGCTGCCGACAGCTACCCCTAATTCACTATAGCCCCAGTGAACTTTACAGTCACAAGAACCCATTTTCCCAGTCTGTTCCTTCAACACCTGGTAAAGAGAGAGCACTAAAATCCAGCCCAATGGACTCTGGCAAAAGGTGCAGCCTCTTTTATTCTCATTTCCAGTTTGTCTTACCAGGTATTTGCAAAGCCCTGCTACATGAAGGCACTGCAGGGCCCTTCAGTTGCACCTGACCTTTCAAGGAACAAAGTTAAAAACAGAAGGTGACAGAGTTTCCCTGGCTCCTCAGCCAGCCGACAGTGCTTCAAGCCCACGGACACCTGTGCCCAGCAGGGCAGGAACACTGCAGGTCTGCAGCAGCCTCACACCCATTCCTCCAGCTCCAACAAAGCCATGGATGGAAAACCTGAGCTCTGGAAGGACCAAAGATACACGTGATTTAGGATCACATTCGTGAATGACTCTGAAAAAGCATGGGAGTCATTTCTCAGAAACACTGAAGCATTTCATTTAGGCATTTTCAGTAAAGAAATTCTCAATTTTCCCTTTTAAAATGCCATTTTTTCCATTACGGTAAAAAAAAAAAAAAATGGATTTAATAACTTAAACATGAAAGAAGCAACCATTGTTCACAGAAGGAAGGGCCAGAGCACAGGATCTCATAAAATGCTTTATGTTGGCCCAAAATTTACCTTCCAGAATGAAAAAGTGGACCAAAAATTAACTCTGCTATTCATCTGAGTCTTGTCATGAGACTTGGAGGAAAGGAAGTACCTGAGCTACTGCCCCTTCACCATCCCCATCTCCTGAACACGGTGGCTGTTGAGCTGTGAGAGGTCCAGGTAGCCATTCCCATGGCTTTTCTAGAGTTCAGAGCAGGCACTCACCCAGCACTTCAGGTGTTCTCCTTCCAGCATGCAGCGTTGCAAGACAAAGGCACAACACGGTAAATTTCTGCATTTTCTTCAAACAAAAATTATTCCATTTCTCATTCTTTTGCAGTTTGTGTTTATCACTTGCCTCAGGGGACTATGCAGAGGGTGATGACCATACAGGAGGCTCCTGCGCTGGTTAACAAGCCATAAAGAACTGCACATGCCTGAGCAAAAACTACCTTCAAGCTCCAACGGCAATCAGCAAGGCAGCAACAGGCATTTACTGGCTGTGAAGAGGGACTGTAATTGCCCTCTCTTCTCTTCCCAGGTCTGAACAGAGGAGAGCAGTTGGACATCTTACACAGATTCAGCAAGTTAGAGAAGAAAAAGAGACTGGTGCATAGAGTACCTGGGGTTACGTCTGTGATGTTGAGAAACATAAATCCAGGACACAGTAGGCCAGAAAGACATGTCCGGCCAGAGAGGCATGTCAAGCTTACCTTCAAACACACAAATGTAAATTTTATTTTCCCACCCTACCCCAGTGACTCTGCATGCTGTAAGTCCTGCTCACAAATGAAACACTATTTGTGCGTGACTGGATCTTGCCCCTCTCTAAACCGCAACATCTGCAAAACGGCAACGGCCCAGGGGTGGCCACTCAAGAAAGCCCACACCCAAAGCAGCCCAGTAAATGCAGATGACAGCCTGTAGGAATAGGACAGTAGGGAAATAAATGGGCAGGGTTGGTAATTAGTAGCTGTGCATATGTGATACAGAGAGAATTCTTTTTACAGGAGCAGTACGGTTTTAATTTAGGCATCACTGGAAAGACTACAACCAGCTCATGTAAGTGCCTGATGTATGTGCCAAAGCATAAATCTTGTAAGTACATTGTGGAGGAGCAGCTCTACCTGCCCTCCCTGACCCATCAGCTTTCTCAGTACTTTCATCACTCTGTCCCTTTGCTGCTTTTGCACGTAACTGATGTCTTCGGAAGGCAGAAGGTCTATGGGATGGTTTATAAAGCATGGGAATTTGAAGTAATGAAAGATACAGAAAAGCAGCAAACATTTTACAAAGTCCACATGCTTGGCAGCATTTTCTTGCTTCCTCATAGCCCTGGTTGCCCATTACCCCCCCCAGCCCTCTTCCTGCACTTCCCAGATGCCACGGCTTTCTCCAAAGCCCTCCAGGCACTCCCCATCCTAGCAACTCTTGGCTCTGAGACATGCCTACAATTTCCTTACTTGTGAGTGAAAAAATTTTAAAAATTACTGAAGCAGCAGATGATCTATCATAACATTTCTTTTGCTTTCCGGAAATAAGCTTATTACACAGAGACAGTAAAGTGTGAATCGCGATCACTGTGCAGCCAGCCAGTCCAGCGCGGTCCCTAATGTAACAGTGACAATCTGTAATGATAGTGAGCACTTGAGAGAGAACATCCCAAACTCGAAGAGGATCACATCAATAGTCAGAGATTACAGACTTCCTGAAAAGAGCCCTAAAAACCATTTTTCCTAGCAAACCCTACAAAATGGTATCCAAAAGTCCAACAGGGAGTAACTGAATACCAGATTACGGATCACCCCCTGGGCAGTACTCTGATCTGAGCAAAAGGGGAGAGCATAAGTAACAGTGCACGTGTAAAATCACTCTGGTAGTCTTGTCTCCAGGTTTAAGGATTCAGCGCCAGAAACTGGATCCAGACAACCCACCTGTCGACCCATCCTCTGTGAACTGCCTCACTACTCGGACACCCATGCACCCTTGGCAGTGGATTGAAAGCATTCATTTACACTGCATGGAAAAAGTATTCCCTTTTGTTTTCTTTACATTTAGTGCCTAAAAATTTCACAAGGATGTACCCTGACTCTTCTTGTAGCAACCACTCTTTACAGCATTATTTCATGCATTTCTATCACTTCCCCTGTAGTCATCTCTTTCCAAGCTGAAAAGTCTATCTACTCAGGATCTTCTAGAAAGGATGCCATTCCATTACCATTATCTACTCCCACACTAATAGTTCACTACAAGATAAATAAACAAATACCACATGGACTTCTTTTTTAATTATTATTCATGTAGAACACTGCCTCAAACAAGAAGAATCATTTATTTGTAATTCCCTCTCCCTCCCTCATCTATTCTAATCTGCTGCCCTTCTTGTCTTTCAGAAGTAAATGCCTAGAGGCAAAGCTCGTCGCTAGGCCGATACCCAGCTGTATCACAGAGTAGAAAAAAGCAGTTATTCTCCAAACTGCAGATAGTAAATTCTGTGCAGCACTGAAAAGCAGATCTGTGTCTATTTTAACAATTAAGGGCATTGAGACTGTTGGTGAGGTCAATATTCAGAATAGCTAAGAGTTCATTTCCAAACACCAGGCAGGTGTCAGCAGCTGCAGTCACTTCAACCAGTATTTCCACCCAAGCTTCTGGATCAGTGACTGGTATCCAATGTCTTGCTAAGCAGAAACAGTGCTTGCCAATTCCTTTTCTATTCAGGCCAAGTACATTTTTGGAGCCCCTGTGCTCAATGGGATTCTTCTGATCTTTCTCTATGGGGTTTCAGACCATGCTCCCAAGTACTAATTTTTCTCAAGGTACCAATGAGCAGCACAGGTAGGAGGGAAGCAGGCCCTCTGCTATGCAGGCACCAATTCCGCACTCCAAGCTGCGCAAGCAGAGCTATGTACTGTCATGACTGTAATACTGGTAACACTGAGGTGGCAGTAGGATCAAGGTGTCGCAATACTTACGGGCATGAAAGACTACAGCAACACATGTCCCTGGGGAAACTAAATCATTTTCTCCTCTCTGCTCTCTCCCTGCTCTTTGACTTCGTTGAGACAGCAATCCTTCAGGACATGTTTCTCTGCTGCACACATATATGCCAGGAAGCAGAATTTAGTTTCTTTTCTAAAAAGGCGCTTTTTTTAACACGTCACAAAGCAGCTGGGCAGCAAAGCTGTCTTTCTCAGCAGGATGTGAAGTTAGGCTTTGCTAAACAGACTCTTTCCTGAGACTTCCCTGGAAACCTGCAACAGAGCAAACAACTGAAACAACCCTCTTGCTAAGACACGGTACCATTTGCACAAGTACCTTCCACTCAGATCTCAAAACACAGAAAAAAGGTGGCAAGCACAGCTATGTCATGCCAAACCGGGGGAATCAATCTACAGAGAGCTTAAATGACCCATTGAAAGTTCTTTGCTCCTGAGCCTGAATAAGGCTTATTCTTGGTTTGTAACCCAGTAACCCTTATATTTCTTGACCCGTCACCCAGTGTAACAACCTCTTCACAGAGACTGGATGACAGACAGATGAATTTTAAGCCAAAACCCTGACAAAAGCACCCTTTCATCAGCACTGGTTCTACGACAGAACGGGGTAAGGCTGACAGCACTATTTAATGTAATAACACCAGCAAGGGTTTGTACTATGACCTCAGAAAAGGGAAAAAAAATATTCATTGTAAGAATGCACACTCACCTTATAAAATTATAACAATCAATACAGCAGACAGTCTCCAAATTGTCAATAAGCAGCATATTGTAAGCAGCGCTCCCCTGGGACTGTCGTGAGTGCTTTGAAAACTGGCATTCGTGAAGTGCATGCATCAGGGAGAGTTCTGAGATCAGCTTCCCTGAAATCAGCTCCCATATTTACTGACCTTCAAGGGCAAAATAGGAACTCCAGTTGTTTACACAAGCTTTACCCGAGGGAAGTGGATATGTAGGGCTGTCTCAGGGTGTAACCAGAAAGGTTGTGTGTATATGGGGACTGAAGGTGTGGAGGCTGCATTGCCTTCTGTAAATTCATTACTGTGCATATTCTATTTGCAACTGTAATGACAGGCACACCTTTCTAAATACACTATACTAACACATATTTAGCATTCTGGCTAAACCACTGAAAAGAAACAACATAGCTCTGCCTTTGAGGATCGAGACAAACAACAAAACTTGGCCTCTGATGAAGGAGTTGGGAGACTTCTGTTCAGCTGCGCTGCCAGTACCTGATACTACAGAAGCACACAATAGGCAAACTGTGCAAGACAGCAGCTTGGGGCATGCTTGCAGAACCTGCCCCAAGTCTGAATTACCAAGCAGCAAGATGGTTTCTCACAATTAAGAGGCATCACTGACCATCTTACCGCTTGAGAGCCTGCAGTCCTCCTTGGGGAAAATCTAGGCAAGATTTTTCTGAGGATATTGGTCATCAGGCTTAACAAAAGAGAATACCACAGCAACCTTTCCTGGCCCCAGTAAACTACCACCAAGCGCAGCACTGGAGAGCCCAAGGGCCTCCTCCCAGGACCCTGCCTCTCAGCCCTTTGGCCTGAAGGACTGCTGCCCTCTTCCAAGCTAAAACAAGCCACTGCTGCTGCCTCTACCCAGCTGTGGAGCCGGGTTGCACACGTAGACCGCTTGCCAATAGACAGCATACAAGGAACAGAACCAGACCCATATGCTCTCTCACAGATGCATTACTTCATGGAAAAGCAGAGCTAAGTTCCTACAACGCCCATGAGACCAGGCTGTTGAGCAGAGACACCCGAGCTGGAGGCAAGGCTGCCGCCCAAGCTCTCCACTTACCCAGCACCAGGGAATACACGTGGGGAAAAGCTCTTCCCAATGCTCCCGTCAGAAGAAAACCCACTGCCCAACAATGCCCTGCTTTGACACCAGAGCCAGCCAAGAGACACAGAGCCGTGCGAAACCACATTCGATCCTCGTCCCGGCACTGGAGCCGACTTGAAGCTCCGCTCCTCAAGTTACAGGAAGACTTTATAAAACCTCTCTCTGCAACAGCCTTGTTTTCCTGGTTGGCTACGAAAGGCTGTCAGTGTGACCCGAGCTCACCCCAAGGGTCAGAAGGCAGAAAGAAAAGGAATCTAACTTTCATTTCCTTAAAACAGGTGCAAACCTTGTTTCAAACCCGCTTGGAAACAGCATTTCTGCTCGTCGGAGCAGCGGGCACATCCCTAGCAGGCAGGCTGGCATGCGCTTTCTAAAGAACGTATTTTACTTCCGTCTAAAGACAACTCGGATTATTCCGGCAGAGGATTAAAGAAATCCTAAATCCCAGATTTTCCAGGGCCAGGCACGCGCACGAGCCG
>NW_009258754.1:1087976-1089740 GCF_000687185.1 Egretta garzetta | reverse complement strand
CTACCCGCGCAGAGGGCGCCGTTCTCCCTGCGGGGAAGCCCGCGTTTAATAAAAACACTTCGTTTTCTCCCCCGGCGCTAGCTACCAAGCATTCATACCCTGCGGCCACTCTGGTAGAGCCCCAGGCCTGACTGCATCCCATCTCCATCAACGTGAAACTCAGATGGTTGAAATACCTTAAATGGCTGGACTTTGCTAACGGAGCTGGATGAGAGAGCAGGACATAAGCAGCTCTGCCGGTAGATCAGCAAATCCCTGTAACCTCTAGCAGGGATTTGCTGATAAGCAGCTTGTGCCAAAAGAATGTGCAACATCCACAGACTCAGCACTTGAATCAAAAACTCTAAATCCAGGCCTAAGGCTTCTCAAGCTCTTACCAGGAGTCTGATCCAGATGCAAACTACCACATGAGCATAAAATGAGAAACTTTCGATGTTAAGTCCCATGTTTGTAGTCTAGAGGAGAGACATTCCCCAGCGCACCGCATGCATCTCACCCCGAGCACAGCATGTCTGAGTTCAGGTTATGGTTCCCGTCTGCTCTGGGCAGAGCTGTGTCCCGCTGGCGTGCAGCGCTAGATGCATCTGAATCATACCCTGAATTCAGCTTTTGATCAAGTGCTGAGTCTGTGGAAAAGGATATCAGAAGTTGCTCAGGGGACACTGTGGTGTCAATGGCTGACACTGGTGGAACCCCTCTTCAGCCTCCAGCTTCAGCAAAGGGGGAAAGGTCTCTCGGTCAAAACCAATTGTGCAGGCTTGGCTGAGAGCGAAACTGAGCTGAAATCCACTCACAGTTGGAAATGCTTGTTTGCAAGAGCAGAGAGCATATGCAGGGGTGTGCTCCTTACAGTTGTTTAACAGCGTGGAGGCAATTTCCACATTTCCCTAAGCATGCATGACCCTACTCCTCTCTGCTCTCCGTAAGCTTCGATTTGGTCCATACAGACACGCTGTTCATAGAGCCCTTCACTGCTGCTTGCTCAGTTCTGGTTTCTGTAAGTTCCAGCCCCGTCCCGCCATGCTGCGCTGTGATGCTGCCAGCTGCCGAGCGCTCTAGTTTCGCTTCTGGAGTGCACAGCACAAGAAGTACGAGTCCCAGCTGCCTACAGATCTCACCAATACTTCATCTGCTCGCTTGCCTCTGGCCTCTTGCCGCTTCCTGAGTACACGTCCCGGGCCCATAACACAGCACTATCTACACATCGCGTGAGCACGCTCGCCCTTTGCCGCACAGCTGTGGTGCAGCACACACCGTGCCACGCTGCCAGACAGCACTGGCCTCGCTGGTTTTGCTGGGGCACCATCTTCCCCTTCAGTGAGCCTGCCAAATACTTGCTTACTGCTATCAGCATCTGTTAAAGTAGACCAAAACCTTTGCTAGATTCTCCAAGAGATAGCTGGGATGAGTAAACAGGCCACGGGAAGTGCCACAGTACCCATGCTGCCTTTTGGCAGGTAAACGTCTGGCTTCCCCACAAGCATGGTCCTGCTCCTGTCCCTCACAGCCCCCAGCTCTACCTTCTGCCTATGCGGAACAACAGAGAGCTGGCTCTGCACTTAAACCCCAAGCATTCCTTGGAATGGGGAGTGTCCGCAGATACCACTGCAGCACTGGGAAAGCCACATCTCTGCCTGTGAACACTCGGTACTGGATTTGCCCAATACACAAGAACGTGGACACCACAGTGCGGTTGTACCGCAGATGTGGGGCATCAACACTTTAATCTCCAAAATTAATTAAGAGTTAAGGGGTGAACATTCC
>NW_009258754.1:1064343-1087933 GCF_000687185.1 Egretta garzetta | reverse complement strand
AAAAAAGGTTCATGAAAACAACTCTGTTCAGCAGCCTACATTTTACCTAGCTACGTAATTTACTCTGGTGATGGACAATGATATTTTTTGCTAAACAACCGTTTCCCAATAATCTTACTTTTCTATGCAAAGACCTGACCTAATTAGGCCCACAAACTCAAGAGAACTAGCCTGCTGCTTTTGTGTATTTGCAAGTACATCAGAAAAAAAGCAGCAGTGGCAGCAACCACATCATGCATCAGCAGTGGCCAACATCAACCCATTATGGCTAATCTTGCAGGTTAGCAGAGAGAATTTTGCTGCCCTGCAGATATAGGATCATGCCTAAATTAGATGTTTTCCATCACAGAAAGCCAGGGTGTACTTAATGACTGGCTAAATAGAAGTGGTAAGGAGTTGGAATTCTCCCCTCCCCACTTCTCAGCCACCAGCACTGTGTACCCATAATGTTATGATAAAGGAGATAGCTCAAACGTCCCAGGCAGGAGCCACAGATGGTTATCAGTGTCACACAGCAATGGGAGCAGGGGGAGGCAGCTGTAGCACACAGTTGTGCCCAGTGAACTGGTGGGGTGATCTTATGCCAGAAAAATGCCATACCATGGACTCCTCCCAGGTCCTTCCCTTAGGGTCACTTGATTATAATCTGAACACAAAAGCTTGCAAAGTAATGCAAATTTATTCTCTAACTTAAAACAGGCTACAAAAGGCTTGGAGACCCTTCTCTTTTGGTTTCTGCCTCTGCCTGGAGGAAAATGCTCATATTCCTTCCTCCTCGAGGGCCCTTTGAAAAGGCTTTGAAGTGAGGCAAGCAGCTTTTTACTGCTACTGGATATTGCATCCTCTTTGCTTACATTCCACTCTTCCAGCAGCCTATCACATTCAGAAGTATAAAATGTTCACACTGAAAGTTGCAATGGGATTCAGCAAGCCTTGTGTGCACACAGCTGCTGGTATGAGCTCCTCCAGCTCTAGGTATAAGTTTTGGTGAGCTTAGACATTATTTATTTGAAAAGTAGTCATTGCTAAAATGTCAGATGCCATGGACTGATGGAGTCCTAAACCTGCAACAAGCTTTGTCTTAGGCCCTCCTAATCTCTGCAAGCTTAATGGACTGCAGAAGCTAATCCTGGATCATATAAGTAAAGCCTATACATTCACCAATGACTTACAATTGATTGGGAAGTTATATTCATGTACATTTCCAGGGAAACAAATCCTGACAGCTCCAATTTAGAGATGCAAACCACCGTTTAAAGAACAGCAGGGAGAGAACAAAATACAACATTCTCACTTCCTTCTAAAAAAACTGCAAAGAAAATTCCTTCTGAAAAAAAACCCCACCTTTTTATTGCAGAAGGAAGCCTTTTTACTGACACTGAGTACCACAACAAATGAAGCATAACACTGACCATTTACACCCATTCTAGCCAGCTCACGCCTTGGCATCATCTTTCAGCACCTCAGCTGAGCTGCTGCCAGGCACACGGAGCCACAGGCTGCTCCAGGTAAGTAGCCCTGTGCCAGCCAAGGAGCTCAGGCTGATGCACTTGCTGCTTTTACAGGAGACCTGCTGTGCAGGTTTTTTCCCCCTTGACACTAGGTCCATAGGGGAAAGAGAAAACTTTAAAAGCCCAATCTAAATTCAAGCTGTAGGAGGTAGCTTTTAATTGCAGTTTGGATCAATAGAGAAACAATCTAACACTTGCTCTTGGTTACTAAGCAGGGGTTTGTACTTTTCCAGACAATTTTCCCCTGAATTTCGTATGTTCCTGTTTCCTTATTTGCTCACACAATCTGGAGTCTCCACAATTTAAGTGCAGAACAAAGCATTCATATCGCTAGAAAACATATCAAATTATGTATCTGTGCCACAGATTTTGGTACCTTATCAGCAGCAACAGCATGTTCAGTAAGTAGTCCCAACATTTCAGCAGTTTAAAGTACTAGAAAAGTGTTAAGAATAGCAGTCTCAAATCCTTATAGCCTGTACTGAAGTGAGAAGTGTACACAAGTACTTAAAGAGTGTCAAGTAGCATTTTATTTCATTTCCCAGCTGTATAAAACTAAGAGCAAGCCAAAAGGTAGTCAGATGCTAATAAAGGTCCATCCAGAACTCTCCTTCTATCAAGAAGAAAATGTGTCACTGTAGCCCTCTTGTGATCGTAGGATTAACAGCTATTAGATCCACAGAGTGCTTCCCTACCACCCCTTAAATCAAGGCTCTGCAGGCTTTAACCACACTGCCATTCAGTTCTTTGCCCTCTCCACCTTCCCTCAGTTTCTTTCATATTTTTCTTCTTTCCATCCTGGTTGTAAAAATCTGAGCATATTTAGACCATGCTTCTGAAACAGCAGAGTACTCGGTATATTCGCACCATAAAACAAGAGAACTGCTGTTTTCGAGGAGGACTAAAACATCCCTCATTGACTGTAAGCACATACTTATATTCCCAGTATTTCTTCTCCATAAAAGGTCTCTAATGAACACAACTTACAGCCTTGTTTCCCTCTTTTAGATAATGTCTATGAGATCAAGTTTTAAATTGAGTGTCCCACAGACACCCTTTAGATGCATGCAACGTTTCTCTACCCTTACAGAAATCACCCTGACATTCTCCAAAACCTACTATTGGCAGTCCTGTTGATCCCAGACCTTCCCTACCAATCACCAAGATTAAAGACTCTGGTGTCCACCACTTAGCTGGGACACTGCACAGTCAGGGTTGTAAAAGAACAGTGTAAAAACCACTGCTTCTTACAACCTACAAAGGCTGTAACAAACAGAAGAGCAAGTTATGGCTGCATTGCTATAGGTGCTTAATGGGATAGAGTCTTGAAACCGAGGGTGAGGTAATGGGTTGTTTCCTAAAAGACACTCACCTTCCACATCTGCTGCCTCAGTCATCTTCAATTCAGCCACTGCAAGACCAGCTCACTCTTACAGATCAGGAGGCTCAGGCACGCAGTCGAGTTGTGCTTCAAGAGCTGCTATCAACCTGTCCCAAGGAGCCGAACTCCAACATGGACATACTGCTGTGGAGGAAACCTGGAGAAGGAGCCATAAACTAAGAGAGAAAGGAGAAATGAATGAGAATGGAGAAAAGATAAAGGACAGTACTAGGACAGAAAATTAGCTATGGCTTAGGAGCAGCAACAGTATCAAGGAATATTAGCAAGCAGTACCCACTCTTGACCTGCAGCACAGGGGTGGCACTTCAGTTCATTAAAACTAAAAGAGTTTTGACAGACACATGCATTTAAATTTTGAGAGCAGCTGAAACCAAAAGGAAAACAGGCTTCAGAAAGAAAAATAGTGAGAGTCATGGCATGTCCTTTACTTGAAAGACAGCCATAGTAGCAAAGCTAGGATCAAGTTAAACCCTATTTTTTCCCTATAAGCAAGGTAAAGGGGAGAAAAGCATGCACCTCTATAACATTTGTTATTGCAAGCCAATTTCCTGAAGAACAGGGTAATAAAAAGCACTTCCGAGGAAAAATGGGATGACCACATATGAAAATACAGATGGGAAATCCTACAGTCAACCTGTATTTCTACATAAATTTATCTTGGTTTTGAGCTGGATAAATGCTAAGAGATACCTAAGCTTCTGGGTGTCTCACAGAAAGCATGATTCATAGCACACCAGGGCCTTTGTAAACAAAATTGACAGGACTTACTCAGTAATTCAGTTGTAAAAGCTAGATGTAAGGCAACCCATGGTATCTTTGTGACAAAAAGCAATTTAGGAATGAATGTACCAAATATTCTGCAGACAAGCCAGTCAATCCCACCTAAATTAGTATAACACATTGAGAGTAAGTCAAATAACATGGTTCAACTTCTCTGTGTGAGCATATACTTTTACTGTAGTAAAACTGGTAAGAGACCCTGGGTACACATGTGAGTTGGAGGGCAATCAGTTACGGCAACTGTATGTTGAGGGGGAAAAAGGCTCGTGCTATAGAAGCAGAAAGCTAAGGTTCTAGTGACCCCACACATTTCAGTTCATTATTTGATAAAATATTTTATATTTAATGTTATGAAAAATTGTACAGGTTTTATTACTGATATTATATACTGATATTTTCTTCCATTGCCAGCAATAAAACCAGTAACACTGTCTTTTAATCTGTTCAACTATGAGCTTTCATATATTAAAAGTTTAGTAGATCACATGCAGCTACCTAGAGACCACGCCCTTACTTCCTCCAAAGGGCAAAAAACCTTTGCAGGATCATTTGGTAGCAGTCACTTAAGAGATCGTTGAGAAGGCTTGCCTTATGCCCACGAAAGAAGCAGAGAAAGCCTTCAAAGGCCATATTGCAACTCACTGAAGGATGGTTAGTTCATGACAAAAAATTTTTTTTAAATGTTAAGCTGGCAGAAATTCATCATTTTCCACAGAGTTTGATCATGGTATTTCACTGTTAGCCAGGTCATCCAGCACTGAGGACTTTGTTTACAGAACAAAAAGCCTTAGAGAACTTTCCTCTGAAGTACGTAGTAGTAAATCTGATCAACACAAAAATCTGTCCCTCTCCTGCATCCAGCGTATTCTAAATCTCTCCAATGAGTAAAGTCACCACCAAACCAAAAAACCCATTGCTAATATCTGTCACACTGCTTACCTGAAACTTAAATGAAGTTTATGACATAAGCATAAGCAAAGTGATCAACTACACATTCTCATTTAGTAAACCAATACATGTATTTTAGTGCTTTCACTACGAAGATACCATTGCAGTTCTCAAACATTTTCAAACTTAACTAGTCTAGAGTTCATATGCCTTATTTAAACCATTCTATAAGACAGTCTACACAGATGTCTAAACAGGCTTTTCTGACTACAGATCAGTAACAGCTTCATTGTTTCCAGTTGGTTTTTGCTGGAATTAGAAAACAGGGTATTTTGTCTTGGGAAAGGTAAGAAGCTTAAGCTGATCAAAATGAGACACGTCCTGTTAAAAATAAATTTACAGTATTATATACCACACAGGCTACTCAGCCACCCTTCAGAGGTGGAAAGAGTTTGTGAAACCCTTTCAGATTCCTTCTATTGCTCCTGAATACCCTAGGGAGCAGTGAGCTACATCACGTTAACAGGCCGACATTCAAGGATTCCAATGTTACAAAGCCCGCCAGTGCTGCGTTGGAGCCTGTGAAGGCTGTAACTGTGAGGAATAAGGATGCTTCCCAGCTTGTCCCCATCCTTTCTCTGTGAGAAAGTATCATGAGACAAGTGTAACCAACCACCTCCTGCGGCTGCAGTTTGTGTCCTCTATATATCATATTGTAGACTCCGCTCATCCCATCCAGCATAAATTAGTATTTCTCTAATACCTCAGACAGGTCCAAGGAATCTCAGGGGAGGGGTTGATCCTCTGATACTCTATGTTGTAAGAACCTTCTGAGGGCTCTGAAGAGGAACCAGATGAACCAGAGAAGAGGTCTATACGAGCTGGCAAGCAGGACACAGGATAGGATCATACATCCTTATCTGGGACCAAGCAGCCGTTATATGTCTCTCAGCTCACTGGTTCATCACAGGCCTTTAACCCCACTGCTGCAGCTCATTCAGCTCCAATACAACATATCTGACAAGCTCTCCCTCCAACCTAGAATTTGGACATGAGCCCTGTAAAGGAAGAGCCAGAGCATACAGTTGGGGTTGTGCATTCACAGAATGGAAGAAAAGATGGATCATCCAAATAGACTAAGTGAATATCAAGAAATATTT
Source organism: Egretta garzetta (assembly GCF_000687185.1). NCBI lineage: Eukaryota > Metazoa > Chordata > Aves > Pelecaniformes > Ardeidae > Egretta > Egretta garzetta. The sequence goes on along the minus strand of NW_009258754.1, from coordinate 1,082,192 downwards.
TATTGTACATGTAATCAAAGTTTAAAAAACAGACAAGAAGGAGCAAGGGACATATTTATCTAGCATCTCCTAACTATGCAGGGTACAGAAATACAACTAGTAAAGAATTAGCACATATTAGTACCCTTTGCTCCCCTTCCCTGCCCCAGTAAAGGAGGTTATACAAGCGAGATTAGTAATGCTTCAAATCAAGCCTTCTCAGTAATTGCACACTTGAGCTGACATAGTTGAAGTATGTTCAGTTTCATGAGAGAGTATGTGCCTTCAAAATAGTTGTTTATAAACAAAAACACTATCTCTTTAGTGGTTTGTAAGCATTACTCATTCAACACCAAGAGTATACTTAAATGACTAATGATTTAGCAGCCATAATTGTCTTGTTATATCTGAACTGACACTATCTTTAAGTGTATCAATTATAGAAAATAGATTCCTTACGTTTAACAATACGTAGTAGAGAATATATTACCTAGTGGCAAAACCGTAATGTGAAGAAGCAGAGAAAGTATTTAGAGGGAAGGAGGGGCAGCTGCATGCTGAGCAGGGGGCACGTTGACTAATGAGAACTAAAAAAGCTGAAGCTCAGGAGTGCTAGCTGCAAAGGAGTTACACCTCAGTATCACTGGTGTAAGTTTCAGAACGTCTGGTTTGAAAAATATGTTATTCATCCCACACCTACATCAATCTCCCAGCTTAACTCATGACCCTAGATCCCCCTTACCTACCCATAGCAGGAATTTTAAACAGTTATAACAATGTAACTCATGTTCTGCCTTACAGGCTGAGAGGAAGGTGGCTTCCATTCTCTTCAAGAGCCAGAGAGGAAGAAGTCTGAAAGTGAATGCAGAGCATTATCAGGGCTCATTCACTCCTTCGACCACTCAGTTTCCTTCCTAATTTACAAGGATGAAGGCCTTCAGAGCAGAAAGATGCAACTGTTTTCCAGTACAAGCTGATTTTCTCTTAATAGCTTAGAAATAAGCCTTCACAAAAAATGTAGGCTATACAGCATGTACCAAGGGATGAATCAAATCAGCGTGACAAGTGCTAAATCCCAAATTGAAGGCAAGACAAGTTTTGGAATTCCCACAAAAAGAGAGATTTGTTTATTCTTCAGTGGTCCAATAAGCCTAGCAAATTAAAAGACTCTTCGCAAAACTTCCAGAGAAGGCCCATGGGAAGGCAGACAAAGCCAGATCCAAAATAACAGTAACTATCATATTCTGGATTCTAATGCCCTTTGGAGACTATCAGCTTTTTGGCTTAAAACGTAAGTGAATCATGATGTATTAACGATACCATGATCTTCATCTATTTCAGCCTACAGCATGGTCCAATGCAGATTATTAGTGTCAAGTTACACACCTAGGACTTGAACTCACTAACACTCATAGCACCACTTGATTGTTACTGTAAATAAAGACAGTCTAACCCTTAAGTCCTCTGCCAGAAAGAGCCTATTACCTTTGATAGTTGTGCAACACCACCTATTCCGGGCCAGCTGACATCCCCACATTTTTTGTCTTCACACATACACATCTGTTTTCAGAAAAATCTAACCAGCTCCAAGCTTAAACTCTGTGACATATTACTTTAGCTTTCAAAGTTTCAAAATAAGTTCTCCTTACAGTGTTCAAATGTAGGAAATTCACGCTGACCAATTTATTGATATCTCAGTAGTTATTTCCTGTACTTGCCAACTGCACAGTCATAAAAGCCTCCCAGCTCTTCTTCATACTTCTCAGCTTCAAAACAGGAAAGAATCAATACAGGTATCACAGGATTAACAGACCTAGGGGCAGGGAAAAAACCAGCTGTTCTGTACCTCAGTAATTATTGCTCAGTATTTATCTGTTTCTAGCAACACCAAGGCAGTATTTGAATTTACGCTGCACTTTAGCGGAGACCGATTCCCTACCATTAAAGAAACATCAGCCTTTCCACAGGAAAAAGTCTCTAAAATTTAGCTGGCCATTTTTTCTCAGCCATTACATTTAACAAGGCAGATTTGCTTAGCTTCCCATTCTAACAGCATTATAGAGTTGTCACTACAGCCTGTCTTTAAAGTAGAGTAGCTGGGCTGCACGTTTGCACAAGAACTACAGAAGTTTATTAGCTATGCTAAAACAGTACTTAAAGAGCCTAGAATTGTTCAAAGACTCACCAGCTACCTAAACAGAACAGTTGTCCCACAAAAGTGATTTCACTAATAACTGAAGACAGACACTACAAGAAAGCCAATAAAGGAAATCTTGTGTGATCAAAGGTTCTCTTACTATCTTGTCTGAAAGAAGCTACCTGCCACTTTGCAGTATCTCCTCCTTCCATAGGAATAACCAACATACCTTTTGGAGGCAGTTTAGACAGTGACTGCTCAAAAGTATTTCTACAGAACTGCTTTTTGGAAGAGAGAATAAGTTATTTTACTATTTGCACAAATTGAATTTACTACACTCATTTTACTCTGATAATGTTTTAGCTACAAGATATCTGTACAAGATATATCAGCAGAGATAGCACATTGTTAACACTACATATGTAGACCGAGAAACAACAGGTCCTTTCATCAAGGTGTCATGTTGCAGGTAACCCATTTTACGTTAGTCCAAGAGGCTGCGAAACTGGACTTCCGCACCAAGAAGGTTCCTGGTGATTCCAACAGAAAAGCCACGCTCTACAAAGGTGACTGTCCATTGTGGAACAGCAGCAGGAGAAGAATCAAGCAACCAGTGTTTGCAGTAATAAGAAGGATTCCATTCATTCGGTGTATATTGCTGTACATAAGGTGCTTAAACCTGTCAGGTATGAGATCAGCGTGAAGAGAAGCCAGTTGCAAGGCTGCAACCAACTACTGGCGTCATGTCCCAGATCTGGAAGAAAATATCGTGGAGAATTACACAGCATTATTATAAAACATGGGATGTATTTCTGTAAGAGGCATAGAAGCAACATAGAGACCTCCCTGGACACAAGGTAACAAATCCTGTTTAAACTATACTTGAGGAAAGTGTCATAAAGAGTTATACCAGCCTTACAAACCAAAAGCCAAACTTAAGGCTCAAGAGAGACTTCTAGCAGTTCTCTGTAGATCTGTTTTTAAAAGTGCTATGCAGTTTGTTATAAACATGCTTACAGAAAAACAGGGACAGACCGGAACAGTCTCAGTTCTGACATGCATGGCAGGATGCATAGCTTAAGCACAGCAAGATCTGATTTCCATGTCACTGTCTCATAATCAGGGCTTTTAGCAGCAATGCTCCAAGAAGCCAGGGAGCTCAGAGTAAAGGAAGCCTGCACATTTCCTCATGTCTGCGCTTTAAGGCCGCTGGCAGATTCTCCTACTGCTGACACCCGCTTTGTTTGCCCAGAGGACACCAACAGTAACCAGTTCTGACAGCTAGACTGCATACAGTGGAGGTACAGGTCATTTCCTCATTCAGCTGCAGGAAGAACAGTCTGCAATAAATACTATTCTTGCTGCCCACAACAGTTAGCTTTGTAGCAACAGTTGTTAGAAAGAAAAAAGTATATACAAACATTAGTTCTCTGTTACATATCTCTGATAAATGCAGGAAAGAGGTACATGAATACCTTCACAATCCGGTCGCTCCCACAAGTCACCATTAGCCCTCTGGAGATGTCCATGGACATGTGTGAAATGTTGTGTTTTCCTTCATGAAATGTTGCCAAGGAAGTACGGCTGCATGAGAACAATTCAGATGAAAGCCAGCCATCAGATGAAGCTTGATGGCATCATTATAACAGTGCAAAATAAACTTAGAAGAAAATTAAGTTGCTCAAGTACTAATAAATCAGTCCTGAGAACTGCAGTGGCATATTAAAGGGGGCAGAATTAAATTAGCAAGTCATGCTAAGGCATTGCTTGCGTAGTTATATAGGTGTGACATTTCCTGGCCTTCTGCAGCCTGACTGTTAATAGAGCAGAAGTGGGACACTGCATTAGTAAGTAATTCTACTCTTGCTTATAAAGTCAAGCTCAGCTACATTTTTTTCCCCGCTGGCTATAGTGAGCCAACTAAGGGCACAGCACCTCCCTTTTTTGAAAAAAAAACAAAAACAAAAACAAAAAAAACCCCAAAAACCCCCCCACAAAAACCCAACCACACAAAAAGCCCCACCAACCATAAAAACCAAACAACAACAAAACAAAAACCCCCAAATACCCCCCAAATTGGCATCGGATTACTTTGCTCCTTTAGCACTCCAGGTGTCCAAGGAGGTGACAAGACAGTGAACAGTGAGGTGCTGTTCATTTAAAGATAAAAAGGGGGTTCCTTCACTGCTAAGAAGAGTTTAATGAGACATCAAATGATGTTTAACCCAATTTGCTTGCACGGGGAAAATAATGTTGGGCTGTGAAGAATTTTCCCATAGAAACAGTTTTCAGTAAGCATACATGAGCTAATGCATATAACATCCTGGCATCAGTGATGCATTGTCAGGCACCCATTCAGCAATTTTAAGTGCAATGAATAGCCTTTACCTAAACAGAAATCTTGAGACAAATGTGTTTCAACTCTAGATCTTGGCTCATGGAAAAGAAGAAATCAAGTGGATAAAAAAGGTTGTAATGCCACATCTGATCCAAATCAGCTTGCAGAGCCAGCTGAGGGATCTCTGCCATTGTAGTGCTTTGAGTGCCCAAGGCAAATGTGGCCTATTAGCAGAGAGTCAGCTTGGCATGTTTGTGTAGCATTATGTGTGGATGTGGAGCTGTCCTGGTTTTGGCTGGGACAGAGTTATTTTTCCTCCCTGTAGCTGGCATAGTGCTGTGGTTTAGATTTAGTATGAGAAGAATGTTGATAACACGCAGATGTTTTAGTTGCTGGTGAGCAGTGCTTACACTGGTCAAGGACTTTTCAGCTTCTCCTGCTCTGCCAGGTGCACAAGAAGCTGGGAGGGGGCACAGCCAGGACAGCTGACCCCAAATGGCCCAAGGGCTATTCCAGACCACGTGACATCATGCTCAGTATATGAAGTTGGGGAAAAAAGAAGGAAGGGGGGGACATTTGGCATTTGTCTTCCCAAGTCACCATTATGCATGATGGAGCCCTGCTGTCCTGGGGATGGCTGAGCACCTGCCTAGCCATGGGAAGCAGTGAATGAATTCCTTAGTTTGCTTTGCTTGCAGGCACAGCTTTTGCTTTGCCTCTTAAACTGTCTTTATCTCAACCCACAAGTTTTCTCATTTTTACCCTTCTGATTCTGTCCCCCATCCCACCGGGGAGGAGTGAGCGAGCGGCTGCGTGGAGCTTAGCTGCTGACTGGGGTTAAACCACAACAGGAGTAAGCACAAGTGTTTCTGCACCTCAGCAGTACTACTTTAATGTATTACTACTTAATACTCACTCTTCATCCTTGATTGACTCAAAACAGGAATCACAGACACGGACCTGGAACTCAAATCCCATGATTGGGTAACTTGACCGTTTGGTACTGCACTTGCCACACACTGCTTGCCCACATTTTCTGCAATGATGCTTCATGGAGGAACAAGAAAACAAACAGACAAACAAAATCACTATACTGTGCCACACAACCACCTTACCAAGTGTTCACTGAACAACAACAACAACGCTTCTGTTTTGCAACCTGTTAGGAAGTCTTCTGTTACTTCAACCAAAGACCAAGGACTCTGGAGTTCTAAACAGTCGTCTTGGTCATTAATGGATTTAACTCCATATTCTCCCTGTCCATCCTCTTCTCCTTTTGCAAGCTCCTTCTGGGAGCAGGGGTGAAAAAGGATTGAACAAGCAACCAAGGAAATAACAGTCTAAGAAAGCCAGAAACAGATCAGTGTCTTGGTGCCTGTCCAGTCCCTCCAAAAAGAAAGCTATCTGGAAAGTTTTCACATTCTAGTCCAGTAAGAGCAGGGCCATCACTGCTTGACTGAACTGACCACCCTACAACATCCTAGGCTGCAATTTGCTCAATTATGGGGCATTGTGTGCCACTTTACACAACACTCGAGGATTAGCTGTCCACAGCTCCAGTGCATAGAAATATTCAGAGAAATTCAACAGAGCACTCCCAGCACAGCCTGCTTTGCCCTGCAATGTAAGTTCGATGCAACACTTCCCATAAAATTCGGAAATTTCTTAGCACTGCCTAAAAGGTGTGACCTCTCAATAAACCCTCACTTCAAAGCAGCAAAAATACCAACAGTTTAAAAGATCTGACAGCTTTAGTGGTTTTCTGTTTGCATTTTGCTTAAGTGCTGAAGTTCAACTAAACACTCAAACCAGTGATCTCACCTGTCTCAACCCTAATGTCTTTGTGTCCCACATTTGCTTTATATTCCAGAAGAAAGGTTGTTCACACTTCTGACAGGAGTCACTTTCTAGCCATTGAGGAGCCTACAAAAGAGGAAGAGATGCAAGCAATCAGAATTATTTTCCCTCATATGACAGCCAAGAAAGCTTGTTTTAAGAACCTAAAGTGAAGTTTCACTCGGAAAGATGCTGTCTCATCTCTGGACATCACAACAATAGATTGCCTAGGGTATAGTACATAAAAAGTTTAGTACAAAAAACCCCAAACCCAAGACTACGGTTATTTGTTACCTACACACCACCTATAATTTTTAAGCCCACAGCAGTATGTTGCATTAGTGCCTTAATAAGAAAACTAATTCAAACATTTAAGTTATTAAACTTGCTGCAAGCATTCAAAGACTGCTGCTCTGGTTGCCTCAATGATTTTTAAGGGCTAGTTTAATCCAAGTTTTAGAAGCTATGAGGCAGTCATCCCCTCCAAGGGATGTAAGTAAATTCTGGAAGAAAATATCTTTTCTGCTTCCCCAGGATTACAGTTTGAAATAATTAAGAACTCATCTGCATTTTCCATCCTGCCCACATCTTCATTAAGCATCCCTTCTCCCACCCACATATTTTTCCTGTCATAAATGGACTAGACCAAATGAAAATAGTTAAAGCTTTCACACATTTCAACACTCTCAGATACTTTAGCTGAGCATCCTTGTAAGTGATAGAGAGGCACAATATTTTTAGTACATAGACCTGAAGTAGAACATGTATATTCTATACGACTTCATACATCAGATGAGGAAGTCTGCCTGCAACTCAACAGAACGAAAGCTGGAACAACAAAGAAGCTTTTCTCCTCAATTCACTTACATCCATTGTTGATAGTAATAAAACAACAGTATTGTCAGTTGCACCACCATCTCACCATGAATATTTATTAATACCAGACGTCCAGTTCCTACATCTTCAACCTCAACTGCATCCCCTTCCTTCACCCATGCTAGTAGAAAATATGGTAAAGGGTAGTAACAAGTCCAGTGTGGGAGGTGGAGAAGAGATGAGTCACCTCTCCACCAAGTGAAATGTTCCATATTGCTTCTTTCAGCTACTTGCAATAGCAGTTTTCACTCAATAGCATTTTTGAGAAGACAATCCACTTTCTGGCTCCCTCTGACAGAAAACCAGGGTATCTTCCTATTATTTCATCTTAACTTCAGGCATTAAATAGGACGTAAAAACCTGCCAACGCTACCAACACTATTACCAACATACGGTTGGAACTGTCCCAGATCAGTAGTACAGCTGTCAGTGGAGTTACCATTCCTTCTAATCAAAAAAGTCTGTCTTCTAATCTTATGTGCATCAGTGCATATTTGAAGATACCCTATAACATGACTCATGAGCTAATGCTTCAGAGGCAGTATGTTCATCATTCTTCAAACATTTAGTTTCTTTGCTTTTGGATTGAGCTTGATTATGTTCTTCCAATGAGTTCTGAGACATCACGACTGTTTTAAGTTAACCATATTATTTTAATTGTATTAAAACTGTCTATGAGTTAGAAGATCCCTTAATTATTGTGTGCAGATCCAGAAGAGAAATGGCCACATCTTGCTTTCCCAGTTATATTGTAAGTCAATTCCTTGCAACTACAAAGTTTCATAGAGTCACAGAAGTTTTGAAGAGAGATCATAATGCTGAAAATACAACATTTGGTGTGTTTAAGGTGACAGCTCAACACATATCAGAAAACAGTTCTTAATCATGACACTTGCATTTAAGGAAAAGCAAGAGGGCAAGGAAGGCTGAGCCTTAAATACTGCTTTATGGGAGCAACCAAAACTAACTCCTATAATTATGGTTTAACCAAAGATAGTAGTAATATACATTTTCTCAGCTCCTATGATGGATAAGAATGGATGCAGAAAGAATGCACACAGCAGGCTCAGTTGCTGTGTATTGAGGTCTTTAAAAAAATGTTTTCTGAGGACTGAATCTCTACATTCTGAATTGCATCTCAAAACAGCATCTCACTTCTTTACCTGCTTTGATGGGAGTTGAGAATTTATTTCAAGACTGTTGAAGCACAGTACATTGGTTTCTTTACTGCAAAAGCCTGCCTGCTTTAGAGTGTTTCAGCAGCAAGGGCTGTAGCCATTCTAGTGAACATGTTGTCTCATTGAGATAAGACTCTAAGCAGTCCCAAGCCTGTCCTGCACTTCTCCTGTCCTGGGAATCCATCTACTACAATGCAGTATGGACAGCCATTGAGAACAGAGAAGGTTTTAATAATATCATTTGGCCTTAAAGTTTCAGGCAATGTAAGGAAAACAGACTGCAGAACTGACTAAGCAAAGCCACAGTGGCCTCTGAAAAGGGGAAAAAAATTTAAAAAAAAAATCTTTGACCTGGGACATGATCTTACCTCTTCTCGGCTGATATCCATGTTCCAAACGGCAATTCCCCCATCAGCTGAACAAGATACTAGCTGTCGTGTCAGCTGGATGTAACAGATAGCCTGCACCTTGTCACTGCAAACAAAGTAGACACTATTTACCCATAGGTATTTAAACAAAGCTCATTTTCCCAGCAAACCCCGATTTATCCTTGTCAAGCTACCTAGGAAGCCAAAACTGATTTCGAAGCACTTTGCTAATTCTACTAAGTAGAGCTATGAAGATGAGTGAACAGATGCTGTCACCTAAGCACTACCCTAGCATCACGATGTTGCCTAGAACAGCGTTCTTACAGGGTGGACCAGAATACCAGAGGTACAGTTTCACGTTAACATTTGCTGGCAGTAAGCATTGACAGTGAGCTGAGTGTCAACTGGCTCAAAGTGTGCATGCAAATACTCTTCTGTGTTGGCAAGGAGAGCCAGTTATCAAAACAGAGACAACTGGAAATATAAGGAGAAATATTTGTTTCAAGATACATCTAGGAAGCAGACAGAGCTTCCACTTTTGCTAATACATCACAATAAGTAAGTCCGTAGCTGCAAAGCAAAGCATGCATTCACCAATAAGACAGTTTAATCCTAATTAAAGTCATGGCAAAATAAAAGTCTACCCTAATAAACTAAACAAAAGATCTCAATAGTATTAGACTGCTTTGCAACATCTAAGTTGAATTAAAAAAGCCATTCTGCTTCACAGAAAAACTTACTTTCCCATTCAGTATGAAGTTTGATGCTAAGTGTGATGTTTGAAGAGAAACTAACAGTGTTATAAGTCTTCACCAGGACACATGATGCAGCAGTAACAGCAGTATAAAGTCCTCCAGTCACTGACTTCAGTTACTTTTTTGTAACCAGTACTCTATTATTAGTTCTTTAGCCATAAAACTAAATCCTCAAGATTTAACAAGAGTTCTAGGGCTAAGGCTACCAGTCTTGATCAAAGGTGGATGGAGGCATCTATGGAATTAGACAAGAGGAGAATGCACTATACAAATACATCTTTAAACATAAACAAGATCTCTACTACCACTGTATTTTTAAGTAGAATATATCTTCAGTGGTGAACTGCCTGTCAGACTGAATTAAGGCCCTAGATTTAAAAATGGCAGCTAGTGTTGAGTCTCTGTAAAAATAAAGAGTGATTAAATACAGACAACTAACTACCTAATCCACAGAACAGTGGAGATGGGACATGCTTTTCTGAAGTCAACGGACCACCCCTGCAACTGAGCCAACCAGTTTATCACCTCACTGATAGAAAGAGACAGAGAACAGGAACATACTGAAGCTTATTCTACATGGATACATGAATATGCTTATACATTAAGTTTCTAGCCCCACCCTCATATGCAACTCAGTGAAGTATTTACAATACAGAAGCACACAACTTTTACATAAAGTCCAAGCAAGATAATTTAGGATTTTTACCCACCTCTTTCTATAACCCAGTCTTATCTTATGTTCTCATTACCCACAGTTTAGAATTATCAAACACCAGCAAAAAAAAAGATTTATCAGTAATGCTTTCCTAATACTGATTATCATTCTTCACCCTCAAAGTCCTCAGAGTTCTGCAAAATGAAATTTTCTCCATTATTCACAACGATTCAAATATCTTGCCATGCTATTCAGTCTTCCTGGACTCTGTATTCATTACAGAACATGCAGGAAAAATAAGACACCATTACATACTGATGTCCCTGGAGCAGCAGTGTTCGCCCCTTCCTTCCACCAATATCCCACATGATAATGCTGTGATCAGAGGCACCTGAGAACAGCAGTCGCTGAACAGGATCCCACCACAGGGAAGTAATACTTCCTAGGAAAGAACATTCTGCAGTTAGATCTAAGGGAGCCACTCCCCAACACAATGATGCTCTTCTGGGTCATTAAAGTGAAACCTGAGGTATTCCCTTACTACGGTAACAGATATTGAAAGCCTTAAGGCAAAGGACAGCATGCAATAGCAAGATACAGTCCTGCTAGAGAGGCAAAGAGCATTTGACAACAGAACAAAACATCCCTAAGAAGAAATTTAGACACAAAGCATAAGCCAGAAAGTTTGAGTTACTAGCTTTCTGCCCCTTGTATTTAGGTAGCTGGTTTTAAGAGTCAGCAGGCTGCTATGAGATCTTTGGAAGATGAAAAGTATTAAAACTTGTCAAGCAGAGACTAGTTATCTACCACACAGTTAAGGTGCTTGGTCAGTTGTTGCAGAACAGCATGCAGTGTTCACAGGTAAACCAACTCCCTTAAATAACTATTTACAACCTTAAAACAGTTGGAATAAGAAACTAAGTAACTGTTTCACTGCTGTTAGCAAATCTGGCCACTATGTACTAAATTACAAACCTAGATTTAAGAAGGCCCAACCTGGCTGTGCACCTCATTAGTCAGACATAGAAATGAGTCATCTGACAGTAGCAGTCTTATACTAAACCCATATACATGGTAATGTAGACAGGAGACTAAAGGAGTAATTTTGTCACTCATGCCGCCAATAGCTTTGAAGTTGCAGGAACATTTTATTCCCTTAGAGACATCTATCCCTTTAAAGCATCCTCCCATTGCTCAGTTGTCATCAAAAGCCTTGCTAGTCTGAAAGCAAGATGAATGGTAATTACAGCCCAAATCAGTCCTTTTCAGCTCTCTGGAGCAAGGTATTTTTCTTGCCTCCTTTAGGGCTACACTGGTTTCAGACTGACCCATTTGGGAATAGCTGTTTCAGAGAACAGTGAGCATCTGCACCATAAAAGGCAGTTTGAGCATTATCTCAGCATTACACAGAGTAGGCTGTTAAATATGGAGAATTCTGGAAGTTGACTCTCCAAGGACAAGCTCTAAAACCATTTAAACTGCAAAGCAAACACTGCTTGCTTATGAAGTCACAGTAAAGCAAAAGCTAGAAAGGAAACAAGATGAAGTCTGACTTTTGAAGTCTGGCAAACACAGCTGCACACAGAGAACTTGATGCCATTTCAGTCTAGAGTTACCAGGCCTTGACAATATTACACAAATGCTGTAGAGGAAAAAAGGTGACACATAAATCTGTTTTACTTTAAAAGAAAAAGAAAAAGGAAAAAAGATTAAGTAGCCTCTGTTATACCAACTGAAGGAAAACCTGTTTCTGCCCCTCAAATTTGATCATCTTTTATACTAGACCAATTCTTGTTTTGAAGATCACAGTCCCTAGACTGAAAGCCAAAGTTGTCTGCTATGCAGACAGCACTGCTCAAATTTGTGCTTGGAAGCTCACCACAACTCCACAGAATACGCACTATACGTAGTGCCACGTCAAGGCATACTGCTTTCAACTAATGATAATATCTATCAAGGAGCTGCGTTTGAACACAGAGTAGTGCAAAAGCATACAGAGGTAAAGGAGTCTCTAGGGCCAGGAGAATTATTTTGGTCTTAACTGAAACAATCTGAAATTCTGCTTGAAAGCAGGAGAGACATTTATCATCTGACAATCTCAACTTGCCTCCCACATTTGAAACCAGCTTTATCATTTTACAGTCATCTGTAAATCAGGAGTCTACCCAGCTTTAACAAAGTCTACTCTGTACTTACAGCTATTAAACAAGGCAGCCTTTTCCAGTGGGTCAGAGGCTCATGACCCAGCAATTCACCCCCACCCAAATGCAAACTAGTCAGATGATTTGAAAGTTGCCAGTACCACATGGGAACAGGCATTAAGTCTTGATTATTTCTCTCAGCATATTATTAAATTACACATTCTTCTATGATTTGCATTCTTGCCTTACTCATTACAGCAGACAGTGGCTCCATATCATGTTACGGACTATTTGGTTCTTCATTTGATATAAGGACTTCAACTATACTACACAGAATGAGACATTTGTCTTTGACTAGACAGTTTTGATTCTAAAAGGCTCTCTAGACTTCTTGCATACAGCTTAGTTTCAGCTAAACATAGGATACTGAACTAGAGTTCTCATAAAGACTGTTCAGAACAGCAAATTCTGCATTGGAAAGAATTAAGTGGCTTTTTAGAATCTAGATTGGGGGTTGCTAAAGCTTCTTAAGGTACTATTATAGTACTACAAGGTCTCCAGGAAAAAAAAAAAAGATAACACATTCTCCTCCTTTCTTTTCAATGTTAAGGAGACTAAAGTTTTTAAAGGTGGCCATCTAGTGGATAACTTGTGTTTAATTGAATGCATATATCCAACTTGTTTTTTAATCTATAATAAAATACCTGCCAGTATTTATAAGGCTAAGATTTCTCCTCAGCAAGAATGTGTCTGTTCTTTAGGAGACAGTCATATGTACAGCTTTGAACAGCTTTTGATGACTACTACCCTGCACTAGTTGTTTATCCAATATCAGTCTTTAAGAGGTAGATATCCAACTGAATGTCTCATCCCAATTTACAAAGAGGTACTATAATCTGGGTCAAGAGGAATTAAGAGGAAGAGTTACTTTACCTTCGTGCCCTTTGAGTGTTGTGATAACTGAGCACGTATTCTGCTCAAGCTTCAGGAGAGTTATCTGTCCAGAATAATCACCAACAAATGCATGCCGAGTTTCATGATCATATCTGAACACCAGTCAAGGAGAAGCCTCATTTGCTCTTGAGAGTATTTTATGGGACTGAAACAGATATCACAGCTGTCAGCTACAGAGTCTAAACAAATTTTAACATGCCAGATAAATATTTACCTAACTACTTCTAAAGGGGTTGGAGACCATAATAGTTAAACCTTTTTCATTCCTCTCTTCACCTCACTTCCCTACATGTGCAATTAAGACAGTATGGAAAAGAAGTGAGAAAAGTTTTAGAAAGCCACTGCATGAGATAATCCATTCTGTAGTTTAAGGCAAGCCAAGTAGATTTAGACCATTTCTAGCACATATTTACAGAACAACATCTACAAAACACCATCTTCTACAAGAGATGCCAGAACTCCTCAGGCTACTTGTTGCAGTGGAGAGCTACCATTAGGAGCACCTCACTGGGCATTGGGTGGCATTCAGTCTTGCCTAGTATCTGTTCCTACAAACTCTTAGTTTTTTAGCATGCTATAGTAGCTAATGCCCCCAGGATAGGAAAACTAAGACACAAGGATGTTGATCATCCACAGCTAGTTTGCTTTACAGTGGAAGTATACTCCCAATGTTCCAGCTACTGAGAAGGTGAGACCATGTAATTTCTTGGTTTGTTCTCTGCATTTTCAGTTTATAGATGCAGGTCCTTGAGCATGGTATCGAAGACTGAACTGTATTTCAGAAAGGGTTCTGTCATTTAACACTGACGTAAAAGCCACCACACCACATCCTAACATAGGATCTATTAACAAGGTAGCAGGTTTGGCAAAAGCATTATACATCAAAACAGTTTTCTGATATTCAGGTTTTGTCACTATGTAACTGCTGTCTCCAGAAACCAAAGCATAGCAAGCTGGATGGAACTAGATCACATGCCACCTTTAGAAGACTTTTGCTATTCAGGATATAAGCAAGAGCCTCGAAAAACCCATACAGCTGACACCACATAACCCAAGAGTTGTGTATAAAGTCACCTGTCCTCCTGGAGCCACACAAAACCATAAGCAATGTAGCCTATTCTACTCAACTTTAAAAAGTCAGTGTACCAAAAAGCCCACCACCAGAAGTGAAGAAGCATAGGTTTTGCCACCTGATGACATTCTGACATCTCTTAAGCCTTCAGAATCTTGAGGTAAACAATTCGCTTTCAACAAATCCACTAAGTCCCTGAACATGTGATCCTTTCTTCATCTTGAAAGTTCAGGCTAGCATTATCCCCACTAATCCAGTAAAGAATAGGCACTCTGCTGTGTTTTTCAGAAGCTTACACATAGGATCATTAACAAATAACTCCTAAGGAACTTCCTGATAGGGAGACCAAGCACCTAGTACACACACCAGAAAGCCAATTTTTCCAAACGCAAGCCCAAAGGCAGGATCAATTACAATTCATTCTCAAATGCCACGGCCTTAAGTGGAAGTTTATTTTTATCTTGATAGAAAAGGTCATATCCTTTTCTCCATTTTCATAATAAACTGTTCCATTATTTGTTATTTCAAATTCCATTATTTGCTATCGCACTAGCTATAGAACCCACTGAATTCAAATAGTAATGCTCAGAGGCACCAGACTGTTCTGCCAGCTAGCATCCTAACACCTCCCTCCCCCAGTATTAACCCAGTTCTGTGCTGCATTCATCTGAGGTGAGCTGTACATGAAGTGTTTTGTGGGACACAAACCCCCTGAACTCTAAAATGAGGACAGCAGAAAAGAGCAACAGTACAACAATACAAACCTGTTAGCTCTTCAGTCAGTAAGGCAGGGCCTGCACAGATGGGAGACCTCAGAAGGCTAGACGTGCTGCTGGCAACCAAGCAGTTAGCTTTCCTCCCAGTTCCTTAGCACTACACAGGTATGTAGCAATTCTAGAGAGGTCTTTGTTTTTAAGAGATGTAGTTGACCTCTTTCAGCCTTCGAATCATGCCGTTTTTACAACATTACTGCCATTAACCCTCATACACCAACCAGTACCTCCAGTTACTGTCCAGCCACATCTAAGCTGCCACCATTAACAAGTGCTAAAAATAGTTTTAGAATTTAAAATATTTAACTCATGCTCAAAAGTTTTGATATATGAACTACATTTTAAGTTACTGGATTTCTAAGTGTTTTGCATAGGATAAAGAATGCCCTGAAGTACTTGCAGCTGAATAGACAACTGGAGCTCTTAAGCTGCAAATGCTGCAGTTAAAAAGCAATTTGCAGGAAAGCAAACCGCACACAGACAAATTACGACTAATAATGAATAAAATTTCAACGTACCCCGTAGCTTAAAGATAGAAAATATTAACATGAGCAAAGACAGAAAAATTAAAGCAGTCCAAAGGGTTTTCATGATGTTTTATGCTCTAGAAGGACTCAAATGCACACTGGCACCTGTTGGACAAAGTGACCTTCCTAGGAAGTATACAGGCCAGGCTATAGATACAGTTACTAGTCACTTCCACAAGATGCTACAGACAAATATCTCAAAATCAGGAACCAGCACACACTGTGATTCTTGTAACTCAAGGTTGCAATGTCCCCTTTACTATCTAACAACAACTAACAGAAATAAAGGTATTAAACATCTAATCAGAATAAGGATTTTCAGACTTGCAAGAGATTTCACTCTAGCTTTTTACATAAAAAGGAGGGAACAAATTGAGCTAAAGGAACAAAGTACTCTTCCGGTTCCAAGGTAGCAATAATTTTTCAAAGGATACTGTAGACATGAAGCCCAAGAGGTGAAGTAATGCCTCCCCAGCATACTCCCACTCCTGGTGCACATCCAGCTGATACACTTGTCATGACCAGTGCTGATAACCCACTCTGATGTCAGGCAGAAAGTAATAGCAGACACTCGATTCTGATGAGCTGTGGAAAGAAAAAGATTCTGACTAGTTTTTCATAAAAATCAATGTGTTCTTGTGTTCAAATTCAGAAAGATATAGGTTGAAGATGATATCTAAGCAATGCACCAGGGAGAGGTTTTTACCATCGTGTTATACTCGCCTCTAGGCTGAATTAAAATGTTAGCATTGCTCTGTTTGGTATTTGCCTTCTGAATAGCTTAAACGAACCAAACACGTCATTCAGCTAATTTAAGCCTTTCTCTCACAGAGAGAGAAGCTGAGTTCAGCCTAGATACCCAAGATGCTCTGGTTAAGGAGCAGGCAAACCCTCAGCCTCCTCTAGTTAGGCCAGGACTTCTGGGGGGTAATGTAAAAAAACTTAATTGCTTTCTTTAGGTGCCTCTTTTCCTGACCCCAGGGGAGCTATGCTCAGATTCATGCTTTTAAGCACCCAAAAGGGTATCTAGTCCACGGCACTCAAACTGCTACCTATGACAGCAACCAAATCCCACCCAGCTTTGTTTAGAATGCCGCCACTAAGCAAGAAGTTATGTGAGCATTAGAAAGAAGCCCCCCTGCCTCCTAAGATGCAAGTATTTCCATTGACTGTTGCCAAGTCATCTTCCTTAGAATAAAGGGAGGTTTTGTTGCTTTAAGAACAAGGTCTTTTTCTCCTAAGCAAGAACATTGCTTCTATCAGTATCAGGGAGTCATAGGACAAACTCCACTTTGTTTCACTACACAATCTGCAGTCTTTAAGAGTCTCCTTCAGGCCTTTCACATTAATATTCCAATTTTAACCAGCAATCAAGTTTTATATTTCTTTTAAGGATGTGCAGACAAATGCTGAAATTAGCATCTCCATAAATATTAGAACAATCCCCATTCCCCATGTACCATAAAAATAAGGTCTTTTTCACCCCTACTGCTCTCCTAAGATGACAGAGAAGGCAAATCTTATCTTCAGCTAGAAGTAACCAAGTGCAGAGATTACAGAAAGTAAGGATGGAAATTGCAAATACCAAAATGCACCATTAGAAAGCTCTTACTCTAACACTCATGCAGTATAACTACTCCACTTGAAGAGCAAAATCTAAACTCACTAGTTCTGGCTCATTACACTAGCAGGCTAATGATGTACTGAACTTAATGATAATGACTGCAACTCAGACTCAGCTGACTGAGGATTACTCAATAACAGAACATTTATCTTATGGCAGTTATCCTCAATGAAGTGACAACTAGAAGGTCAGTCAGATTTAAAACATATTTGGACTTGATTAATCTGTGATGGTGTCCAGTTTCCCAAGCATTTTACATGCCTTCCCTTCACAAAAGTGTTAGTGTAGACACTGATTAACAGTTTACCTGGATAGGTCTTCACAAAGTTCATCTTATTAAAGTCCTCTGAAATATGAAACTCCTAAAAGCAAAGTGGAACTGTTAGAAAAGATACCACAGTGACATAAACAGTATTGAAAAAAAAGCAGTAACCTCACAGGCCAAAATTTGCATAGCAGCAATATATCTCACTAAAAACCAGCCGTTTCTCAGGCAGGAGCATAGCACACTGGCACAGCAACTGTAAATTAAGGTTATCGGTGAACTACATTTTCAACAGGGAGCAGCTTTTCAGAACCAAGTTTGCTGAAGGGAGAGTATACGAAGAGATAAGATCTCATTTGTCCCCAGCAGGA
>NW_009258754.1:1054179-1064270 GCF_000687185.1 Egretta garzetta | reverse complement strand
AGCAGGAATAAATAAACTGTATCTTGTAGTATTTAGGATTTAAGGACAGATTTAAGTAAGAGAATTCCCTATTTGATCCATTAGGCTTACTGAAATTCTAAAGTCTTTGCTTACAATTTCAAGTAGTTATCACTAGAATCACTATTCTATGTAGTTCTGTGTAGGCTATTCACAGTAGTTATCAGTAGAATCACTATGACACTCATGCAGTACCCTGGCTCCTTATAGGACAGTCATTACTTTGGCCTTATTTTCATAGAGAAAGGAAACCATTAAAGCATCTGAGAGTCACAAGATTCCCCTCCCCACCAAGAAAAGAGGGGAAGAATACAGACCCACTTTCTGTTCTGCCACATGTATCTGCTCTCTGGGAAAGGGAGAGCAATTACAGAAAGAGTATAGGAAGACAGAAGGAAGACTTCCCAGAAAGAAGAGAAACCAACCCTGCCTCTTGTAAGTCTAGAGCTAGTGTTGAAATTTCCACATCATAAAAAGATCTGCAGCAAGAAAATCCAGAGACACATGCATGGCAAAATACAGGCAGATCCATACTTCTGGCCAGATGCAAGCTAGCTGCAGTTCACAACCCATGTTACTGTGCCGCCATGGCACTCTGCCCAGCTTAATGTACTCCTCAAAACAATTCCTTGATGAAGCATAATTGTTTGGGTGCACTGCTACACTAATGGCTCAACGAATTCTTGAGGCTAGCTGGCTCACATCTAGCCAGAAGAACCCTTGTTTATTTGCAGTTCTTCCATGTACATCGCAGGTGAACTGCCAAGAAGTTCAGCCATTTAGTAGTAGCTGCATTCCGGAAAAAAGGGAAAGAAAAACTATCAGGTGCCAGCAACACTTAGTGCTGACAGACCATCTAAGCATTTCCAAACTACATTCTGAAGAAAAGTCACAGCAACTTACCATGATAGCTCCGTTATCCTGGCCTACAAATATTCGTCTGCTGTCATGATGGTAAGCCATGGCTGAACATGGTGCTGTCAAAAAAAGCAAGCACATTATAGTTATTGAAACAGATGTATTAGGATTCACATGACTTTTATTAAAACCAATTTGTTCATTCAGGACAAAAGCTGTTTAAGTAGCTTGATAGAAATTAGTCTGCATAGATAACATCCTTTAGTAAGGCAGTTAAATTCCTATATGTGAAGCTGAGGAAAGGTACACTACTACAGTAGCTCAGATATACCACTAGGAAACATATGTAAACATCATTTCCTGCCACAAGGTGCAACTCAGTAAAAGCAATTTTAGACAGGCTGGAAGCCTAGCTAGCAGCAACAGCATGTGCAGCTGGTTACACTTAAGAGCTTCAGCTCAGTAAAATTATCTCCCTGAGTTGTATACAAGAACAATATTCCATCCTTTACATTTGAGGACTGTATTATTAGAGAAATAAAGTGCTAGACAGAAATACGTAATTGCACGTCAACTTCATCTGGAATTATGTCTCACCATCTGCAACTTTAAGGAGACTTGTGTTTTTGAGATTGCATACAGTCTCCTAGTAGAAAACCTCTAAAGACCTACTTCCCTTTTTAAAATTAAAAGAGATGTGAAAAGCAATGACAACAAAATTACAATAGTGTCCTAATGAAAATTTTGCAAAAAAAATTTTCACTGAAGTATGTCATTAAACTTGCAAATTACAAGGATAAGGATACAATGTTCTAAACCAACACCACCTTCTCCAAGACCCTCAGAAAACGCGGCCTCGAAGGTTTTTTTAGAAATTTAAACACAGACAGGACAGTCTGAAATACTGTAGCGGTCACACTGCATAAGGACAAGTCTATCCCTTGGAACTACCTACAGGCACACTTTATTTTGTATAAAGCTTTTTAGAGAAGAATCCGAATAGTCTATTTAGAAAACTGATAAATGGAGCAACTGCTGTAATTTAGACCACCTATTAGGAAAAAAAGTATTTCAGTTAGCATTTATAATCTAGATCCTAGGCTACTCCACTTGCAGCTAAAAAGACACAGAACGTTAAGGAGTCCAATTCTTTGGTATTCATTTAACATTTGTACACAAATTACTGCAGAAATTGTCATTCCAAAGACTATCGTATGTTTGTATGACATTTTGTCATTGTATTCCCTCTTTTTATATGTGGCATGTGACTAGATTGCAACTCCACATTAAAGGGGTTACAGCAAAGCACCCAAGCTGAGTGATGTTTCAAAATAAAAAAAGCACACTGACACTCAGTATCTACTCAACACTGAAGCTGTTACTCGGTATTGCTTTCTTAACAATCTAAATGCTGGGGGGGGGAAGAAAAAAGAAAAAAAGACACACAGCTTGGAAAGCAGAAAATATTCTTATGCCTGAACTTTCAGCTAGTGGCTTGAAAATCTCACTTATTCAGCAGATGAGTTATTTGCCAGCATTTGAGACATCTACAGCTGCAGATCCACACAGTGATTTACCTGGTGAAGGATCTGTTTCTGACCGAGTGCTGCCTTAGATCTCACCCACTACGCAACTAGTTTCAAATTAAAGTCTAAGCTAGAGCTGCTGCAAAGTTCCCAAATGCAAGATCACCGAATGAATCCAGCACTTGGGGAAATAGGAAGGAGGTATTCCCACAGCACATGTACAAACCCCATGCTATGCTTGGCCATCACTTACCATCTCCAGCACTGTACTTACATGACATGGTGTGATAGATGCTGGGCCAGTATTGTCCACTGTCTCTCTTCAGCCATACTCGTATTGTTCTGTGTCACAGGAAGAGCAGGGAAAAGACAGTTGTAACTAAGTGCATCATGCCTTGCATCTGAACCAGTTCATTACTTACATATCAGCTCCAATCCTCTTCGCTTTTGTGCTACTCAAACATAAGAGTTAGAGGAACAATAGAATAGAAATAATAGTACTCCAATATTACTCCAACATAATAATAGTACTAAGAATAGCAACCCTTGGATTCTGAAGAGTTTTCTTCAAAACTATTTAAACATTGAGTTTCAGCAAGTACGAAATGGAAATACTATTTCAGGTTGCCTCAGAAATTGCTACATATTGCATCCCTTTAATTCCTTCTCCTTGGCTCTGGCTGATTTAAGTCAAATTCAAGTTGCAGGAACTTTCCAGCTTTGGCAGCGCAAACCACAGCTTGTTTTATAGCAGGTTAAATGTTTGATATGTTTTGTTTTGGTGTGTTTGGTTTTTGTTTTTTTTTTTTTAAAAGAATTCCAAATAATTCCATTATGGAAGTCTGAACTTTTGAATTTTTACAGCTTCTCTGTGCAACTCACCCTTCAGCAAGCCAGACACTGAATATTAGTAACAGAATAATCTCATCCTCCAGACCAACATGTTACTGGCATCTCCAAATATTGATGTATGGATCCATAGAGGACATCATATCTAGTTCAGTATTATTTCCTCTAGGCCACACCTCTACTCCCTCGTGTACAAAGGCAAAGAACAAACAACATTAGTAGCACTGTTACTTCGCATTGCTCCTCTGGCCTAAACACAAACAGGATTGATTAGCCAGTCAAATGGGAATTGAAAGAAGTTGACAAGATGACTTGGACAGCATGCTCAGGCTCTTTCTAATTGTTTTTAGTTTGTAACCTTCCAGAACCAGGCCTTGGAAGAAAAGGAAAAATCGTCTTGAGAACATTTAGCATTATACCACTCACGATTGTCAGATCTTGGGAGGAGGGATATAAGAGAATCAGCAAGGAAGTGGAAAGTTATTGTCAATTAAAAACATTCCTACAATAGGCACATTTGAAAGGAATCTCCATCAAGAAGTTAAGACAACACATGTAGAGTGTTCAGGTTATTTTAAGTCTACTTGAAATTTCCTCCCCAAACCATTGTTTGCCTTCTTGTTACTGTTTAAATCCAACTTCCTCATTCCTAAATGGAAACTTAAATGAACTGTAACTATGTGTACCTGGAAACACTGTGAAGAGACTTCACTGAGATGAGTTGTTCTATTTACTTTTAGCTAATAAAAAGGTCTGGTATTTAAAAATTTTTAGAAACAACCTAGGTGATAGATTTGCTAAACATCATATAGGATTACCAGTAAGAGTTTAACAAAAAGAGCACCGGAGCAGACTGGTATCTTGCATCCGAACTAGAACTTTTCAGGTTGAAGATAAAAAGGTAGCATTCTAATTTTGTAATCCATTTAAGGGCTTTTCTTTAAAAGACCACTCAAAAATAAAGTAGACGACTCCCACCCTTAATGTACTACTTTCCTGTTCAAAAGCTTGAAATCAATACAGCTGAGTACACACTGCCTCAAAGAAATTTTCAGCTTTTGAATCAAGGCACTTTTCTACCAGGTCAGAGGTAAACGCACATTACGCCAGCCCATTACACATTTTGCATTAAGACCATCTCTTAAAAGCTATCACTTCCTCTTTACAGTAATCAACACTCTGCCTCATGGTCAGAAAGTTAACGCTTCAGAAGAGCAGTTGCTATTTCTTGGTAACATGAGAAAACGAAAAAAACAACGCTTCCAAGTCATGATGCAAATGCCAGCAGTAGCACGGGTCAGCAACTACGCATTTTTAACGTCTTTTTATTCTGCTTTTTAAAGCAGCTCCATCATACTCAAACTGTTCTGAACGTCACAGATGTTACTGTTACTAATTCAACTCTTTCACTTCTAGCCAAAATCATGTAATTATTTTACATATAAAAAGACTAGGAGTTATCGTAGCGATTGAAATCATGCCTTGCTGATTTTCCCAAAGTAGACTTTGTTCCTCTCAGTATTCTGGTCAATTATACTAAACTAGGAATTAATATAAAGGAAGTAAGGATTTGCTTTTTCTAAGCAAATTATTTCCTGGAGGTATAATTTTTGCACTGATCATCAACAACACAGTCCCTCACTGAAGTTGATAGCCCAAGCAAATAGCTGCAAGAGTTAGCAAAATTAACTTCTGAAAGCTTCTTATTTTGGTTTAAGTAAGATTTAGACTTCGCTAGCCTCATGCTTGCAAAGATAAGCTGTCACACAGCTTTATATCTAATTATACAAAACTCTGGCTGAGCAAAATTTGAAGAGATTATTTCACAGTAGTCAGCAAATAACCTGTGCCAAAATCCCACTTTTCTCCTTGATTTGCTCTCCTACAGGCCTGTTGTTAGGACAAATTAATTTGTGAAATATCAGTTTTAGCTTAAAGGACTAGAGAAGTTTTCCAGTAATGCCACTTCCACAGTCTCCTTCTACCATGAAATTGTTTTGTTACAAGAACCATCATACCAACCCTAGAGTCTTTAGCACTCTACTCAAAACTTGGTCTTTATTGAACGAAGAAGCCTGTGCTCAGCACCAGAGAAGAGCTGGCTACCACTCACCTTTCCCTAAGCACTCCCTATTAAGGGCCTAGAAAGACACCAATTGTAAAAATGTTGAAACTCATTAAGGAGCACCCAGAGACAGATGCATACTTTTAAAATTACAGTAGACTCAGATATGAGAGTGGCAGGAGGAAGTAACACAAGATTAAAAAAAAAGACCTCCAGACTTCCCTAACATTGAGTATTGAACCAGAAGTTGCTTTTAGCTGGAAAGCATGCACATTTATAGATGAGAAATTCAAAGGGGGTTTTTTGGTTGGGTTCTTTTACATAATATAAAGAAACACACACAAAAGCCATCTTTAAGCAAGGCTGAGTGGAGTCTTACCAATTTCTAAGGATTTTGATTGGTGTCAATTGCTGTTTCTTTTACAGAGTAAGTACCCAACAGTACTGGAGAAAAAATTTGGTGCAGAGAAAATCATTCAGCGTTCCAATAGCATTTGTGCTCATGCCACATAAGCTGCCCTCTAAAAGGCAAATGCATACATGTCAGGGAGAAAGAAGTGATGAAAGATTAGCAGGCAAATTCAAACTTGTTAGAATACACGCACTGCTGCAAGTACTATGCAGCTACACTACTAGGCCTGTTCCAAGAACTTCATCTTCCTAACACCTTCAAACCACTAACAATTGCTTTCCTATCTGAAACCAATCACTAACAATTTGTTTTCCTAGCAAGAACTGAAGACTGCATTTTTCTAGTAGTCAAAATAAACCAGAAGTATTTAGGCTTCTATTGACGGTGTTCCCAAAATACCATTAGGAATCTGGTTTAATCACAGTGCAATGCAAGCTCACGGACACAACTTGCAATTGATGCTTTTTATTGCATTTCTGCTCGCTAACACACTAGTTTTGACCAGTTTTTAAGGTCCATAACCAAAAAAAAACCCCAATACCAGAACTTAAGCAGCAGTTCCAACGCAACAGCAGCTGCTGACGGTCACAGAACACCAGCATTCAGATGTGCTAGTGACTCTAGAGATCCTGTTAGCCTGTGGTAAATTAATACCTTCATCTTGCGTTTAGGGTCTTGTACACTAGCTTATCATCCCTCAGCATGCCCAGCTACAGCTGGGAAACACTCATCTTGCCTTAATTATTCACACTCATCTTGCCTTAGTTATTAGTCTGCTGAGAACAAGGATAATAATGCTAAGTCCAGAGATTTGACAGTATCACAGACCTGTGCAGCCCACACTGGCCTATCTCAGCTCCAAGAAAACACAAGCCAGCCTCCAGCAGACAGCTCTAACACACAGCTGGTACCTGAACAGGCTGCCCAGGCTGAGGGACGTGCTGCAACAATCCCAAACATTGTCTTGGAGCCAGGGTCATGCAAGATGCCTGTAGGGACACAGAATTAATGATCCTTTCTAGGTAAGTTCTGAGAAAGCTTCACAGATGGCAAGTAGTATCCTGTGGAAAAACCAGATTGGGAAAATTAACTATTGAACTCCTGCAGGTATTCTTACTTCCTTTTTTGGCCTCAAAACTTTTAAAAAAGAGCTAGATTTTTATTGGTATTCACAGATCGATTATGGCATCTTTTGCATCCTCAAAAAAAAAAAAAAAGAAACAGAACCTTTACTTCTCATTCAAGGAGATATCATTTAAAATAGGAAGAACTACAACTCTTCTAAGGAGAGGATAACCTACAGCATTCCTGGAGATTGTGCACCAACCTTTTCCTCACTACTTAACTTGTAAACACATTCCTCTGACTGGTTATTAGGAAATACTTGACAGCCTTAGCTGTACTAAGATGTAATAAAAAATACTTTGGCCCTACACAGCAGTTCTTTCACTTCCTGAACTCTGTACTTTGCTTGCTGCTAGCAGCACAATCAGTTGTGCAGCATTAACACCTACACCCCATTTTTAGTGAACAAACAGGAGAGCAGTAAGTTTGATAACATGTTAAACTGTAGGTGAAGGATGCGTGAGTGAGTAGGCTTTGAGGTATCCCAGATTAGAGGTAATACAGTGCAACAGTTTCTGAAAGTTTAAGGATCTAAGTAAACTCCCATGGTAAAACAGGCTACGCAAATTTAGCAGGTCCAAAGCTTCTCTTAGAAATTTACACACACCAAAGGTGGGTAACAGCGTCTGCTCTCCTTGCACAGGACTGTATCTGACATCAAAACTTGCCCAGATAAAGATGCAGCTGCATCCCTGGCTCTTATCAACACAGTCTAAACACACAGACTGCTAACCTTCAGCGTTAGACCTTTAAATTTCCTTCAGGAAGCGCATCAAAACAAACTGAACACAATCGTGTTAAGATTCAGCCCACACTGGTACCCAAAAAGCCAACTGCAGAGTACTAAGATACCAGAACAACTGTGCCTAAGAGTGGAATAAAAAGGAAGCTTCTCAGTCCCATCCAAAACCCGTTATCCAGCATGTACTACAGAAAGTAATTTCCACAGGAAGGGAAGAGACCAACCAAGTCCATCTTTCAATCAACGCCAGAAAACATACCTAACACATCCACGCATCACTGCTTGCTGCAAACTAGGTACAATTACTGCCATGGTTCAACCAGGAGCAGTATGTACTACTGCTTCAAAGAGTCAGGATTTAAATCCTGCTGCTTTTACATAGGCATTACTACAGTGAAGGAAGCTATTTACCTCTTTACCAGGGAAGAAATTGCATTTTAAACTCTAAGAAGCCCTACTAAGTTGCAAAATCAAGCTCTGAAGATGCAGGTGCTGTTCTGTGGAGTCACAAAACTCTGTTTCCCCGTTACCCGCCCTTCAGTGCACACATTGCACAGCACGATGTCCTGCAGTCTAAGAGCACGAAAATATTTAATATGTTGATATCTAATTGTACGATTTGAGAAACACATACACCTTTTATCCTCTGATCCTGCAAACATTGTGCTGAATGCTTCCAGTGCACAAAACTCCAGCACTCTGGAAGCTTGGGAAAGAAGACCAAGATATCTGCCACATGCTAGAAGTCAATGGTGTAACGCGACCTTTAATATTAATGCACTTAAGAGCACTTCTTTGGTGGCCTATTACAGGCACCCAATCTGATGGCTGAAAAAAAATATTTTTGAGGAATAGGAGCCTGACTCCAAGCACTTCAGAACAGTATTTTCCAATAGCCTCTAAACAACATAAGGAAATCTTTGCCTTCAGTTACCTTAAACTTACAGCATTTGTACTTCAGGCTTTTAGAATTCAGTGGTGAGGTTTTATTACCGTCCTGATAATTGATAGCTCATGTAAGAATTAAGTGTGCTAATCTTCAGAGAGAAAAAAAAGGGGGTGAAGGTAGAATCCAATTACCCACTTTAAAGAACTACTTATTAAGTCTTCCTCTTCCAACTTCAACAACTTCTACTGCCTGTTTTCTAAAGAGTTCAACTGGCACTTGAAAACAATTCTTAGCATGCCAATGAAAAATACATTCTTACCACCTCTCTGCAGGAAGTGAAGATAATCTAGCGCTTTCTGATTTCTTAGAAGTACTGATAGTCAGTGCCAATAAGTGTGGCAATAGCTTCACATTTTTTATTATCAGATTTACCTTACCACATCACTAAGAAGAATGACAAATTTGACAGTGTTTCCACCTGATCTGCGTAAAAGCACCATGACATGTCCTACACAGATTTTGTTGCTTTAACATCAGCTAACAGAAAACTAACAATATCTGGTAAACTTCACTTAAACCAGGACAAGGTTACATCTTTTGCAGTTGATCTGTTCCCTTCCCTCTCAAATCCTGAATGGCTTGGCTAACAGTAAGCTTATAAACTCAGCACGTGCTGTTGCTAGCTGGTGTGTTTGCTCTTTCTGACCTAAAAGTAAGTGCCAGAAAACCTAGTTTACCAGTTCAGGTAACACCATAGCTTTGATTTTCAGCAATCCTACCCTACTGTTTCTCACAAGGTCAGGCTTTTCAAATGACGACTCATGCAAAAATTAATGCAAATTTCAAGTCTCAAAAATGTTATAACAGTAAAATTATCCCTCCACCAAGCTACATCTCAAAGAATGCACTTTCGTACTTCAGGGTGCTCCTTGCAAACACTGCCACAGTTTCCAGACAGGAGCTCTTAAGAAGCATCTCCTAATCCTCTTCACATTTAAAAGTCGCTTTCCACATAGCACGGGGGACATTCCGGTTCTCACCACTACTCTGCAGACCCCTCGCCTCTCTCCTAGCCAACAACCCTCCGTGCTACTTGCTTCCTCATTTCCATTTCTGTTTCATCTGAATAACCGCTTAATGACATTACCAGCTTTTGTGACAGCTATTTCACATGCTATATGAGCCAGTGCCGAGGATCAGGATTAAACTCTGAAGACATTTTCCCTTCCAACCAGAAACCACCGTCCTCAGCAGCTCGTCACCGCCTCTGCCCTCAGATCTGCCAACTCACTCCCTGAACCGTTTCGGCCAGGATGGAGCAGGTCTGAGACCTTCAGACTGAGCCGTCAGAACGGGCATGCTTTCACCGAAGCAGCTCGGGGAGCTCCAACTCTCCTGGCACACGGGGGAAGCAGTAAGGTACCTACAAGCGATTCAGCCAACACAGCTGAAGGCAGAGGAAAACACATTCCCACGTTTTTGGTTCTGCCGGTAACCGCTGCGGAACCCTTTTGCGCACGCAGATGAGTTGTACTTTCCCATCTACCTCGCCGGGGCTGGAAAGCACGCGTGAAGTATAACAGCTTCTTCCCATCCGTGGGGAAACG
>NW_009258754.1:1032711-1053398 GCF_000687185.1 Egretta garzetta | reverse complement strand
CCCGGGGCTTCCCGAGGAAGAGGCGGCGGCCGGGGCTCAAACGCATATTGCCGTGGGCCTGGCTGTGCGCAGGGAGAGCGCAGTTATTGCCTTTGCCCTGGGGCCCCGGGGAGCCCGCGCCCGGCGGTAAGGCGGCGACGGAAGGGTATTCCCAGCGGAGTAATTAAGGGAGGGACACGGGCTGAGGCAGGACGGGTACTCAACAGGAAATGGATGGGTCGGCCGCAGCATTCTGCCCCTCGGTGCCGTTCTTTGGGGAGCTGCTGCTGTTCCTGGAGGAGGGTAGCAATTTTCTTTCCCCGACCTACCCCAAGAGAGGAAATGTATCTGCCCAGCTGGGCTCCTTTTTCTCTCTCTCCCTCTCTTAGGCTTCCTCAGCCCATTTTCTCCATCACCCTGTTTGCACCACCACCCCCAGTCAAACCAAGCAGCAAGTCAGTCCGGCCCTGCAATACCTCCTGCCTCCCATGGTTCTGAAGAAGCTCAGCTATAAGATGAAGTGGCAAGATAACAGTCCCTGTGACAAGGGACTGACTACGTTCACTTTTCCCAGGGTTTTGCAAGCCTTCACCCGGGCTTCAGAGGGAGAGGTCAGAGGAGGACACATGGAGGAAGCAGGTCTTTCCAAAACTGGTGATGCTCTGTGCACAGCTACCCCGAGAGCCCAGCCCAGAGCTTCAGAGGGATGCATGTGTCCAAATCCCCTTTGAATCCAGAGGAGTTAAACATCCACCTCCTTTTGAGGCCCTCAGTCTCAATGTCTAGAGACCTTAATCCTTGCTGTACCCTGCAGGGAGCTTTGGGGTTTCTCCCGGTGCTTTACCACTCTATACCTGCTCCAGAGCTGAGGTCCAGTAGACAGCAGAGCTGCTTGCTCAGCCCACCGCATGCAGGGATGCTGGCTGCATAGAAACACGCTTGTGCCAGAAGACCTTTAATCATTTACCAGTTCCTTGCACCAGGACCACCTTCACCAGAAGCACCACGGGTAAGCTCAGTAGTCTACTGGGCAATGTGCCGGTCTATAATGCTATGAGAATCTAGCCTGAATCCCATTCGTAAGGGGGGACCTGATGTGTGGCAGTCTGACTGAGTCACTGAGGACAAGAATATTACTCTAGGTCTAGTCTAACATTCAAGGCCAGGTTGGATGGGGCTCTGAGCAACCTGATCTAGTTAGCACTGTCCCTGCTCACTGCAGGGGGGTTGGACTAGATGACCTCTAGGGATCCCTTCCAACCCAATTCTATGATTCTATGATTCTATGATTCTATGATTCTATGATTCTATGATTCTATGATTCTATGATTCTATGATTCTATGATTCTATGATTCTATGATTCTTCGAAAAAGCCCAGTAAAGACAACAACTACATAAGTGAAGTGCATAGCACAGCTGGATCTAACATCCTTCAAATGCAGTACTTCAGGCCTTGACATTCTATGATTCTATGATTCTATGATTCTATGATTCTATGATTCTATGATTCTATGATTCTATGATTCTATGATTCTATGATTCTATGATTCTATGATTCTATGATTCTATGATTCTATGATTCTATGATTCTATGATTCTATGATTCTATGATTCTATGATTCTATGATTCTATGATTCTAGGGATCCCTTCCAACCCAAAACTATGATTCTATGATTCTATGATTCTATGATTCTATGATTCTATGATTCTATGATTCTATGATTCTATGATTCTATGATTCTATGATTCTATGATTCTATGATTCTTCTAATCAGCCCAGTACAGACAACAACTACATAAGTGAAGTGCATAGCACAGCTGGATCTAACATCCTTCAAATGCAGTACTTCAGGCCTTGACCAAGTTTGCTGTGCAAGGTTTTTCCTGTGCTTGCAAACAGCAATAGAGAGCTTAGCACAGTGGACGTACCTATAATCAGAACTAATAACTCTCATTATCTAAGCAGCCACCAAAAGGCACGTTGTTGCCCAATGCTCTTTTTTTGCCCAGACTCATACATACCTATTCCTCCGCTTTTTAAGCCTGACCTTCTTAGCTCCTGCCAATTGTCAGAAGTGAGGTTCTGATGTTCTGCCCAAAGGAGAGGGGAAGGCAATGCCCTCCCCATACAGAGACTTCACAGCAGGGACCCTGTATGAGCATGCAGCTATAGGATGGCATATGCACTGGGAAATGTTTTCAGGAGCAACTATCCAAAGACTTTATTTGATGACTAGTGGTTATGAGCTTTTTTAATCATCCTTTTTTTAACCTTCCTTTCTTATCACACAAGACATTCCCCTCTGGCCTCATCTGGTACTCAACATCCTGCTGACCTCAACTTGGGATTGTGGTGGAAATGTGTTTTGGCTCAGAGGTACATCCTCCCACCAGCTCTTCCATCTCCTTCTGAGCTCCTTTGCAGGCATAGAGGGTATGAAAATACTTTGTGCCTTCTACCTCCAGAATCACAACCTACTGGGTCCTCCTCCTCCCTTTCTCCAGCTTGCCTCCTGTTGCCTCCCATACAGGCACAAAACACAGCACTGTCATTTCTCCCCATCCTCTCGTGCTCCACAAATCACTCATGCCATAGTATGCTGTGATGGCAAGTCTAGTTTTAAGGGATGCTGTTCCAGGTAAATAATGTAACAAACACATTGCATCTTGCACTGAAGCAGCAAGATTCCCATTTGTATTTCTGGCTGGATCACATCAGGTGTTCTCACACAGAAGAAATCCAGTGAAAACTGTTCTTTCACCAATACAAGTCATTCCCCGAGCAGACCACATTTGTATTGTTCCTTACCTGTGCCAGCCCTTGCTCCTCCTCATGTTTTCGCCTCTCCAGAGGAACGTGGCACAGCACATTTCATCATCTTTGTCTGTAGCAGCAACACACCTTACCTAGCCAATTCTTTGCTCCGTACCAGCCTCTGTTGTGGGGAAGAGAAGACTTTACTTTCCAGCCCATTTTAACAGGCGAAGAGCCAAACAGGTTACTGCTTTCCTAGTTAAACCAGGCATAATTAGCACACAGAGTCAGCCACCAGGTGACTGTGAAAACAAAATGGGAAGTTAAAGGACCCACCCCCCCCCCCCCCAAAAAAAAAAAAAATCAGTGCCCCCCTCACCCACATGCCTCATCATCCCAGGGGACCGACACAGGTGGCAGGGCAGTGACAGGGGCCACAAGCACCTGGGAAGGGCAACACTGCCCAGCACTTCAGCCTGCAGGAGCTGGGCGAGCCAGCAGGCAAGGGCTTTCCCAGGGAGCCCTGGCCATTGGCACCCTGCTGCAGCAGGGCTTCTACATGCCTTGGGACAACAGAGCCCTGGTCTGAGCTCATGGGGAGGAAGAGGCAGCCCTCCCAAAACAACTGGGAAAGCAACCTCCTCTCCTGGGAACAGCAGGAGCTGAAGGAATAGCTCAGAGCATCGCCTGCCCCTCTAGCAAGCAGGCTGGGTGAGGGAGCACAGAGGTGCTGCTCAGGCTCTGCAAGGCTTGGTAACTCTGGTTTAAGTATATTATATTAAATATATATTAAAAAGGTGAGATGTGAGCATGTGTTCAAGCCTTGGCCGCGAGAGGGTACTGTGGCCCCACTGCGCTCTCTCGGGGGAACTGGGGCCAAGAGCTTGGCAGCGAGCACACCCAGGTCCCCCCAGTCACCCCCACTGTGGTGCCGGCCAGGCAAGGGACACCGAAGGTGGAAGGTCCCACTGGAACGCCAGCAAGGCAGGAGATCCACCCACTTGGCCCCTCTGCTCACCCCTGGTTCTTAGAGGGCAGCCTTAAGCGCTCCCAACAGAAGAAGTGTAACAGAAAAGACAGAACAAAACTATTCAAATTCCATCATTTCCCCTCAGAATTTTTTAGGTTTTGGTGTTTGGTTGTTGTTTTTTTTTTTTTCTTTTTTTTTCCTTTAAGTACAAAGAGAAACATTGAGGGTGGCACTGCTTCTCAAAGGGACAGGCGCTGCCCCTGCTCCACCAGCAGCCCCACGATGCCCGCTGAGGACAGCAGCCAGCCCCAACCAGGGCAAGGGCCATTAGGCAAGAAGGGCCAGAGGCGACATGGACCTGTGCTTCCATGGGCACACACCTACCAGCAATGCCTTGAACAGGCTGATGGCAGCACTGTCCTCACCTCAACCATTTCAGGAAGGTGGAAGAGCCCAGCTTGGTCAGATACAGAAAAAGATACAGTGCTGCCTTCCCCACTCCCCACCATTTGTTCAGATCCCAAACCAGCCAGCACAAATTAGCCTGGAAATGGAACAAATGCTGCCTGTGAACCAAGGAGGCATACCCAGCGCTTTGGTCTAGGGCAGGGTGGCTCACAGCCAGTGTAATTAACCGATGGCCACAGGCTCCAGGTGCTCAGGGCCCCAAAGGAAAAGTGTCTGATTCACTGCCCCTATTGCACAAACACCCCTGAGGAACACTGGTACGCTTAATCACATGGAACTTGGTGCATTAGGAGCCCAGATCCAACATCCAAGGGAGATGCCATGGGCTTAGCAGCCAGGAAAGGCCTGGGGAGGGTAATCCTTGGTTCAGTGCTAATCATACATTGGAGGTATACTGCATTAACATGCTGACATTTCCATTCCACATACATGTTACATCCATCCCAGACAGGGTCCAATCTTCCAGACTATTACAGTTATCCCCACCATGGCCTTGAAAGCAAAATGGCATCCCTGGGAACTTGAGCGTGATCTGAAGGACAGGAAGGACTGAAGACAGCACAACACTGAGATGGCTGTGTTACCGTGAGCTAGCAGCATCCGCCCAACATGCGTCCACATCCCTGCAGCACACAAAAAGCATCATTAGCCAAGAGTTCACAAAAAATTGTTATCTGGTAAGTGACCAGTGCCCACTTGGCCATGGCAGCAAGCCTAGCAAACAGAGAGCGAGGAGATGTGCATGCAGTCGTGGCTTCCGCCCTCCTCCCTGGAGCCTGGTGCTGACTGCCTCACCTCTGCTCCTTCTACCTCCAGGTTCCTCTGCTGCCTTTGGCAGGGGCTTGTCTCCTCCTGGGTGTCACATCCAACACACAAGACCATCACAGCAATAATGGAAATCATTAGCTTTAGAGAGGTTTCAACCACTACAGGTAACAGCAGCATTACTAATAAATACGTACAGTTTAAATTGATGGGGCTAAGCTAAAAGGCTTTCACTTCCTTTGAAGCACAAGGGAACATTTTTAGAACATTGCTTACAAAGAGGCATTTGAATTTCTTTCTCTTCATCTTTATTAACCCACTCTGCTGCTAGGAGGCAACGCAGCTGTTTTTAAAGGAGAGGCTGCTGCCAGAAGAGGGCTGCTGGCAGGGAACACGGTGGGATGCCAGGGGATGAACAGCAGCAACCCCTTTACATGGGCTGAGGATCTGGCCCTTCCCTACCCTCCCCACTCCGTCCAGCAAGCAAGATTTGAAAACAATGAAGTGTTAGTGAAATGTGGAAGTTGTAAAAGAAAAGCAGCCTTTTTAGAACTCTCTGAAGTTATGAAAACAAAATTGAGACACAGTTTAGCAGATTAATAACCTATTTTTCCTGTTAATTACTTCATGAATAACCACTTTCTTCATTAGAAATCTGGCTCAGGAAACATATGGTGAGTTTTACCAAACTCTTCCTCCCTACTTAGTCTCTAGGCTAAACCAGTCGTAACCACAAGCATTTTCCATGATCATTCCCTGCCCAGGGCTTCAGCCTCATATTACTGAGGAGCTAAAAGCCTCTCTGGGCTTTCCACCTCCGAACAGCTTACAGAAGGTGTGTTACCTCCACTTTTAAAGACGGAGAAACTGAGGCATACCTAGGGAAAGCAGCCAGTAGCCGCAGATAGAGAATGATATCATCTGAGCTGCAATTCTGCATGGAGTTATGTTCCTGCTTGAAGTTACCAATCCATCAGTAGGTTG
Organism: Egretta garzetta; assembly: GCF_000687185.1. NCBI lineage: Eukaryota > Metazoa > Chordata > Aves > Pelecaniformes > Ardeidae > Egretta > Egretta garzetta. The sequence goes on along the minus strand of NW_009258754.1, from coordinate 1,047,475 downwards.
AGCTTTACACATTCAGTCTCACAGTCTCTGTTCCTCCCCGAGGACAATTCTTCCCCAGTCCTCCTCCTGCCCTCATGCAGGGTGCAGGGCTGCCCGTGTTGTAGGGCTCAGGGACCCAAAATCACCTCGGCTTCTCTGTAAAGACAAAGTTCAACTGCAAAGCAGCTGGGAGTAAAGGAGGAACAGATTTAAGCAGACCTAAGCAGCATGAGCATACACCTTAGGCTTGATATTCCTGGAGACAAAGATTAAAAAAAAAAGTTAACAGACAACCTCTGCAGATTGCAGGCAGATTCCCCAAAGTCTTTCAAGAGCAGCTGAGAGACTGCTACAGCAAGGGTTAATAAGGCTACAGTCAGCACAGGCCTAACACTAAAACATCACACTGAACCCTAGTTATAGGACTGGAAATTCGATATGAATCAACTCCCAGGACTGAAGAGTACAGACAGTGTTTTTACAGCATTACTGAAAAGGAATTTTTTAGCAGCTAGCCTAACCCTCTGCTTCCCAGGCTCTTCTTTCACTTCCCTTCATCCTGATCAACTTTACCCAGTTAACAGGCAAATATCATCAGCATCTTAGTTCAAACCTGCTTTTGTTAAACTTTTCTTTCCCAGCACCAAAAAAAGAAAGATACTGCTTAGGAGTGTCAGAGCTGAAACCCCTTTTTCTGAGCAGTGATGTATTTCACCCATGTACGGCAGAACCTTGAAGCTCCCAAGTAGCTGCTACGTGACATTCCCCATCAGTTTGCCCAGCTTGGGCAGGTAGTCCCAGCCCCGTCAGGCTGAATAAACCCATTCACATTTGCCAAGCCACGCTCTTCGTTGTCCAGCTTTGGGGAAAAAGAAAATAACCACAGTTACTCTTTGTTCAGTGCTCTAAGCAATCATCTTATTCTGCAGATTATTTCAGGACTAACAGAAGGCACCAACAGTTGTTTACAGAAACTGTGCTAAGGCAAACCTGAAAACTTATGTCACTACCATTTTTCTTGCCCAAATCTAATCGCAAGCCTGCTTGCTGCACAGAGCACACACTGCTGCTGTATGCAAGCCCTATGGGGGTTTCAGTGCCAACCCCTTAATACTTGAATTCTTACCACAAACATCAAATAGAAGCAACTGAAAAGTTAATTCTCATTCTAATTTTGTTTTGATATCAAAACAGCAGTACTATTACTCTGAAATACAATTCCACATTGCTCCAGAGCCCTAAGAAAGCACCTTGCACCCCAGCAGTCACTTCTCACATACATCCTGCCTTCTGAAGTCCAGCTCAGGCCAGAGCTATACCGTTTGAGGCAACGTTTCTCTATTTTTGCAGGAGAAGCCATACTCAAGCTAGATGCAAGGCAAACCAGTGCAGGTGTCACTAACTGTACAAAACTCAGTAACAATTCTGTTATTACTTTTGTTCCTTACCCCCATGAGATGCAAGGAGTCGAGGGCAAGCCTGACCAGCACCAGAATCTGTAGTTATATCAGTCACATACTTACATGTTTTCGGGTGGGTTTTTTTGCCTCTGCCTGTGTGGCTCACTTTTTCTTCAATGAGACAGGAAAAGAACTAGACCTCGCTAGCTTCTCCATTCACCTCTTTGGAGCCAAGTGCAGGAGATCCAGCCCTCAGCATCCAGCACCACAAGCAAGCATGCAGGAGGACGTATCGCCCAGCTTACACAGATTTGGTGGTAGGCAGCTGATCCATCCCATAAAAGACAGCTAGCCAGACTTATTCTTCTTGATGTTTGCAGTAGTCAAGCAGGAAAAGAGAGGCCAGCAGTTAGAGCCAGACATTCTTCCTATAGAGCTGCTGTGGCAGTATATTATTAGATCTCATCCTGGTTTTTATACTGGGTTAGGACTGGCCATCCATGACACATTCAGGTATTTTCTGCTGGAAGCATCTTCACTTCGTCTTTTGTTCTTACCTGACAAAGAGGCTCAACACTCATTCATCTTCTAGCTTGTGCATATATGCAACAGTCATCTACTTACACCAGGGGTCTGTCAAACACTGCAGGAATTTCTCCCCACAGACCACCATCAAGCCAGCCTCCTCTCACTGTGAGTGTGCCCTTAAGAGAAGCAGCCAATATCAAAGATTTACCTTCCCCATCCAAATCCCTCGCTTGCCACAGGAGCAGTACAGCATGCTTGCAAACAAAGATCCATCTGTGATGAGCCAAAGGGATTTACTGCTTATCTTTCGAAGAGTTTTGCACTCAGGAGAGTCCTGCAAGGGACTGAAGACATGCAAATGTGCACATAACCTACACCATAGGGAGCAGGAGGAAGGGCCCCGAAGGTGCTTTCAAATGTCCTCACACAGCAGTTTTAGCAGTAACCTGGGCATAGCAAATATATGAATCCACAGATAATTCATCCGCAGCAGAATGGCTTCAGCAGAAGAGGTAATCGGCAGCAGGCAGTAAAAAAGAACCAAACCAAAAAACCCACCAAGAACAAAAAACCCCAAAACACCACCCATCACCACAACCGCACAAAAACCCCCCACAAAAATCTCAAACCCACCCTTCTTTCACCTTCCCTAGAAAGGAGTCTCAAACAAGTACTTCACAGGGCTCTGGACCCAAATACCCATCAGCACATCCATGATCCACAACGTTGACTGTTCATAATGCAGTTTTATTTTTTCCTTTGTACAAAAACAAATATAAAATTTAAATCCAATAGAAAGTGTATACTAGCAACGACGAGTTTACATTACAATAAGACAGGACAATGCAATGTGTATCTAACACCACAGGAGTTTTAAAACTCTTAGTGATACATGCACTATATAAAATAAAAATTGCTAGAACTTTTAATCTATTTCTACCAAGAATATCCAGGTACCAAGATACTCAAGAACCAAAAGTAATCTTGATAGGTGGTATCTACAAAATTAGACTTTTTCCACACACAAGAAAAAACCAACATTAATAGAAACGTTTACCATTCTTTGTTAAAATCCTCTCACAAAAGCCATACATAAAATTCTTAGTAGATACAGAAAAAGCTCAAAAGTTTGTTAGCATAGGTAACCATTCAGTAGTTTAGAGAATCTTTTAGACATTTTGAAGAGATACTGTAGTTTTCAATCTGTATTTTTCCCCCCCACAAAGCCAGAACTACGTTGACTCCTGTTTCAAAACCTAGTCAGTGGTTAAAACTAGCTCTTGAGTGAAGTCAAAGAGTAGAGTACAAAATATTTAACAGAACAGGGGTGTGTCATGAGTCTGTTTACTTCTTGAAGACAGTCTTTTCCACATTCAAGGTTTGTTTATTTGTCCCATAAACAAGATTGTACCTGAGGGATGAAACGAAAACAAGGATTACCATAGTCCATAAATACAGTTAAACTTTTCCATAAAAGCATGAAGCCCACAGAGCACAGCCAAGCCACCTCGCCTGTCTTGTCTAGCCTCCCTCAAGTTTCTGAGCTCAGGGAAGTGTATGTTTGGATAGGTGGCCAGCTCATATTTCTAGAGACACATAGTTCTGTTGATGCTCTGTGGAGCCTCAGGATGGGGACAGCTGCCAGGAGCCTCCTCTTCCCCTGGTGCTGGCAGCTGCATCTTGTTCCCTATTAACTAGGATATCCATCATCCACATGTCACTGCAAGAAGTAGATGAGTTATTCAAAGTAACTGGGGCAGCACTGCTCTAGGCAACTCAACCCATGCTGCAAAGAAACCACTATCACTACGTTTGAACACTCGCTTCTGTTCACAGCAGGCTGGGGCAACATCCTAGATCTCTAGAGCCCCTGTTTTAGCTTTTGCCCTAGCACTATTTTACTGCCCATCAGAAAGCTGTGTCCTATTCACCAATTCACTATCAGTTAGAGTTATTTCCTTTCCACTCAGGGAAACTGAGTATTAAAGACTGTTCTTTTGTACCCATGAACCTGCCATGCGTGTTTCTGTTAACCTGGCAGCCAATACTTACATTTTTTCCTGTTCTGAGATGTATTCCAAATAAAATAATCTAATATTGAAGGCATAAAAATATACTTGTGGGACTTTTTTTTTTTTAAAAGCAATAGTTATTCAGTAGCTCCAGATTTCTTTTGTCTCTATTGCATAGCTGATATTCAACTTCTAAGCAAAAAAGCACATACAAATGCTCTTACCTGTAGGATTGTGCCGGATGAAAAATACGAACGGCCTGTCTACTATGAACCAAGGAGGGGATGACCTGGCTATTAAGATTGCAGCTTGCAAGAAAGATAAGGTTTAAAGTTAGGCAGAGCAAATATCACAACACATTATATGCTCTATCAAAGTGAAGTTTCCTAGTGTATACTAGAAGCTTGCAGAGGTAGAGATAAATACCTAAAGCCTACCAACTTGGACATTTAAAGCCACACGGGTCACATGTTATTCTTAGAACCATATTAAAAAAATACCACACAAGACCCACAGAAAGCTGGAAGGAAGTCTTGGGTTGTTACCCAAAGGATGTAGTAGCTTAGTCCTCTTTGCCATCTGGATAACCAGAAATATTACATTGATGGCCAAAGCGTTAACTTGTAGAAGACACTTCTCTAGAAGTAAGCCTGTTTATATTCTTAGAGTATACCAATGGTCTGATCAATATTGGCAAGTTAGGATTTTCCCAAGTAATTACATAAAATCCATCAATGGATCTGATCTTAAGTCAGAGACCATTGCAGGAACATGCTCTAAGTGGGCTATCTTTGCTTAGTGGTATAGCCTTCTAATACAGTTTTCCCAAGTCTGACAGTTATCAGTACAGTTGCTTACTTGTTGCTGCAGAAGCTTTGGTTCCATCTTCACTAACTTCAATCTTTGTCTTTTGCAGAACATGAGATACATGAAGACCTTCTGTTCCTGAAAAACCCAAGGAGAACAGTGCTTTCAGTAAAACTAACTGCAAGCGTCCTAAGTACCTCATAACTACCAGCTCTGCTAGCATGGCTAAGAATAATAAAAGCTGCTACAATCCTTCTGAAATCCTGAAGTTGCAGTGAAGAACACAACTGTTAATACTTTTGAATACAGTCACTAAGTTAACAATTAAACAGGGAATAATCTATCTTACTCCTCCCCTTTTAGTAGGTTTTCTTATTTGATGGTTTAAGTTAGAAGTGTTCACTTGCCTTTTTAGTTTTAATTAAACAAATTACTGAAAAAATATGCTATTTTTATTTAAGTTACACTCCCATTTATCTCAATGTTGGGGGGGGAAGCACTTAGCAAGACACCTTGCTTTCAGTGAAACACAGGAATTTGTTTTCAAAACAAGCCAGTACAAGGCAGGCTTTTTTTGTTAGATCTCTCTGTAGAAACTATCAGGAGTTTAATGGAAGCAGAGAACAGGAGTAAGAGGACATTTTAGAGTCAAGAGTTCAAACACATCTACACCCCATTTTCAGATACTAATATTTACAGCTCTGGTTTGGTCCAGTCCCTTAAACTGGGAATTTGTTCCTTTGAGCTTTCCTACAGCTCAAGAAAAAGTAATTAAACACATACTTCAGGGAAAAGTTAAATAGTACAGTTGCAGTATTTGTTACAGCCTAAGGTATGGTGTTGTTAGAAGTCCTGCCATAGGTTTTAGACTATGCTTGAGACTCAGGTTGTAGTATCAAATCTTAAGCTGACCAATATGATTTACTACTGTAATGCAAGACAAGGGGAAAAAAGCCACTGCAGCGTTCAATAGAAGCAAGCAGCCATGCTTGGCTGGCTACAAAACAGAACTTAGCTCCAGTAGGCTACAAAACAACTTGCTCCAATGTCATGGTAACACTTATCCAAGACAAAATAGACAACTGCATTGGTAAATCAGTGCTTTATTCCATGTGAGAAGCTACGAATAAGGACCGCCACAGATTTAAAAAAACAAAAAACAGAAACCACACAAGCAAAAAACTTACTTGTTATTTTTGCAAAGTTTGCCTTTGACTGGTCAAACATATCTGTAATACCAAGTGCTTTCAGAGGGTCCTTTAAGTCTGTTTCTGCTACTGCCGTAAATCTAGTTGGAACAAACAAACAAGAATACATCAGTATTATGCAGAAAAGTTAAGTCCTTTCTCCTGTATCAGAGGAGATATACATATATAAGAGCCCCATAAAATTCTCTGAAGGAGAAATGGATTATATTAGTACTTACTTAGGTAAAATAACCTGCACCCTTTTTGCTACCATGGTTGTCATCCAGCTTCCTATTGTTTTTGTGCTGATGTGGGGAATGATAGCAGAGAGTGGTGTTGTGCTTTCCGTAGGCAGAGCAATTAACATGCTTATCATTTCACCATGGTACGGCAATTCAATAATATTATACCACAGCTCATTCGGAGTACTTGTAGTGCCTAAAAAAAAATAAGAAAACCTAGTGAGCCATAATTCTTAAGAGTCTAAAATCTCTATTTTACCTTTAGACACCTAGCACTGTAAGAGCCTGTTAGGAAAGCTTTGCCCACATCTTAAAACTGACTCCAGCTATGTTTGAAATAACCAGGTATGTGAATCAGCCGGATCTCTACTTTAGATCTCAGCTGTACCAGAACCAATGGAGCACAGAGAAACAAAAAGCAAGAAAAAGCAGACTGTCTTTCCAAACTGAGGAGATCTTGTAGACAAGCTCCTTTTCCTCCAAGAGTTATTGGAAGAGCTCCTGTTTGAATTAGTTTGTTGCATTTACTTCATTTTCTTGCTTAATAAGGATGTCACTAGGAAGCAGTCAAGCACTGTAAGATAGTAGAAAGCAGCAGCTTTGAGGCAGTGCAGGAGGCCAGTTCAATGAGGAGGAATGGGATAGCAACACCTCCGAGTTACAGCAAGCATTGGGAAGACTGTCTTTGAGCAACCCTCTCCTCCTCCATGTTCCCTTTGGTTACTGTGGGATTTCTGGCATATGACTGGGAAGCAAATGCTTTTTATAGGAGTTTCAAGTGAAGACTTGTCAGTTTAACTACAGACAGTGTTTCTGGGAAAGTTTTTGGATAGCAATAAGAACTTACTATCTTTCCCTTTCTTCATGTAAGTCTGCACTTGTCAGCCCAAGCTGAAAATAGACATCTTCATTAGAAATTTAATCTTGTTGCCAGGGCCATGCAACCTGCCTTGACTGAGATCATATTCCTAGACAACTGGCAGCATTGCACTTATTTTGCAGGAATTGTGTCAAGCTTAGCAGTTTGATTATTTCCTTTTACTATGACAGCAGCTCTCAGACTAGGGCCTACAGATCAAAATCCTGGTCGCATCAGCTACGGAACAGTAAACAAGAGGTAAACTGTTCAACAGTAAAGTACTACTGATCTGCTACATGCTACTATCATTACTACTGAGGCGTATCAAACAAGAGGGGGGGTTCATCTTCACAGTCAACTGATGGGATTTAAGATGCTTAAGAAATTTAAACTTTTAAAGATCCCTTTGCAAGCATAAACAAGATAGAGTCCCTGTGTTAGGATATCCAAAGATACCCAACCTAAAATGAGTCCTAACTCGGTAGTATTTCTCTTGTCCCTTTCTAGTCTCAATAGCTTTTCTAGCTTAAACATAGGCCAACATAATAGAGTTTTTAACCAGCATCAGAATCAAAAGCCTTTAAGATAATAGTCTTACTAAAGCCCATCTTAAGTTATGAAATTCTTTCAAACTCCACAGAAAAGTAATATACACTGCAGCAGGCTTCCCCACCTGACCCAACTCACATTTTCAGGAGTTCTCAAATTATTACATTACAGCTGCTCCAATACATGGGTTTGCAATAGAAAGGTACAGCTGTTTACTTCAACACGTATCTAGTAATATTAGTTGAGCGCTACTGTCAGTAAAACTAGGCCATTTAAAAGCACAGTGGGTCTTGGTTTTTTGATTTATAGCAAGCTGTATTCTCAGGCCTATTTCTCAGCCTGTATTTAGCACACATGGAAGCGAGTTCCAGGCAGCACTGCTCTCTTCTTCGAAGGGCGCAACAGAAGATGTTCTTTTATCAGAGCTCCAGTCTTACTTCGACCAATAAAATCCCCATAGGGTTGCCATGCTGAAGCTCTGAAGTACACTGTCAGTCACATCAAGCTGCCTATGTCAGCTCTGAGAGTCTCTGATGGAAATCTGGCTGAACCTGCCGAACTTCTTTTCACTTGTGACTCAATTTGAATTTGAAGAGCAGTTTCACACCTTGAGAGATAGAGCCAACATGCTAACCCTGTGCTCTTCTGGCTCCCACAGGACTGGGGACTGTGCAAGCCTCATTTCTTTATTATACAGTAAAATATAGATTGATTCTACTCCAATCTTTCTTTCATATACAGCTCATCACCAGACAAACCTCAGGGTTCTATCTCTGTTGGCAGTTTTCCTTTATTCTTGCACCTTGAATAAGGATTTCTTCTTACTGCAAAGGTTAAGTAACATGCAAAGTTCTCAGTTTGGGTACTTCCAATTTTCCTTTTTAAAAGGCAACAGGATAAGGTGGGTACTTTGACAGAGTATTCAGCCTTAAGCAACTGTTAAATACCTTGCACAGCAAGCTCATCCATACCAGCAGTATGAAATACTTCTGTAACTCAAAGCCTCATACATCAGCTACAAAATACAATACCATTAAACACCACATGTACAGCAAACTCTTGCTTCAGTTTGAAGGGTATGAGCAAACTTTACAACCATTGTTGGCAGTAGCGGGAGTTACTGAGCTTACCACAGCGGAAGATAGATAATTGGGACAGCATAGGAACTTGGTAGGTCTTCCCATCAGCTCCATAAAATGGACGTTTCTTTGTATTTTCAGGTCGAAATCGTGATTTCCATAAGCCCTTGAAATACACAGCGTTTACTAGAACCAGTCTGGTCAAACTGCTATCAATATCATCTGGAGCTACAACCTGATCAATCATACCTGGAAGAAATAAAGGAAGTCTGAGTATTTGCTGTCATAATGCTGGACAACTTTTTATTAAGGATGTGAAGCACATATTACTTTAGGCCTCTTGATTTATGAGTGTGCCAACTCCTCATGGGGCAATACATTTGAGGTTCCTAAAGCCAATGGTATTCTTTGTCAAAAAGTAAACCTTTGGGATAATTAGAAGGGAAACATACCTTGCTAATCAACAGACTGATGTTATAACCAACAGGGCCTTACCCTCTCCAGCATGTGAGCAGATGTAAGACTATGTTACAGGGTTAATAGTTTTAGCTGAAACACTTTCCCATTCACACATTGCTTGCAACATTGCTATGCAAAACTGGTGATGTGGTAGAGAAAGAATTTGACAGCCTCATTTCACAAATACCACATCCAACATCATTAACACATGCCTCACATCCAGGAGGCACTGGTTTTAACTCCAAGAGTTACCAAACACATAGTTCACCTAGACTACTGTTACATTGCAAAATGCGATCTCTGGAACTACTCTACAGCTTTCCACAAGCCTGATTTACAGAGACTGAGTTGCTTGAAAGCATCATTTCTATTTGAGAAAGCATAGCTCCAAGAGAACTCTGCTTGCGTTTCCCACAAGTTGTATGAAGGCATCTCAAGGCTACCAGACAGGCACATCAGCTGGGGCAGTGAGAATGCAGATTCCTGGCTCACCAGCTCTAAAACACCACACTAATGCCAGCTGTCTTAAGATAGCTTTCAGCTGCAGGGCAGAGCTTTTCCTACCTCCCCATCTTTCCCCAGTATTTACATTTGAATCTGAGATGTTTCAGACACCACCCTACCATGCACAAAAAAAGCACTCACCAATACTCACCCCTTGTTTCATTTTTCACCCACTGGTTGATGGAATCACATGCTGCATTTGGGTCCTCAAAGTCCACACTCTTGACACTGCACTGAAACACCTCTTTGTTCCTTGTAACAAAAGGCACTTCCATTTTAAAGCCACTCTTTGCAAACACTGCATTAGCAATTGTAACAATGTCTTTATTCTTTTTTGAGACTATGAGCCTGTTTATCTTCTTTAACGCTTTACCAACTCCTAGTTGGAAAGAACAGCAAGTTTAATTTAGAATAAGATAATAACAAACAGTTACTTTATATGCAACTATTAATGACATGAAAGGTCAGACATTTAAGTGTTGGACTAGAAAAGGAGACCAAAGCAGGCATTCTGAGAGGCCTTCCAAAACACCCATTTCCGATCTCTCATCTAAGAATGCTACTATTTCTCAGCAAAAACATGACCTTCACCATGGTGCCTGCTGACCTTCTAGCTGTCTACTCAGAATGCTATGGACAGTGCTGGGGACAATATTGAGGTTCAAGTCTTAGTGAGGAGTTATAACACACTCTTCAGCAGAACAAACTGTTCCAAAATGTGTTTCATATCATACAAGCCCAGATCACCAGTCAGTTCTGTGACAGTGACAAAGGAAGCCGAGGGCTCAGCCTGCTCACTTGGAGCCAACAGGCCTGCAGGATTATGCAGGTGGTCTTGAACCTCTGAGCGCAAAGCAAAAGTCATTTTCTCACCATCCTTCCTTTCCATTTACTGGAGAATAAAGGAAGCTGTCAAGATTTCTATAATAAGGTTCAAGTAAAGTCTTAGTTTCCTTAAAGACTAGGTCTTGGCCTAAGTTAGCTACAAGCAGGAGTCAAACCTTTAACACATGAGCTTGCCTTTAAAAACAAAAAAAAAAAAGAGGAAAAAGGGAAAGCAGTAGGTTCCAGTGCTTAGAGTCAAGATCCTTAGGACCTGAAAGCAGCTTGTATCAAGTGCTTGCTAGCTCCTTCACTGTATATGAGAGAAGGCACATGGCAGCATAGAAGAACTGCTATGTTCACCATACCCAGTTCTCCCTGTTGTTATGGGTTGTGAATGAGTGCTTGTCTACACAGGGAAGCTATTGCCAGGCAAGCAACTTCATGTTCAACCATTACATTGAACAGGATCCTTGGGTGGCTGTTTTTACAGCAGTTATTAATGGGCTCCCTCTGTTTCCCAATACAATTTAGGCAGAAACATTTCCGGACTGCTTCCTTATGTAGACAAACTTGAGATAAGAGATATGAAGGGAATAAATTAGTTCAGAGTTATTCTCTTAGCTGCGTACAAGAAAAAGCCTCAGATGGCTTTGCTGTTTCATGTATCACGAATGCTTTAGCAATACTGTTTGTATGAATTTCTACATGTTCACTCTCCAATACTATGGGCAAATTCTTTTGGAGAACATACCATAACAGAGGTTCTCAAACTGTATTCTGTGGACCACTGGTGGTCCACGGAGCACTTGCTGGTGGTCCGGGGAGAGCTGGCTGGTCTCATGATGCTGGCTCTCCTCTTTGCTTCCAGCTGCTAAATTGCATTAAAAGACAGCTAAAGATAAATTAAATACTTTCCAACTATTACCTTTCCAAAGAAGGAGTTGCTGTAGTTGCCAAAGGACTGCAAGGCAATCATGAACAAGAGCAGAGGAGATCTGTGCAGAGATAGGTAGCATCCCATAACAAGCCTCTGTAACAAGGTATTGGCTACCTTCTAAGGAGTTTGAGAACCTCTGTGTCTCACAGTTAAGATTAGAAAGTCTGCAGGCCAAATAAAACCAGTTGATATAATGCTTCAAAATTTTTTGCAAGTGCTTATTTTGAGCATTCAAATGTTCCTAAAGTTTATTATCCCATGAAGAGATTTCAATCTACAACATTTAGATCTTAAGCTGACAAATCATTTTGCTGCACTTTAAACCCAGAACCAAAACAGCAAAGCAAATGAAGACAGGAAATCATGTTATATGACAATACTGCTCAAGATTTAAGTGTGCACTTACCTCCTGGAGGGTTTCCTATTCTTGGAAGGAAGGCAGAATGCTGGCACTAAGATGTTAAGTCTTGCTGGCAAACACTCAAAAATACTCAGCATGCAAAGTAAAGCAGCAAGAACCTTCAGCCTACACCCTCTCGAGGGGCAGACATCGGCAGATGAACATGAACACAGATGCATGCAGTGTCAGGCACAGAAACAAGCAGAAACGGCCATTTCAAGAAGAGGGCACTACAAGAACTACAGATTCAGGGATCCTGACAGCAGAAACACAAATGAACAAAGCTGAAGAGCAAAGTGAAAGAATAAATTGCATGGTTACAGTTTGCATTGCTTTCAGTTTGCTGACAAGAAGTATGCTCTTGCCCTGTTAGCTAAGGAGTGGCACATTAAGGGCTGCCCAAAATGGGGTGCTGCAGCTTTCCTGCATAGTGCTGGCACTAGACCACCATCCACACTGTTCTGGAAAATCAATTTTGCAAAGACAAAGGCAGTTCTAGCCAGGGCCCTGAAGTCATTAACAAAGCCGCTTATAAGCCAGTTCAAGTATATGTACATCTCCATACTCAAATTGCCAATTAATTTCAAGCATGTCCATTCTGTGCTTTGGTAAACAGAATTAATTGGTATATGATGCAATCTACCACACTTTGGAAGCCATCTCAAAACAGCATGAAGATTCTGACAAAACACACCCCAAACCACCTTAGGAATCACTGACCATTTACGCTGTATCTCATCATAGTTGTCAGCTGCTTCTTTGTCTTGCCATCAGCACCCAGCTGCAACACCCCCAGGACCGATGCAATCCCATGAGGAGAAACAACAACATTGTCCTGAGGCTTAGCTTTCACTATCTGATTGAAGACCTGGATTCCAACATCAGAGCTAAGTTCCTCCAGAGGATAAAAACTGAACTGGGAACACACGGATGTTAAAGTCCCAAGAACAAAGAGAAGTGGGAAGTGCCAGTTCATGATTTCTGCTTGGAGATACCTGTAAGAGAACAGGAGGGAAAAGTTAAGCCAGCTTTCACAAGTACAGCATTTTTATTTTCAACTTAAATTCTTATTTATCTGAAGAGCAGGCAAGTCTTGTACATGGTCCACGCACCATGCATAGAGCTTTGGCAATGGGACTTACCTGCATTTTACTGGTACCGATATTTTAGGTCTAGGGGTTTCCTGAATCAGAGATAACTATAAAATAGCTATCAGTGACTACATAACAGGACAAAAGCCACAAAGTTGGGAGACTACCTCCCACCACACACAAGTTCAGCTAGTTTTGTGTTTCAGTTAAATGGAGTCTTGACATCCCATTTAAACTACCCTTCAGGATAAATTGGTGCTAAGAAGTCTTGTGGTATGGTCCTCACCCACTAAGATGTGATGCACAGTACATTTTATAGATCATTTTCTGCAGTGAACAGAAGCACGTATACATATGCAAACAGACCTTCTGTTGTGGGAATTTACACCTGCCTAAAATAATAAGAATTAGCTGCATAACTAGCATTTTCCAGGATGGGAACATAGAGGAAGACTTAGATTTTATAATACAAGGTTAAGTTTGGATTTTAGCCTGTACTTTCCATTTAAGAAAATTCAGCAGCTGATGAGAGCAGAGGGATGGTCACATTCAAATAAGCCAATCTTCATTTGCAGATCTAACACCCAACAGAATTCAGTATCGTTACACCCATGACCTCCTAGGAACTGAGGCACAAGCAGCAGCAACAGTTTGTTCAGGACCTCCCAGCAACTGCTTGGAGAACCAAGCCCAAGGCTTAAACACTGGGTACTGTAACTACTAGGCTGCGTTCCCTCCTCATGGAAGTGTATTCAATCCCTTTTTGTTAGGGCAAGTGGGTACTTAGGAGATTATTGCATGACTATTCCTCTATTTCATGAAATTAGGTTCCCTGCTCACCTTTGAGAAGGTCAATCACAACATTTTGATCTGTGCAACTGTAATGTCTTAAAATAGAAGAGTCCTGACTCCCATTTTCAGGCCAACAAGGTGAGCCTGTTCCCCCCGAGCTGACTTTGGTGCCCCAAGAACATGCTTTGGTGTTGGTTCCTCAAACATGCTGAGGAGTCAGCTTGTTTCCTAGTTCACTGAAGGCTAATCAGGCTGCAGAAGGTATGCAACTGATTAATGTGTCATTTGCATACCACATGCAGGAACCAAAAATAGGTCTGTCCTCCCCTTGAGCCCTCTGCTCAGCATTGCACGCTGGCTCCTCTGGCTCCAGCAGCCCCTGAGCTGGGGGCTGGCAGCACCAGTCTTTAGGCAGGGGGAGCCTTTTGGTCGAGGAGTTATTCGCAGCCATCCCCTGTGTGCAGGGAAGGGCGTTCTGTGCCAAGAGCTCTGCCATAGCACAGCCTACCTACCTACGCTGCCAAGTCCAAACCATGCTGGAGCACTTGAGTACCAGAAAACCAGCTGGTGCTTGTACAGATTCATTTAATCATCTTTTAATAGCATGTACTTTTAACTGTGCTAACACACTTGAAAGTAACAAATACAGCATTTCCACTTGCTTCTACACCATTTCAGGGGACAGAATTGGCTTTGTCAAAGCGTGCCACCGCAGCACAGAATAAACCAAATGCCAAACACGAAATACCACAAGAGTTGAGACACCTTTCTTCCCCCCAACCCAACTGTTAGTAGAACTGTGACCAGAGGAACCTGTTGGACTGATTTAAGTTATGCAAGAAAGTGAAAACACTACAAAGCAGGTTAACAGCCCGCCCAGTAATTAAGTCTTTCCCATCAACCTACTAGTCCTCCAAGCAGTTTTGGGAGTCACCGAATTACAACTCCTTCCAAAGGAGCTCCATACCAGCCATCAGCTGGCACTACTCAAGCTTAGTCTGAAAGCTAGACTGGATTTGGCCAGCTGCAGCTGAGACCTGCAGGAGGAAAACCCAAACACCACCCAATCCCCCTGAAGCAGGTTAGGCCACTCTCTTCCTAGGTTTGTCTTCAG
>NW_009258754.1:1021318-1032570 GCF_000687185.1 Egretta garzetta | reverse complement strand
GGAGCAGCAGCCTGAAAGGGAAAGTGAACTTGTACTTTTTTTATTAAAAACATTAAGGATTATTCTTAAGTGTTCTTTGATACTAGCACAAACAAGCCTCCTGAAGTCTCAAGGTTTGTTCTTAGGGGGAAGGCTTCCCTCTCTCCCAGGCAGCGGCTCTACATCGATGGCAATGCTGCCTTGCCTTCTCACCCCAAGAGAAGCTAAGGTTTGGGTTTAAGGCCTTTCTTTGGTGGTTTGGTGACCATATCTTCTCCCTACCCAGAGACCCAAAGGGCAGTCCAAATAAAAATTCTTAATCCCAATATTAATCAGGCTTTTACCCTTACCTACTACCTTGGCAAAAAAAAAACCCAGAAAACCCCACAACTATTAGAGATTCCTAGGAGAGGCACTTACAAGCAAGCAGTTAATGCTGGTGCAATATAGCCGGTCCCACACAGTGACAGTCACAGGCACCACAATCACAGAGCACACAATTTGAGCTGTAATTTGAAAACCCTGCTTTTGACTGAGGCAGCTCCACCTGATCCAGCCAGCAAGCCAGGACAGATTTGGCTATTTTGAGCGCATCTACCCTTGACACATTACATCGCCAGAAGTACATTATGAGGGCAAAGACAGGAGTGACACTGCTATGAAACCAAATAAAACAATGTTTCATTGTCATTTATGTACTGCATTGGCACAAGTCTAATTGAAGTCAGACACTTCTCTTTTCTTTGCCTTTACAATATATTGCAAGTCCCAAGTTTTTACTCCACCGGTGACAGTCCCTGCCAGACTCAGGGTGACAGCTAGCAACAGCCTTACATTTTCCCCATGACACGTGTGAAGCCTTGTCAAAACAACCCTCTCCCAAGGCCACTCCTGCAGGATTTTGGTTTTGCTTTTTTTGTTTCATGGAAAAAGTGTTCCCTCCTGCACCTGGTTTCCCCAGAGGTCTCCACGCTTGCCTAACCTCTCCCTCCTGCTACGCCATCAAGGCGGGCTGGTCTCCATTTTGGAGCACAATCTCTAGCAGATACCTACTCTGTGTGGTGCTCTGAGCATGGGAAAGGAGCAAAACCTTTTTAGCATGAATTATGGAGCAGTTGCTTCTTGGCCCTGCCATGCCCATGGCATAGCTTAGCCAGCTAACTGAGGAGCTCATTTCATCTTTGAGCAGAAGTGGCATTCACATTATTAATGCTTCTGGCATGGATTTCAGGATACTCAACTTCTATGCAGTTCAGTAGCAAGAAGTGCATTTGCATATCCTGAAACAAAGAAACAGCTTAAGTACAGTGCAGGGAGGAAAAATCCAAAAGGATGTAGGATGTGTAGGATGGAACACAGTTGACCTGCTACACAGAATACCAACAAGCTTTCAACAAGCTTTCATAAAGCTGAGGCTAAAAACTTAGTGATAGTTAAATTTGAATCTAATGCTTCAAAAAGCCAAACAAAAATACAAGCTAGGCATTTCTTTGCCTATGACCTTTACATTTTTTATAAAGTTAACTGAGAAGGAAGAGGTGTACAGGCAAATTCATTTACATAAGTGTGGGCTTTTGAAAGATGCTGGACTAAAAAAATCCCTCTTCAAGGTAGGCTGCCCACTTCTCAGATTGAGAGCTTACAGGAAGGACAACATCCCACAACTTAACCTTCTAAACAGACAACAGAAATACTGATGCTGACACAAAGAAACTCATCTAGAGAATAATAAAAAAAACAAAAAAATTGTTTTTTTTATGTGAACCCAGTTCTTAACACTAAAGTTCCTGAGCAGAACAGATGACAGTGTCACACATTCAGCTGTATAAGGGATGCCTCATCCACAGCCAGCATACCAAGAACACCATTTCTCCACCTGCCCCACTGACCAGCACCATACCAAGTCCTGTACACCATGCTAAATTAGTAGTTACTACCTGTATCTAACTGCAGAGCCTGATTTAAGCCAGTGTGTATTTTTAGACCAGTAGTCCAGTTGAGCACAGAGCTCTGGGGAAGGCAGGGGAGGGACACTGCAGCGTGTCATATCTACACCAGTAGTTTTGTGTTGTTTCATGACAGATGAAGTGTCTTCAGGCTACCGATATCTGGATGACCTCAGCCTCTAGCCTGTGTTGCCAGGACTAACCCTCATACCAACAAGGCAGTGTACTCAACTCTCACTAGGCTCAGCTGTTCAGATCACCCACATAACACTTAGTGTAAGTTTGTGGCTGAAGTTATTATGGAAGTATTTATGTCAACAAAGAGGACACGATGCTGTTGGCCTGCATTTACAGAACGCTTGGTACAAAAGCAAAGTTACATTAATACGGACTGCTTGATCTGGGTCTAGAAAGGTGGAACAGGGAGAAGTTACATCTTCAGCCCCAGACACAAAAACCTGCTGAGCATGGAAATCTTCCTACAGGAAAGAATGAGCTTAGGAAGGTCTTCTTTTTCAGAGCACCAGACCAAGCTGCTGCACTCTTCCCCACAGGAAGAAAAGTTAGCTTGGTTCAAGATCAGAGGCAAAAAACATGAGCTGAAAAAATACCCAGATTTAAAATGGAAGTTGGAGAAAAAAAATCTGTCCCAGAGAGCACAAAGAACACTTTGAAGTGAACCAAGGAAGAAACAGTGAACTGGACACAGATTTTAGATATCTGTACTGACTGCACCAAGTACTGTATGTCAGTATCCTGTGAGACACCTCTGAGCACTTATTTTGAAGCCTCACTTCAACAGCAATAAGGTATAACCCATAAGGCTCATTCTTGCAGCTGCAAGATTGATTCTGCAGTTTCTTTAAAGACTATCAGGCATAAGGAAGTTTAGACACTAGACTTCACTTCTGTAACCAAAACAGCAGCAAGCACAGCTAAACAGAGTAAAACTAAAAAGCGGAGTCTTGCAGCATTGCTGGTTTCACTCTATGGAACCCAAAAAGCTCAGAGCCCAGTGGCAGGCACTGGGTAGCCTGTACGCCCAGAGAAACCCGGCCTGGGACAAGCATTTGGGGACTTTTCCAAGTCTGAGATGTTGATGTTTCCTTGTCTGTGCCATCTGTGCTACTAATTTAAAAGTCTTATTTCAACTGACATGCACTCAAAGAAATTTTTTTAACTTGTTAACAGTCATTTAAGGAGCTGGCTGAGCACACAGCAATTGTTTCTCCAGAGCAATGAGACCACTCTGATTGCATTGGGAAGGTCACATGCTGGGTCTTGTTTTTCAGATGATGCACACTTGGCAGCATATTAAACCACTCAAGCCTGTTGGTAGGCTTCTCTCCCCCTCACAGGTGTTTGCAACTCCCCTTCTGCCTAAGCCTCTTATATCCCAAAGCCTTCAGCTGCAGGTTCCTCTCCTACCATGCTGCTTGGCCTCTGCTACATCTAAACATGCTTTTGAGTTTGGAGCAGCAGGACCCACGGTCTGAACGCAGGCAAGTTCAGAAGTGGCTGCTTCCACATGACAGAACTGAAGTGTTTCATCTTCCTCCAGGTTTTCTGGTACATCCTGAATGTTGGCTCTTCCCTTTCATCTAACAGCTCTTCCCAGTGCTTCCTGCTTTAAAGAGGCAAGGAAAAACCCCACAGACATCTCCATAGATACAAAAATAAAAGCCACGTTATATCAATATGTCAGGTCACATGAAAGATATCTAACACAACAAAACAAATTTTTATTGCTCAATACCTGGAAGGTTTAGTGTATGCAGAGCATTACTAAGGAAGGATGATTGCTAGCTTTTAAGCACTTTAAACAGCTCAGTACTTACATTGCTCTGAAGAGGAGTAAGTTACTGTGAACATGAGATAAGCGTAACTTGTACACAGAGATAAGCTAGAAGAGGTTTTTTCTATGTTAAGGTACTGGCCTAATGTCAGGCATTACAGCCAACATTGCACACAAGTGCAAAGAGCACAGTACTGGTTCTGAGGCTTCCCTCTCAACCTTAATCCTTTCTCTGCTACTTCTAATTCCCTCAGTTTATTAGTGCATTTGTGTTTGTTTTGACATGGACCATCTCCACCTGGAACACCTCCCCTTCAGCTGTATCCAACCAGCCTCCCCTGCCAAGAGGGAATTTCCCAGAGCACTGGCCTGTAGAACTGGCTGGCCCCCAACAGGAACCCTGTCTTTGTCCAAGCAGACCTCGCACAGGAGCAGAAAGTCAGAACTTAGTGCTTCTTTATGAAGAGTCCTGACCACCACTTGTTGGGGGTTTCTGTTTAGCATGAAGAACAGACAGAGAAGCTCCAATTAAAGCTTTTTGTAGCCTTGTGACTAGTGTCTCCTGTCCGTAAGCCAGAATGTTTTTCTCATCAGTATATCTTCTACAGAGTTTGGTGGCGATTCATGGTAGTTCACTGCATGATGTGAAATGGGTCTTCGTAAAGAGAGACAGCTTTTGATTTCACCCCTTAGTTGCAACTTACAACTACACAAGCACTACTCTGAGTTTCAAGAGCATAGATAGGCATTTATGTATCATTTGCTTTTGCTTCCATCCATCATTTCTACATAATTAAAAAACCCAACTTGAGCTCTGCTTCATGAAGCAAATCCAGAGTTTGCTGATACCACCGGGCAGGGGGGTTATGGAGACAATCCTGGAACTTTACAGTTCTACCACCATTTTCAAGTTTTATCTGTGTTCTCTCATTGCAGTAGGCTCAACAACTATTGTTATAGTTTCTATGTTATTTACTCCTGCATTTAAGGCAGTTCCCACGACCTTCTCCAAGATCTATTATCAAGTCTTACAGTATCAGGAAGATTAGAGAATTACATTTTCAATTTACTGGTGTCCCTTTATTAAAGAAGTGGTTTTGTTGACCTGAAGTTCTTTATGCAGTGTGGTTATTTTAACGTAATGAAGAAACAGCATGGAACAGTCAGCCCATCATGACTAATGCTGCAGAACCAGTTCCCAAAAAGACACAGCACAGTAGCATTTCACAACCTGGCAGGAAGGCTATACCCTCTTGCTCTGGATTTACCCCAGGAAAGGGAATGATGGTTCAATGATTAAAGCATTTACCTAAAACTTAGCAGCAGGTTCATAACCCAGGCTCCCATTTTAAGTTTTTGTGGAAGAAAAGCCTCGCGGAACCACAGTTCCCACATGTACTGTACATTAACAATGCTCAGTATGCAAGTACAGGCTCATTAAGAACCAAAGGGAAACCTACGCAATTGCAAGCTCCCATTAATAAGGTACAGGGTATTAACACCTTGGTAATGGGCTGCATAAGTACAGATGTATGAAGTAACTCCACAAGGTGCTGGACTAACAACAGCTGGTATCTTACCAACTCAGGTCACTCACCACCACCTATACCTTAACCCCCACTTCTGCTATAGTATTTGACCTTTCTTTTCTTCCTTAAAAGATATTAAGGGGAAATCCAGTACCCTTATTTATTTCCATTTGTTGCAGGACTCACCTGATACCAGGACCCTGCACCTCTACACCCCTGCAGAGCAAACTGAAGTTGCTCCTTCTTTTTAATCTGCTGGCCAGTGACACGTGCCCCATCTCCTGCACATACCAGGCTGAGAAAGTAGAAAGAGCTTTGTGGAGATGGCTCCATGATCACATTGAGACTGCGTGGAGAGCTGTGCTTGGAGCAGACTGAACATTGAGAACTTCCTAGTACATATCCTTCTTCAGAAGGGTTAAGATACTAATATCTTTAACACTCAAACCTAGAGAACTGTCAAGCAAAAAAAAGTTTGTAAAAAATAGAAAACTTATGAAAGCTGAAGACACAGAATCAAGTCCTCAAACCAGTAGTGAAAATTTCAGTAGAGCTTTGACAAAGCATGCGAGCTGCTGCAGAGTAGAAGATAGAGGTTTGTTTGCTTTCAGATTCTACACCTTTTATATTTAGCTTACAGAAGTACTTGTATTTCTTATTAACCACCACCCTACGAAGCCCAGTTCCCATCACTCCACAACCCTGTGGTTCAGTCTGGGCTTACAGCACAACTGAAAATGGGGTTTTCTATATAGCAATAATATTTTTATACTCCTGGGAGGCTAAGAAAGATGGCAGGACGTATCAGCCACAGGATACCCAACCAAAGCCTATGCATGCTTTGGTTAGAGATGCCCAATTGGTAGTAAGTAAGAGACAGCCTCTCAGTCTTCCAAACAGCCTTTAAGAAGCTCCACTTAAAATAATGCAAGTAATTCAATATAACCAAGTTTTTACTTATTCTTCCTCCTACAAGAGGTATGGCTATAGTAATAATAGTGTTGGCAGTTCTGTAAAGTTACACAGTTGTATTTGATACACTCATTTCACCATAAAAATAAATTGGAATAACTCCAGCATTCTCTGTTCATAACAAGAACTTTTAACACAAACTCAGTGATATCCAAGACCTGAAACTTAAAGCACTTGTATCTAGGGAATACCACCACCTGACATAATACTTAGAGATCAGGAATGCTGTTCTAACTATTCACTTCACTTGTGGTTGGAGAGCTGCAGAGTGATAGGCAACTACCCTTTTATTTGTTTATTAATCATACTGTAAAACATTTATAAATCAATAGCTTCTTATTTGCAGTTGAATTTAGAAACCCTGTTCTCATCTGAAATAGGAGATAACAAATGTAACTCAATGTAAAAGTTTAATACTTTTAAAGTTGTTAATATTTAAGATACAAAAACCCATATTGATATTCTATATCTAGGACAGCACCACTGAAACAGACTTAAGCTCACAGAAACATCAGATACTAGTTTTCTAGTGGCCTTTTCTCAGCCATTGCAGAACTAGCTTAAAGGTTACCCAAAAAGGATAGGGATATTTACATTTTTCTCCACAGCATATAGACATTTACTTATATTCATCTTTTTTCCCCCCTCCCTAACTTCAGAAGCAGAACCAGACAACCACAAAAGCATCAGAAGGCACAGATGCTGTAAGGATGCAGGAATCACACCCAGTAAGGATGCAGGAATGAAGCACTGTACTGGGAACCCCAACTGTATACTCAGATAGACACCTCAGTCATCTGCAGGAAGACTTACATTACCCAGTTAATAAGAGAGTTAACAGCTATTTAGAAGACCTGTATTTAAGAAAATGTGCTCTTTTCATTAATCCAACCTCACCTCCCATTAATCCCACTGGCTTTACTGCAGGTTTCTGAAAAGGCAAGACCTAAATTTCCATGGAAAAGAGGGATAACTGAATGTGAACTATGCACAAGAATCCTGCAAGAGCAGGTCATGACCTGGTATATTAAACCATCTGATTCAGTTCAGAGTGAAGGTCTGTAGGCTGAGTTGTAAGCTGCGTTGGCTGAGAAGCCCCCACACAGTCCATCACTATTTCTGTAACGCAGATGACGAACCTCAGCAGAGGAAGTAGGCAATTAGCTGGGAAAGCAGCCTCTTAAGATGAGCTGCCAAAGCAGCTGGAGGCCTCAAGGTTGCTTCATTGCAGAGAAAACTATATGAACTACTCCTTCTGGAAGAGGAAGTTATATAGCAAGATGGAGACATATAGCTAACAGATAAATCCACCAACTTCTACATAGGATTTCCTAGATTGCTTAAGGATGTAAAGTAGGAAGATGACAGGATGGAAAAGAGAGGCATGTTCAGTTCTCCTCTTGTTTCTGTATCTATAGCCTGTCAGAGCCAGTGACAGAAACTGCCCCTCTCCTATTAAAACAAAACAAGAAACCTCAAAACCCATTCACAACCTTTGGGCAACAAAAGCTCGCGGTTCAAACCAGGTGACAGCCATCTCAGAAGCAATGAGGACAATAAATACCATGGCATGCCCTTCTGCATGAATAGATGTTTAAAGCACAAGTTGATAAATAAGAAAAGCATTTAAGAAGAAAACAAAGCTTGGTCAAAGCTACATAGCTAAAAACATGAATTCATATGATCTACACATCAGCTGAACTAAGAGAGCAAAGATGTACCAACATTTCTCAGTACGGCTGCTGGAGACCCCAGTGGATTTACAACTGTAACTTACAGTCTGTGAAGTAGTATTTCTCACGAACAGTTTCTACCTGCATGCTGAGGCTACTACATATACACAGCCTTGAGCAGGGGTCTTCCAGTTCAGAACTTGCTGGTAACCAGTCTTGATGCCTTCCATAATTGCTCTCATGGTCTCAAGAGAACTTCGGGCCACTGTTTCTAAAGCCCAGGAACAGAACAGGAGGCTGCCTGAAGCACATGGTTTACAATTCAGCAACACAGAGATTTCTACCACGGGGAGATCAATCCACAAGATAAATATGCTTTCATACTTAAACCGCTTTGTGGCATTTTATCAGACCCCAGCATGAGTCACCTCCTGATTTCAGCCTGGAAATAAGCAAAGACATCTTTCTGGCTATTAAAGGTGAACACAAGACCACAGACAAGATACAGTAGCTTGCCAGAACTCATGCTTCCACAGACACTGCTCAAGAGGAGGTACTAAAGAATAAATAAAGCATTTCAGTTAGCACATAAGTGTATTTCAAGGCCATGACAAGCACCTTAGGAAACTATGGCTCATACTAGCATTGCCACTAAAATTGCCCCATCCTCTTCCTGTCCATGATCCATGGCTCCAACTTCACTTTAGCCATCGCAGAGGAGACACACCTTAACATGTGCATGGCTGCACATATTTGCTTTCTCATCTTGTCACACATAGAAGCTATTTACCTCAATAAAAACCCCTTTTCATATTTTCATAGTTCTTTAGTTTACACTGTTAATCTTTAAATTCACGTGTAGGTGATCGGCTACCCCATGCTACCGGCTCTCCAACACTAAGACAAGGCAATTCTTTATATCACTCTGCTTATTCAAAAGTTGTTTATGGTTAGTATAGGTGCACTGAATCACATGGTACTTACAGGCTAGTACCTTGGTATAAAACATGATATGGAAGTTATGTCACAGGCAATCGGGAGGCTGCCTGGAGGCACGCAAAGATGACTATATCCTGCCACACTTTACAGATTAGTGATGATTAATCCAACTTGTTCCCCATCTTCCCACATATAAAACCTTTGACCGTGAAGAATAGTAGAATCCAGCTAACAGACCAACCAACTGGAAGTGTTTTGATGATTAGGCTGGATTTCCCCCTAATTAATATTACAAAAGCATGCTCTCTCATGCACACTTGTGATGAAGCAATCCAAGTGGCCCAGACAACCCTAACTCCAGCTTCCAAGAAAAACCTTCCACTGAGCCTCTGTTTTTTCAAGCATGAGCACTGCAGTTGCCTACCAAGAATCAAAAGCTGCAACCGGCTGCATGAGCCAGGTAGACACTGAGCCCATCACCGCCAAAGCAACAGAAATCTCTAGCCAAAGCTCCCTCTGGACTGTTCCCTTACCGTAGAGGTACACAATTTATACACATCTCCATTTAAATTTCTAGCAATAAGGTGAGGTGGTTATTTTTATATACTTATGTATATATATCACATACACACTTCAATCTAGTCTAAAAACGCCAAGTGCAACTTACTGGGCTTACTGCTTGACATTTTTCTGCCTAGCAGTATGCTGTTAAGAAGCTTTAGGACTGGAACACATTTCTGGCTGTGCAATTTAGAGACCCACAATAAAAGTCTCTGCATGCCACTAAGACATGCTATTCTCCTGGTTGTCAATGACAACACCAAACAGATGCTTCAACACTTCTGTATACACCTTGAGACAAAAATCCACTGCAGATTTCTGTTGTTTTGGGGTTTTTTTGCACTGACATGAGTTTATATCACCTCTCACAGAGCCACATATAGACAGCAGTCTATAGTGATGGCCATATCACCATCCAAAGCAAAGAGGAGTTTTTATAACACCCGGATACCTAGGTAGCAGGTTATCATCCAGATAGGCTGCTTTTCAGCATCTTGAGAGCACTGACAAAATTTGCTGACAGATTGTCTGATGTACAACTTGTCCATAATTGTAAAGAAGCTTGGACTACCATTCATTACTCCAAGTTTACTCCTGTGCCAAACAGATGCTATTCTCACAGGTTTAATCACACCCCATAAAATGCTAAAATTCCAAGCTAGCACATCCTATATGTATCTGAGTCAATCTACTTAATCATTCTGCCTTTTTATTTGCATTGGTCTTCACCTCGCATGCTTTAAAGGCTCATCTGATCACTCAGCAGGCATACAGCTGCTTTTCACTTTGCTCATGGATTTCTGCAGCTTCTCCCCCTTTCCAAAGCTACACAACAGTACAGCTGCTTACACCTACATACGTTTTTTGTGAATAGTCCCTACAAAGTAAGATATTAAGACATTACTAAGTGCTCACACAAGAGAAAGTAAAAGGAGAAGTCATTTTTCAGTGCAGTGAAAAAAACCATCAGCCTACCAGGTTTCTCTTTGAGGAAGTTGCCCAAGAACACAATTAAAACCACAAAAACCAAACCACGTTTCAGAATCATACGCAGGCAGGAGAAAGGGGGAGAGAAATAAATCACACCGATGCCCCTTATGGATTCATAAGGAGATACTCTCGAGTTTCAAGGTAAATCTGACATTTTAACACCTATTTGTTAGCACAATGGTATCTCCAAAGGTTTTATTTCTCTGTGAAGATCCTCCTGCGTTGCACAACATTGAGCCGAGATACCGAACACCATTTTAACCAGGAGACAAAAGACTCTCTCCTGAGGTGTACTTTGCATTTCCAAATCCTCCAAGTGCTCAGTACATGAAGCAGGCTCCCACATTCTTCAAAAGGGAGCCAAGATAAGAGTTTTAGCTAACCAGGTCTCTGCTTCAACACACTATTTGATGCCACCAGCTCTATCCAAATCTTGCTTCAGTAACAGAATGTTTACACCCTTTCCTCCCCAAACTGCAACGGCTGTAAATACTTCTCTCCCCTTTCTCTATCACTCGATACGTAAAGCAAACCTCAGTAACTGAATTACGGGGGGATTTTTTTGTACAAGGAAAGCTCGCTCTCGCAGCGGACAGGAGACACTAACGCACTTCTCGTGGGGGGTAAAAAACCTCCCTGCTTTCCAAAAACCAGCAAGAAGGAACTCCCCACGCCAGAAGCGCCCACTCACGCCAGGGCGCCCACGCAGCCGGCGCTGGGACACTTGTGGGAGCAGGTAACAGGCAAAGCACACCGAGGAGCCCGCCGGCACCCAGGATAACGCGCCCGGATCGACCCTTTACGGCCAGCGGCCTCCGGGTTGTCAACGGGGAAACTTCGGGCTCCCCCCGCGCGGAGCCCGCACGCC
>NW_009258754.1:1001195-1020934 GCF_000687185.1 Egretta garzetta | reverse complement strand
GCGGCCCCAGCCGTGGCGGGGAGAAGGGGAAGTGGAGGCGGTGGCTGTGGTGCCCACGGGGGCAAGGCCCAGCTTGGCAGGACCGCTGAGGAAGCAGGGGTTACTGAGCAGATGGGGACCGCCGAGGCCAAAGGGTGAAACGTCCCCCAACACCATTAGGCCCCTCCTGGCAGCGGCGTTGTGTAAGATGGAAGGGGCACCTCCTCTCACCACCCCGGCCTTCTTGCATGCTCCCCACGGCTGGGACCACTGCGCCCACGTCCTCTAGCAGTGGGGACAAGGGCATGCATGCCAGCAGCCTGGGACCTCAACCCCTCGTGTGGTGCTGGGGCTCTGCCCTTCACAAATGGTGTAAGGCAGGATCTGAGCGAGGTGAGCTGCCGCTCTGGCGTAACGGCACAGGCACGGCAGCATGAGAGGACAGAAGTGTAATCCTGGGAAAACACATGTGAATCTTAACACTGACTGACAGCCCCGGACTCCTCATCTGACAAAGCACAAGAGGGAATTTTGACTATTCATACCAAAACGGCGCTGCTGGCAACCCCAGATGAACAGGCAGTGCGTTGGTCCAGCAGAGGACAACGCTGCCTTGTTAAGTCATCCTTTCTGTGCCTGTTTTCCAAAAAATTTCTCATGCGTGGCGCAGTCCAGCTTTGAAGAAACAGGACAAGTATGCAATAAACCACATTTCTTCCCTCAGGAGTTTGGACTCTTCTGGATAAAAAAAACCAACCCATCTCCTGGCACGAGCCAGAGCAGCAGTGGTGGCAGACACTGTTGGTCTTTAAGGTGGAGAGCCTTGTGTCCACCAAAGCGGGCGCTCTCTGTGGAGAATCCCTGTGCCTGGGTGAAACCAAAATGCTGGCGGGCAGGATGGGGGAGGCAGCACAGCGTGGCGGCGCGTGGAGGCGAGGAGCTCAGCCTCAACCAGGGCAAGGGGAATTTGGCTGAGAGAAGGTGCTGGCACCAGGAGGTTGGGCTGTCGAGGAACGGTTTCTTCATGGGCAGTGCCAGCTGAGGTGGATGTTTCTTAGGCTATTTACTAACTAGCCATTTACTAACTAGCTCGATTTTGCTATTTTAATTAAAAATTGTCTTCTTTTCCTCTTCCCAAAATGCTTCATACCATCGTTTCTACAAACACAAGTCCATTTCTAAGTTGAGAATAGAGATGAATTAAAAACAACAACAAAACCCACCTTTTGATTTTTCATATTGGCAGGGACAACCTTTGAGTATCCATTTTCTCTCCTGGGTGCAGACAGAAAGCTATGTAGACTGTGTCAAATCTCCTGCCCAACTGCTTAATATCATGAAAACCACATGGAAAACTGCTATTGAGTGGGTTTAGGAGCCTTTTGGTACAATCTGGCTTATAGAAAGGAGGCAGAAAAGCCAGACCATGACTAGCCCGCTGCATCCAGATCTTGGGGCAAAAATCCTGGCTCTAGTCTGAAAGGCCTAAGCCAACAGCCAAGCCCCAAAATGCCCTCAGCTTGGATCCTAACCCAGCCTTTGCAGGTGCAAACTTTGTCTTCAGTAGGAACAGGGATAAGGGAAGTTAGGTTCAGAACAAATTAGTGTGAAGTAGGCTCAGTTTTGATTACGCCCAGTTCGGACAGCATGGTTCCAGTCCAGTGAAACTGGAGCTAAAGAGCTGCAGCTAGAAGGTAATGCTGTGGGCAACCGCCTCTCACCCAGGCAAGAAATCACTGTTTATTCTCCTTAGAAAATGGTTTAAGTGATCAAATTTATGTCCATTAAACAGTTAACTAGTCACACTTTTTGGAAGGTGTGAGGCATCACACCTATTAAGTACTTAAGCATCAGCAAAGGGCTCATTTGTAGCAATTCAAGCATCAGGCAAAAATAGTTGGAGTCAAGAGGAGTTTGGGGTGAAGCTACGTGAGATTGGCCCACCCAACCTAGGAGCGGCCAAAAGGGGAGCACTACCATCCCCTCCTTTTTCCCCTTCCCTTCTGAGGGTCTCAGAGCCTCTCTAGCTCTGCTGCTTGCCAGGCCCTTGTGTGACCCTTCTCATCCTGGCAGGGAAAAAACCCAACACTGAGCTTTTCTTCTGAATTTATTCTCTGAAGGAGCCTTTTGAGGGGCTTGATGAATGCCAGAGCCACTGGACCAAGAAAGCGGCCAGGCCCATGGCAGCCAGGAGCGAGGCTGGCTTAAACTGCTGGAGAAACTCAGCCACAGGAGGCATTGCAAGATCTGGCATAGATTCCTTTTAGGTGGGTGCAGGTGGGATACACTTGGTTGCTACTGGAATTAATTTCATAGGTAAGTGCCTATGCGCAGAGATGAAAGATGCCTACGTGAAAGTAAAATTCACTGACAAGTTGCATGCACTGTGAGGCTGTACTTAAAAGCACAGAGGTTCCTCAGATGGTATCTCACCTTAGAAAGGGCAGATTTCAAACTGTACGCCAAGTTGCTAATGAGGATACAGGAAATCTCATCCATTTTTTCCACTTGAAGCAAAACATCTCTTCCCACAGAGGGAAATGTTGATGTTTCCCTGTATGATTTAGGCTTAAAGAGGAAGCTGACAGGCAGAAAGTCGCGGTGAAATAGAAAAACTGGCTCCAACACAAACAAGCCTAAGCTTGACAAAATAGGCTGTAGTTGTAACAAGCAGCTTAAGAGAAGGCTAAGGCGGAGGCCCTTAATGAAAACTACCGCCTTTTGAGGCCAAAAATTTTAGAGCACCATTTCTCAAGAAGTTCAGATTGGAAATCCTATATAGAAGTAAAAGAAACTTCACAGTTCCCATATATGTTTTATAAAGCTAAAGTAAAAAATTATGGCAAAAGTGATAAGCCTATAGAATTTATTGTTTCATGTATGGTTTTGACAGGTTGCCAAGAGAATGGTGCTGCTATGTGGAGAGTGGAAGAAATGACATTTTCTTTGCTTGAGGTTGTTATAAAATTTTCAGTGCTTTACAAGCCCCCAGATGGTTTTTATAACCCCTTCAGGGGCTGCAGTGTATTGATTGAGAAATAACTGATTTATATAGCAAACTCCATTCTCTTCTCATTGTTGGCAAAAATTACTGCTTTGTATATGTGTATACACATGGTGGCTGGATATAAATAAAAGCCCAACAAATAATGAGATCTAAGGCAAAATCCACCACCTGGCAGTACATTAACTCAGATGAAATTTCCCTAAATTTACAGTGATGTAAATAAGAGGAATATTTGGACCTAAATCTTTTAGGTGAGCTCTGGACTGAGGATTTAAAAGTTTGTACTCTTTTATGCTGCAAACACAGCAGATTGGCGGCTGCTTTTATTGGTGGCAGGAATAGGGAAACATTTCCAGCCAACAACTCTCCTGATTATTTATTAGCTTTCCTTGTGTTCATCTGAAGTGATTTAACTAGAAGGTATCGGTGACTTGGGTCACAGCAAGCCTGCAATGGAAACACCACCACAGGTGTATCATAGTGCCTTGGGAAGAGCGACACTGAAACGCTTTGCCTGCAGTGAATAGAGGTCTGGAGTAAACAGTGTGTCCAGCTTTTATTTTGGGAAGACCCCTATATTCATCTGTATTTTGTATAGTCAAAAGGGTACAATACAATTCTTACTGAACGGTGGCTTCCTAAGATATGCTGAAAACCAGCAGCGGACCCTGAAGAGCTCATATCCCTTGGGTGGCTGAACCTGTGCTTTTGCTCTTGCCTTCAGGTCCTGTGGAATCAGGCTGGTGACTTGACTCGCTGGGTGACTCTGGCCACTGCTGAGACTGCCTGGGTACAAAATGCTGGGTACAAATGGTGCTGTGCTCCAGCAGGAGGTAGTGCTTTGTTCATCCCGTACCTCAGGTGGTCACTTAGAACATGGGGAGTGTGATTTTAACCCCTAGAAGAGCCTCTGGTGTTCACAGAATAGATCTCTAGCCACCCTGTCTGAGGCTTTTCTGGAGCAAGAGAGAGCTCTTCAACTCTCGTGTTGGTGTCTTCCTACTTTGCATTAAAGAATTGAAAATTAATTTGATCAGGCAGAAGGAAAGGGAGAGCATGGCACTGTAGCTTCATATTTAAGTCATCCTTTGGGAGGGTGGAGACTGCTGTTCCACTCCCTGCTTGCAAGGCAGAATGCTTTTGTATTTTACATTAATCAGCTGGTGGATACAATACATGAACACCCTTAGGCTGGGCAGGAAATTTAACTGATAGCCTTGTCCTCAGCCTCTCCTCTGCTCCTTTGCATTGCAGTACCTCAGTCACTTGCTGGAGCTGGGCCTTAACCCGTGCCCTGTAGCTCTGCACAGGTAAAAGCAGAACCGCTGCACTAAACTTTCTGACAGCTTTCAATATGCAGATTATAAAACCTTGACATCACAAACTATCTCTGACAAGGTATGCACACAGCTCCCAGCTCCTTCCTTCAGCCCCCATCTCAGCTGAAGCCATCTGACACTAATATTAAGAGAAGGCAGGGAGCTGCTTCCAGATTACCTTGGATTTGTGTGGATTTGGGGCTAAGCCCCATCAGCAAAGCTGCTGCTTAAGCTTTTGCATGCCGTGTTTAAGTTGTAGGACCCAAGTGACCAGAGCTGGCAAAGTTGTGTTGTTGGTTCAACTATTTCTGCTCACTTGGACAGCTGTAAAAAGAGCAAGCAGCAGAACAGCTCCAGACCTGAAAGAAGGCAGCAAAGCAGACTTGGCAGAGGGAAAAAAGCACGGGCAAGTCAGCTGGCTCGGGGGAGGCAAGTCAGAGGAACGAGCCTGAAGCACAAACAAAGCAAATGGCAGCCTTGAGGCTGGCCCTGGCCCTGGCGGGGCAGAGCCGAGCCACCGGCCAAGGCATGGTCTGGTTCCCAAGGCTGAGGGAGGTGTATGTCGGCAACAGGGTCAGCAGAGGAGGGTGATGAGAATGAATGCCACTTTTTTTTGGCTGAAGTTTGCCTGTTACTCCAGGCTGGGAATGCTACCATTTGCTATTGTAAATGCCCTATTCTAAAACATGGACTCTTGGCACTCAGCTGAAGGACGAAAGATCTCATCTGCAACTCCTCAGCGCTGGGAAAAGCAGTACTGCCGTGTCAAGCCTAAATTACCTTCCCTTGGTGTGGGCAGGATGCTGCTTTAACTCCTTTGACACGCATTTCCTAGAGATGAATGGCAATTCCCTCTGTGGCCTGTCATTTACTATCTTCATAAAAGCAGAAGGAGATGATTGGAGTGGGGAACTGCCCTGCTCTTGCTATATATAGTGCCCTGTCTGCTCAGTCTATAACATTTTGCTATTCGGTTGTAAATAATTCTCTAAGGAGGGGAATAAAATAGGGAATAAAATGAAAATTGAACTCGGAGAAGCTGGTGTAGAAAAGCAGAGGAAAAAAAAAAAGAGCACAGGTCTAGAACACACAGGAATAAACCTTCTACTTGGGCTTAAAAGCAGAAGGCGGCGTTAGTGGAGCGCATCCCACCACCCGCCTCGCAGTTTGGAGTAATGCGGACTGCAGCCTTTGGGGTCTGCCGGCAAAAAGCCAAATAAATCAGTCCTTCTGGCTGGCTTCTTCTGCCTGTCACCTGCCAATACAGTCTGACGTGAAGGCTTCCAGCGTTATACCTAAAGGAATTCTCACATTTATATTTCAAAGAGTGCTGGGATGCTGAACATATTTCTTTTACATGTACATATTTAAATCTATTCAAATTTGTTCCTCTTATGAATCATCATATCATCATGAATCATCATCAGGACTTATTAGCTTAAACTCTACACAGTACACACTTGTAAGGAAAAATACAAAATACATATGCCTTGAATATTGCAGTGGTAGTTGGGCCTCTTGTAGCAATAGATAGATCTTCTAGCAACAGCCTTGTGAGGGAGTGTGGAATTATTCCCATTTTACAGAACAGTAGTGGAGGTGAAGTGGTCAGTCCATGGCTATTCAGGAAGTCTGTGGAGGCAACCCCAGATCTCTAGTATTTCAATATAATTGCTAACCCATGGGACCAGCTACTTCTAAAACCAGATGGAAAAGCAATGCATAAAGGAAAAAGAACAAAGAAAGGGGTTTGGTTTGGTTTGGTTTGTTGCCAATGAGGAGTAAAAGAAGAAAGCCATTAACAAAGCATTTTGCCATGTGATTCAAATTAGGGCAGCCATAATGGCTGAAGACAATTGTGCTTTTATCCTTTTTCAGTGATATTTTAAAATTTGGGAAAGTTTTTGTTGTTGTTTGATCATTCAACATAAATAAGTTGATTTTGGTGCCACCACCAGAATGACTCACTGCCATAAAGAAATTCCGAACGTCCCCAGTAAAGGAAATACATTACTGAATTTTAAATCTGAGACACATCAGTACAGATTTTTCTGTGCTGGGAAACAATTTCTCTACAGTCTGGAGGAAGTGCTCTTTAACAAATGAGAAATGAATTCTGTATTGCAAATCCCATTAAGTTCACTGGGTTTTTTTTCATGAGTAAGGAATGAGTAAAAACAAACAAACAAATCTTTTTGGATATGAACCAAAAAGAGGCATAAAACATTAGTTGGGCTTTTAGCCATAACCTACTGGGAGATCTATGGTCTCAGTGAGGTTTTGGTCATGTTCTTCAGGAAATACATGATACGTAGTTTATTCAAGATAACTTAATGATAACGACTTGAGGCATTTTGGTTACTAGCTGTAGGTTTGCTTCTTACTAACACATTCTCCTGGAAACCTGGCCTTGGCTCTGCGCTCTCCCTGAGCCAGTTTTTTTTTTAGATATTAGTTTCTTCAGTTCTTTCAGACTGAAAAAGAAGAAAACAGGTTATAGGGAATATTAAAAAAAAATTTTAAAAATTAACACACAAGATTTTCAAACTTGAAGTCTCTATTCACTGTTTTAGGATTTCTTTTATCTGAAAATTCAGAAAATTTGATTTAAAAAATAAATATTTATAAAACAAGCGCTTGCAAAATATGCTTTCCTGCCAGCTCCAGTGAATGCTTTCTGAGTAGCCATTATTCAGAGACTACCTGGGTGTTTCCATACTCCCAGGTCGCAATACAATACAGTGCATTGCCTTTTCTGAGACCGGTCAGCTCACAGTCTGGGTTAGCAGAACATGAAAGCACCTTGGATTTGGTTGAAGAGAGTTTTGATGTGTTCTTTTCTATATGCTGAATTCTGGCATATATTTGCGTAATCTATTTGCAGGAGTAAACCAAAGAGCCTAGAAAGGACATTTCTTGTGATAAATAATGGGAAGTTGTAGGAGTGGGGCTGTTTGGACTATTTCCTGCATTTTACTATCGGGAAACAATAAAAAGCTAATATTCTTCCCAGAGGTTTACAGATTAAGACTCTAGATTTTGGGGGGGACTTTTTGTTATTGTTTCCTCCACCCCTCCATTTAAGTTACTTTTGGGGCTAATGGGTACTTTTTGTCCTCTGAGGATGAGGTCTAAAGAGAAACTCTGTATTCAGCCCAGGAATATTGAATCAGTTTAGATGACTATTCTCTTTCAGAGGCCTGTAGAGATGAACAAGGTTCAAGGGTTTGATTTCAACCTGCTCAGATGAAACAGGCTGCTGCTAAGCCTGTCTAAGAGAGCATGCTATTGGCCTGCTCAGCCAGCAGTAAATATCTAAAGTACAAAGTTAAGAGTCCAGAAGAGAAGTGCTGTGCGTTTGATTCCCCAAAGGTTCAAACCACTGTCTGTAATAATTAGCAGCTGCAGCCTGTAATCACTTGACATTCGGGCACGAAGAAAACCCAGCAGCCGGCAGCCAAGGTACAATGCAGATGTACCTTGCTCCTGCCTCCCTGCCCTAACCTGGCTTCTCCTTTGTAAAGCACAACAGCTAGCCCCAAAAAGCGAGCCTTCCAGCTTTCTACTGGAACATACCTCCCTCATTACAAGTCAGCTAGACCTGACACCCTAGCTAAACCTCAGCATCTCGAGTTAGCTTGCCTTTTCTCAAAACAAAGGCTAACTGCATTCACAAGCTGGAGGAACACTCATAGGAAATCTCTCTCTGCTCGTTTTGCCAAAATGATGTAGAAGATGGCAGATCAGGCAGTCTTCAGCTAAAAGTAAAGGTCTCTTGCCTCTCAACTAATTAACATACTTCGCCTCTTGCTTTGAATACCCTGTTATTTCTCAGCAAGATATTTCATACTTTCCTTCTGGTCTCTATTTTCCTGCCTGCACTTAAACTCTGATCATGCTAATGATCTTCAGCTTCTGTTGCTTCTGTCATGCTTTTCATGACATTTCTAGGTCTCTAGGGCTTAGCAATTAAACGCTCAGCTCTCATTAAGCT
This sequence comes from Egretta garzetta, assembly GCF_000687185.1. Taxonomy (NCBI): domain Eukaryota; kingdom Metazoa; phylum Chordata; class Aves; order Pelecaniformes; family Ardeidae; genus Egretta; species Egretta garzetta. The sequence goes on along the minus strand of NW_009258754.1, from coordinate 1,012,635 downwards.
GAAGTTTTATGTATATTTTACATATATATATTTCTTTTTTATATATATAAGGTGCCTATCGCCATATTGATAAACATTCTTTGGCAACACATTTGATCCCTTTTTCTATTTTCCCCAATTTATTTCTCCACCCACCACCTCCCTTTGGTGTGTTTCATGCCTCAATATCTTGGGTTTGCCCACTCCCTTTGCATTCCAGCACCAGCTTCTTCCAGGACTGGGATGTCCTCTCTGCTTGGTAGGAGAGTCTGCTTGGTTGGTTTAACTTCTCTTGCCTACAGTTTAGTCCAGACATCCCCTTGAATCAGTTTGTGCTGCAAGAACAACAAAGACAGGATTAACTGGTTCAAAGCCTTAAGAATTAAGGCATATCACAATAATTTGAGAGATGATGGGAAAGGTCCTTTCCCCTGCCCCCTTCTCAGAGCTGGAGATCAGGTTAACAATTTCTTAAGTCATGGTTTCTGAAGTTTTTGCAGTTTCAGCTTCTGAAGGCAGAAGTAGACTGAATGGTTCACAGTTCAACCCCATTATTTCAGAAAGGGGTAGGGTTTGGTTTTAATAATGCTGGGCTGATTTGTGAATTAATGTCTCAATTTTCTGAGGTGCAAGAGCAGTCTGCTTTGGATGACTGGCTGACAGTATGTAACAAAATAAAGATGAAGACAAGCAAATCTAATTCTTTTAGATTTAGTTGCTATTGTGCATTAAGACTGAAAGGGCAACTACTCACTATAAATCTATAGGAAATGTCTCATATAATTTCAGTGCATGATGAATATATATAAAAGCATATATGTCATTAAAAAATTGTGGGCTTCTTTTAATTAAAAGGCAAAACCCAGTAGTGGGAGACAGATGCTCTGTTTATTAAAAAAAAACCAAAACAAAACAAAGGAGAAACAGGAAGGTTCAGGAAACAATTTTTACAACTACTGATAACAGAACAAACACCTGTAATCACGAAAGGCGTGGAATTGCCTTTCAGTGCACACAGCTAGGTAGTCTTTTGGGCAGAAACAACTCCGTCCTTATTCGCTTAGAGGTGTCCAAGAAAGCTATAGAAGACCAAGTGGTCTGTGACAAGGGGACAGGCAGTAGCTGGCCTGGGGTTAAATAAGCCCAGAATCACATGCCTGGTCGGTGTGATGCTCTGGAGGGAGCAGGCAAGAAAGCATCAGCTGCCAAGGAGCAAAACCGTGTTTGCCCCTAATTCACTCTTAGGCATCTGCAGCCAGTGTCCTAAGTGGGGTTTTTTTGGCTGAAACCTTGGGCTGTGCATCAGTAATGGTGAGACCAAGGGAAGACCCCGAAGCCTCGCCTCTGGCAAGTGTGGGGTATCCTTCCCCACGCAGTGCCTCTGCCTGCCAGCCTACAGGGCCCTTTCACACAGCACTGCTGCTGGGAAGTAAAAATACAAGTTCGTAAATTAAGGAGAAGGTGAAAATAATGGTCAAAAACCTTTCTGAGAAGAATGTTTTAAATACCACTGTAGCCAAACTTAAATATGCCCTGACCGAAGCTGAAATGTGCTACGTCTGCTCAGGTCAGTGCTTGCAGGGAATAACGCCACAAGGAAAAATACAGGGAAGGGGGAAAGACAGGATGCCAAACCGCTTCCCAGGCGTCAGCAGGGCCATTCCCATGGGACGTGGGCATTGCGGACAGATGTAGCCCTGTGGTTAGCCTCCACCACAACTTCCCATCTGCTTCATTTGTTCCTGGCCCTTTTGGTGACAGCGCCAGGGCAAGCCCTGGCCGAATGGCCCAGGCCAGCCCCTGCTGTGCACGAGCAGCACCGCAGGCTAGCAGCCCTCCTGCCTGCACCAGTTCCCTTCCCTGCTGCACTGGCACAGGCTCCCTCTTTCTGAGGGTTTGGCAGATGGATCCCTCCATGAATCCTAGCATCACTAGGAAAGCTAAGGAAGATGTTCAGACTGTTCCAGGCTGGGAACCTTTCACCATGCCAGAAGTTAGGAGGCTAGACAGGCCAGCCGATGGCTCCCTCTAGAAGCAATTAAGCACACTGAAGTCATCTTGTGGGTCTGAACAGCTCTGTCGGAGCACATTTCCCTCCCAAGTCTGGACCTCTGGCTGGTGCCTGAGCACCATGGCTGCCCCTGCCTGAACAGAGGATGTTGCTGCAGCGATCCATCTTGCTGTGGCTCTGCAGATGGTGACCACCATTTCCATGGCTATCATAACAGTGCTTGGGGATGTGTTTCTATCTCCAAGCTGTGTCCACTGTCTGCATTTTGAAACCACATGTAAGCTGGCGGGCTCATGGGCTAGTCTAAGAAAACCTCAGCTCTGCACCAAAGTCTCTCTCTCACGGTCAGCACCTTTTCACCTCAAAAACACATAGGCCAGCAGACCAGAGATCAAAGCTACTCCTTAACCAAGACAGGACACAATGAACCCAAGGTTGTCTCACATCACCTCCTTCTAAAGGGAAAACAAACATGACTTTTTCTTTTTTTTTTTTCATGCTGGGCAGACAGTTCTGCCTTCCCCACCATGTTTCAGTGTCACAACAGGGGACATAAATCAATGTCCAAGCCCGCTCTGTGCCCAGCACTGCATAGACTTCTCCTGGCCACACGAGAGTCTTTTTTTTAACTGGGCTGAGATGATCTATATTTTATTTGCAGCTTTTGTTTTGTTCTAGTCCTGGCTTGCCTCCGTCCACTTTTGTCAGCTAGAGTTTTGCTGCTTTGTTTTCCAGTTGCGCCATTTGGGCCCAGTGGATAAGCTTTTAAGTCAGAAGGCTAGCATGCTGGCAGCAGCGTCCCCGGCTCAGCCTTGCTCTGCCCCATCGAGCTTGTCAACACTTCAGAAATGATTGATGCTGCAGCTCCGGTGCCTTCCCTTGAGATGACAGCACTCAGGAAAGCTGTCAGTGCTCGAGGAGAAAGGATCACTGCAGAAATGCTGGCTCATTTCAGCTTATCTCCAGAGTTAGTTACTCAAAGATTATAAATACATGGATTAGGGTTTCTAACTTCACGAGTTCCTGGACAGTCAACACCAAGAGCTGTATTTCTGTGGTAAAATGTGGATGTACCTCCAACTAGTCGTAACGCCTCGAAGCGGCCAGTATCTATAATTCATTTGGTGTATTGTGCCGTTCAGAAGTCGTGGAGGACCATGCAGCACGTCCACCCAGCTTCAAAATGACTGCAGTTAAGTCTCTCCATTGAGGATTCTTCTAATTATGCCCCAGGAGGGAAGGGGCAAAAGGTGAGCGAAGCAGCAGGAGGCACACGCATTAGCGCTGGCGTTATGTTATCGGTCCTCGTGCCCTATGGTATCAGAGGAAGCTATTTTTGGCAATTCGCCTGTTATCAAGAAGGTCCAGGAAGGTAATCCAGATGGCAACAAGCTGCATAAGGCAACTTCAACTTTTCTTAGGACCTTCCCACTTGGTTCATAGACTAGCCCAAAGGTAGCTATTGCACCCGGTGCCTTTAGGCCTGCCCTCTGTGACTGGTATTTGTTCAGGCTGAACAAGCATTTGTGTTGAATAAATGGCATATATCAAACCATTGTTTTTAGTAACTTGTAAGGGAAAAGCCAGGAATTAGGCTCAAAGTAGCTTTGAGACAGCTCAAAGCACCAGTCTCTCATATCCATCCATTTCTTCTAAGAGCACTTCAAATTCCCTTTGCTTCCAGAGAAGCCATTTCTCACTGTCACTTCTGGCCAGCCCAGTCCTCAGGGGTGCTCTGGGCTCTGCTTTCTTAAGGTGGTTATTTCTCTCACAGAAGAATTTCTGGTAGCTTGCCACAGTTTATCTCAATAAATCTTCACATACCCAATTTTTATAAGCTTTTTTTCATGTCAAACATCGCACGATCTTGTGTTACATCATTTGTACTGAGTGTTCACTGTCACCAGGAACAGAGAACTGCCTACTGGGTATGATTTCCTTTCAGAGGTGAAACAAAGAGATTTTTACCAAGCCTGAGTGTTTCAGTCAAATGCTGCGAGTCTGACCCCAGCCTTTTGCACAGACGTAGAACCAGTGTCAGGCAGCCGCCAAACATCACAGAGCTCCGTCACCTTTCAGAAGTGGTTTCTTCACACTAGCAGAGCAGTGCAGGATGACTGGATTCCAGTTGAGCAGCATTTAGACTCCAGTTTGCGTAGGAATAAATAGTTACCTGAGGATCAAAGGCAGAGTTGGAGCTTAGTATCCATACACTGTATTCAAAATGAACGGAACATATGAAGACAAACTATTGCAGGTCTCTTTCTGTAATCATTAGGATTGACTCATTCTAAAATGCTATTATTAAACAGATTCAAGGTGAATTACATTTCTGGTAATAACCATAATACTTTCAAGACTAGATTTTCGAGTTATCTGGTTGCATATGTGCCTGCACAAATTGTGCATGCCACATCTCTTGGCACTGGCATAGCAACTGTGTGCACAGAAGTGGCATCTGTGCACGCACATGGCCAGCTCGACACCAGGCTGGACTTGGACTGAACACCCAGGTTGGACACACAGATCCCTCGGAGCAGTTGGCTCCTACTTTTAAGTTACTGGCAAAAACAGTGCAGATAAGATAGCAGCAGAAGCTAAAAGCCAATTCCAAGTAACATAGACAAAACTGAGCTCACCTATCACTCAAGCAGCACTAGCAGCTCCTTTGGTTTTGTGTCCATCTTTCCTAAACACACTGCATTCAGCAATTCACCCCCCACACCTCAGGTGTGATCACACCTCAGGTTAAAACATTTCTTCTTTTGTACAACCCTCTTGCCAAGTATCCCTTTATATTTTATTACCAATGCCTATTATTTGGATTAAGTTACTTCCTTTGTATGAAACCAGCAGGGATGAAGTGGGGGAAACAAAAGCAGCAGATGCCCTCCCTTTGGTCCCCACCACCCACACCACAACACAGCACTCAGCCCTCCCTCCCCAGGCCTCTGCCCTCTCTCCATCCCTTCATTTCTGGAGCTAGGGAGGGGAGAACTGCCACTGATGGCAAGTGGGATGGTGATAAAATGCCATTTTCCTCTTAACTCTTTATAATAATCTCTGTCAGAATGTTTAAAAAAAAACAAAACCAAAACCAAACCAAACCCAAAAAACCCCCAGAAAAACCCAACCACAAACCCAGCCACCCAAATTCTATTGTCCTCAACAAATTCTCTTGTCCTCAGGCTCTTCACATTTTGCCCTTTGGTACCCATTTAACGTAAACTCCCTCAACACTGGAAATTATCATAAATTTTGCTGTGTCTAACTGGAAATCTCTAAGCAGTCATTCCAATATCGGGCACTGTAAGATACATCATGACAGCCCCATCTCTATTCACACTTCTCCAATCTGCCCTTGATAAATCATCTACTATATTTTCAACTCCTTTTCTGGATTGGCATTCAAACCTTCACTTGATATTTCTGGAGTGTTAACAGCTGTCTCCCTGTTCCTGGTGAATACTCAGCAAAGGTTCTTGAAAATAATCTCAAACACCTAGTGATCTGTTCCTAGGGCTGCTCGAGTTTTCCATAGATGCCCTAGTGGAGAGCATTAGGAGCACTACTGCTGCAGCCAGCCCTGGTGACATTGGTATCTTGGTTTGCTAAACGCTGCTTGAGATTAGAGATATGCTTATAAAAGACAATGCAGAGGTGGGATGGGAGATAAGTTGCAACACAAAAAGAGCAGATGAGGAACCGAGGCACACTTGGCTTTCAACCAAGTATGCAGTGCATGCTCCATATAAACACACAAGAGGGAAGGGAGGTGGCACATGAAAGTCCTTAAATCTGTCAAAGGAGGAAAGAATAACAATTCTGGATTATTAACAGTGACCCGTTTCACAATTCAGCAAAAAAATTTCCAGTGGCTAAAGATTTAGCTAGTTCTTTGGGAACTTGGGTTCAGTCCCTGACCTGCCAACAAACTCTCAGGACAACCTGTGGAAAAATCACTTTGTTTTGCTCTACCTCCCTGTCTGTAAAATGGGAACAGTGGCTTTTCTTTACTGCGGTGCCAGGCAGCGGAAATTTGGAGCATGGAGGTGCTCAGATGCCGCAGAGTCTACTACTGCTCCTCAGAAGTTGAATATTCCCCATCTTACAGAGTGGTTTTTGATGTGCATGTAACAGAAGGTACCTAGCAAAATGAAGCAATTAGTTCTGTGACATTTTCAGCTGCCTAACGAGTTTCTCTGCTGCTTGTCACACAAGTATTTCAGAATTGGAGCTTGTGTTACCAGTTCTCAATATTTTATGCTTTTTCAGGCTGCAATTCAACAGCTGTCTCAATATTGCAGTTGGAGCCAACATACCCCATATAGATTTTCCTCAATATGTTGCCATTTTTTTAAAACCTTTGCCATGCCTCTCTGCTATTCATGGCTTGATCGTGGCTACCTTTTAATTAGAAATCTGGCACTCCAGTCTTTCTCTTACAAATGTGTGAACCGAAGTTGGTTTAATGTCAGTGAGATTAATTTCTCTGAAAGCTCAGGTTTCTGTCCCAGCACTTTCCCCCCACTCTTCCAAGCTGCACATCATGTGCTTGTTAGTCAGTTCTCCACAAAAATACCACGACTCTCATACAGAATACTACTCTTTCCAGCCTTTCTATTTTGCTTTCTAGGTTCAAGGCAGTATTATATTTATCGCCTATGTTATTGCAGGGCTTTTTTAGTCCAGTACCAGTTCCTTACAGTTGGTGTACAAAAATTTGTCCTTATAATGACAGCTCTATGTGCTATCATTGTTAGTATTATTCTCCCCAAAATACTGTACTATATTGAGGATAAGCCTCCTTTTTACTCCTCCTGACGCAATCCTCTGGTGGAAAACTACACTTCTCTCCTGTCCCTTGCCACAGTTAGAGCTGTACTAAGTCCCCACTTCAGTTCTCTGTCCTGAATTCACCAGCCCTAATGCCAAAGGATGTAAGAGTCTTGCTTCACACAATTAGGAATCATTACGAGTGCCTGTATTGGTTTTAAAATTAAACTGACAGTATCTTTGCCACCTATACATAGATCAATATTCTTTGAAGCTTTGCATTTGTGCCATTTTGCACATCCCACAAAAAGGAGCCCCTTTCCATGTGGGAAGGATGCTCTGCGGCAGATCCATCACTGTCTGGGGGTGGAACATGCCTGCAGATGATTATATCTGAAGAGGTTTCAGTCGTATACTTTGGACCACTTGAACCACGAACTGTTAAAAAATGTGGGTTTTAGGAAGATGGAAAATATACCTTTGTATTTTACATTAATTTAAAGTACCTTTGTAGTATTGCATGTATTTCTGGAATCAGACCTCATACAGAAACAGAAGTTTATAGTGTTTATTACTAGGACAAGAGGTATAGGCTCTTTTTATCCACTATGCTTTTCAGGCAATCTGTAAGTACATAGAGAACATTCAAGAAGACCTCGGGACACCTATATTCTTCCATTTCAGTTATACCATTATATTCTTCTACCTTCTGAAAATAGCTTGTGCAACTTTTCAAAGTCTGCAAGTTCAGAACTATTTCTGAACTTCAGAACTATTTTTAGATCAATCATATAGAGTTCACTGAGTACCATCATTGGTTTTGTAGTTTAGGCCTTCTTTCTTAACTCACCATATGTTACCAAAATCCGTGAGCAGTCCCTTGCGTTCTCTCCCAGGTATCATGCCCATAAATGCTGTAACTATTTTGCGTGTCTTAAAATTCTTTGTCCTATGAGAAGCAGTCTTGTCAGGCTCTCCTCGGAGGATTTCCCTAGTTCCCAGTGCCGCTCAGCTAAAGTCATTACCTCCGTTCCTCAGGCTCTTTCAGGCTCAGTGTGCCCCATGGCGCTTTTGGGTAAGCTTTCCTCAGTCCGTCCCTGCGGCACGGCTCCACGCGGGTGACATCCTGACCTTGTCTTTGGGATGACGTGACTCACTGTCCCCCCAGCTCGACTTTCCCTGCAGGCAGCATCCCTGGGTACTCTCTCTGCTTCAGCTCAGGCTTAGGGGAACAGGGCAGGAAGACTGGAGCAGCACTGTGGTGGTGATGGTGCTGCCAGGAGACCTGGGCAAGGTGGAGAAGAGAGGCAGTGCCACATCCCCCATATCTTGGGTAAATAGTCCAGCCTTCAAACTTGTGGGTGAAGGGAGCAACTGCAACAGCCACCGTGTGCTTTGAGTGCTTTCCCCCCTCCTTCCCCTTCTAAACAGCTAAGCGAAAGGCTTTGCTTCAACTAACTTCTTTCCATTTTTGCTCTTTTGAGGAAAATGGAGAAAAGCACATCTTTCTTGAGCCAAGAACGCAGATCACCACACATCCCCTGCTTGCAAGAAGGGAAACGTTGGTTAGTGGTGTCAGAGGGAATGATTCTGGGTGAGCTATGGAAGGATAAATTGTCTCCTGCAACATCCGATGAGGCACGGCTCTACTGAACAGCCCAAATCAGTGCAATACCTCCTAATGTCTAAACTTGGTGATCTCTCCCCAGCCCAGCCCACCCTGAAACATTCCTGTGCTGCATGCAGTTCGGTGATGGCACTGGCTGTCCCTGGCAGGGCAATGTCCTGGCTGGAGCTCCTGGACACCTGGTGGCATGCAGTTTAAGCTGCCTTTGGAGGTGTCATCACTCTTCACCAGCCAGGTTTTAAACCAGTTGTCATTTGGCAAGTCAGATCACATCTGGGCCCTGACAGGCCCTATGCAGGCATGCCCGAGCAAGTTACAGCCATGCTGTGAGCCAGCCAGAAGCCACGTACCTGGGTGGTACCACCGCAAGCCCTGGGAGGGCTCATGAGCTCAGGCTGGGGAGCACAAGCAGCCAGCAGTGAACTGGGACCACGGGCTGTGCACGCCACAGCTGCCTATGGAGGACCACAGAGCACGGCCCGAGAAGGCCAGCAATGAAACCAAAGGCTGGGAAGAGCTTTGCAATGCATTTGTTAGCATCAAGAAATCTGCCCAGGTGAGGACATCAGACCTGGACACCAAGAGGTCACCCACGTCTCCTAATATATGGAGACAGCACTGGCTGCTCTTAATCAACAGGACATGCTCTCAGCTAACTATTTTTCCTGCCTGCTGTCACTGCTATAAAATAGTCTTATCCAGTCTAAGCTCCATCCTTTTCTCCCTCTACTTCATCTGGTTTTGTTCCAATTCTGTCTATTGTTCTCCTTATGCATGCCATAATAATAATACTGGTATAACCTCCCATACCCTCTGCTAATAGAAGTCACTGTATGAACTTTACAGGGTCAGCACCTTTATTTCTGTTTCACAATAACTAAACTGAGCCATGAGGAGGTGAAGTGATTTGCTGGAGGCCGTCGAACAGACCCTTGACAGCTGTGGGACAAGAAGCCAGGTCCAATGAGACCTTGATCATTGCCCTACCCACTTAGAAACTGTCCTTCCTTCCCAGCACACACGCACGCAAACAATGCGCCTATTGTGGGAATAGTAAATTAACCCTCTTCTTTCGGGAGGAAGAAACCTTGCACAGCTGCTGTCAAAACCTGGCAATTCCGTGGCCACAACCATGCCTGGGCTGAAGCGATAGCCGAGTATATTAATGTCAAACACAAATGCCTGCTTGCCGAACGTCACACACACAAGCAGGGGACTCTCCACCCTGGCTTTCATCAGACATGGGCAGATCACAGGACGGGGCCAGCAAGCTGCTTGGGGCTGACAGAGACCACCACGCTTCCCTCCCAGCCACAGACTGCACCACCTGGACCTTAATGCTCCCCGCTGGAAGATACGTGCTTCACCTGCTGGATGCCTCCTTTTTTCCATTGGTTCCTTCTTTCTACCCATCAGGAGACGGGACCCACCTCTCCCTGCCTGGCGAGCCTTGTCCTGCTGCGCTGGGGCTCTGGGGTCCCTCAAGCAGTGAGGTGCTGCCGTCAAAGAAAGCTCACAGTGACCCACGCAGCCCACATCTTCCCAGGGCTCAGCTGAGCCAAGGGTTAAAAAATTGTGAGGGATTTCTTTGCGAGCCATGGAAAGGACTAAGAAAACGGAAACTAGCCTGAATTTAAACTGAAGGACCCCATTCTTCTGCCAAACCACTCGGTTCCTTAATCAACTGGGGCCTTGTTTCGCAGTCAGTCATCAGGGGCTTTAGAAAGTCGTTCAGACAAATCTGTAACGGGAGAGCCACAAAGGACGTCTTTTCTGTGGCACTCTTTACCTAGAATATGCAATGCATGGGGACAGGGCTGCCCTCAGTGGTGCTTCTGTACCCCTGGAGCACAATGCACAATGATGCTATAGGATACTTTCACTACTGAGCTCCTGCTTATTTAAATACACATTTAATTAAGGCAAGTCCTGTAGGAAATTGAGCAATGAGCTTTCCCAATGGTACTTCTCCCCAAAATTAAATCTTTGTTGAGGTCGGGAGTGGGTTTCGGAAGTGCTGCAGCCTGCTCCAAGTCAGGCTTCCCTCTCTCTCTCGTTAGCCCTGCAGTCCTGTCACTTACTAGATTTCTATCCTCTAAGGAAACACTTAATTCTGTTTTTTTTTTAGCTCAGTCTAGTAATACTGTCAATGATTTCTGATAACTACATTTTTATTACTCATTATTATAGAGTCAGGAGAAAAAAACACCCCACATAATAGCAGAAATCTGATTATTCTGGGGAACTTTGAAGTTCCCTTCTCCAGTGGTATTCTTTGATGTTCCTATTAAATAAATAATGATTTTTACATCTAAGGTTTATCTTACAGTGCAAAATACACCATTATCCTCAATGTAAAAAATCTTTCCATTGTTAGCCACCATAAACATCAGCTGAAGCCGTGAGCCAGGAGTGCTTGAAGCTGACCTGCCCAGCTATGGGGCATTGTAGTTTTTTTGCATTTACTACTTGTGAAGGAGAAAGCGGCACTGCAGCCAGAGGTACTGCAACAGGGGGAGGGAAGGAAGAGGTTAGATCAAAATAGAAAAGGCATGCAGGCAAAAAGCAACTAGCAGACGCTGTAAAGACAGAAACGCGTCAGATTAGAAACAGAATATGAGTCTTTTCATAAGATTTTTCAGTCAGGGCCTCAGGCACTTTGTATGACAGTGGGAAATAGGATGACATTTCTGGAACTGTGCTGAATTAAAAATAATAATAAAAAAGATCAGAATTTACTGTAGAAGGAACTCATTAAAGACTTCGGCAACAGTACATACAGTATGTTACTGTGTAAAGCAGGCCACCTAAATTAATTTATTTTTCTGTATTTACTTGATGTGATAATGGCTTTGACTGTAAAGTTTGCAGGGTCTGCAGTCCAGAACTGCTTGGTACACGTGCAGCCCTCTCTTCAGGTCTGCCAGGGCTTGTGCTCTGTGCCGTTCGCTTGTTCCCTTCGCTGTCCCTCTGCGAGGCTGGAAACTGCATTTGCAGCTCCGGGATGGAGCTGTGCCACCGCGGGCAGGGGCGGGGGCAGGGGCAGC
>NW_009258754.1:993159-1000993 GCF_000687185.1 Egretta garzetta | reverse complement strand
GCAGGACATCCCTGAGCTGCCACAGAGAAGCTGCTGTAGAGCCCCCAGGCTTTGATGGGAAGGTGTGTTGTCTGGGCAGCAGATGAACACTTTTCCCCCCCCCAATCTTTCTTCATCATCTGACTTTCACCCAGAGCATCCTGGCATGGGGAAGCCCCGGTTGTGCTGCACACAAGCCTTGCAAATCCTGCACGCATGTTGGTTTGGGTGCCTGGTGCTGGGCTGGTAGTGTGACACTTCTCCTGGAAATGCAGGGGCCTCCTGGTCCCCTTGCCTGAGGTGGGCACCCACCCAGGCAAAGCCTTTACTTGTGCATGTCATAAAACACCCCCACCAGCACCCACTCTGTGAGCCACATGAGGCGGAGGACGGGTGGGAATCACAGCAGTACAGCAGGCGAGAGTGTAGAGCAGCAACATGCCAACACTGAGCACAGAGAGAACAGAAGGAGCAGGACAGAGAAGCAGAAGCTGGAAGGAGAGCTCCCATGCTTTTTTCCTGCCTTTAGCCCCACTTTTATGTCCTGATTTCTCTGCGTTTTGGTTTTTTTTTTTTTTTTGCATTACAGATAAAACCTAGAAGTCTTCTCAATCCTTCCCACAGCTGCCGAATATTCTTCACGCTCCAGGAGTGGTATCCCTTCCACTTCCCTCCTTATCCCTCACTGTCAGCTCCCACCTGCACCTCCCAAGACCTCCCTGAGGCACTGCTCCTCTCAGCAGCCCTGTAACACCTTTTGTTGGTGCTCTGCAACCACACTCATCTCTCACAAGACTTGGAAGCGGCAATCACCACAGGCTTCTCAATGCAGAGATGTGATCTCGTGCCCAGGAGGCAAGCCCCCAAGCGACAGATTGCTGGGAGCTGGGAACTTACCCCAGCAGTACACTGCTCTTCCACTTGTTTCCCGAAATGCCCATTTGCAGAAACTGGAGGTGATAATCCTGGGATGCGTTTACATCTGGAATGGAAAAGCCATGTTTAAAATCAAAGCATAAGAAGGGCAGCGATGAAAGCGTGTTTAATTTGGATGCCAATGGAGTGGGAGGAGGATGCCATGGTTGTGTTCTCATGCAGTGCTGTGTGGGTGCTATGCAACCACCACTCTGTTCAAACCCTGCCCCATCCCTGTCCTGAAACAGGAGCAAACAGTCACCAAGTGAATGGGAGAGAGCTGTGACCAGTAGAGAAGTGAATGGGAGAGAGGGCATTTATCTAGAAACTAGAGCTCCGTCCTGGCCTCCAGGCTGCTGACCTGCACAAATGTGGCAAGCCCCATTGAACCACCCTTGGTCGGCTGCTTTCTTCCAAGTGATGTTTCCGAAAGAAGGCTCCTCCATCTGCAGTCCTGCTCACCAGAGCTTGGTGCAAGGCTCCAGGTTTTGTGTGGTTCCTACATGAGGTAGCTAAGAGCAGTTCCTAATGGTTTTCTGTTTTTTACTCTCCTGAGATGCTGAAACCAGTTCAGCCCCGAGCATTATTCAAATTTGTTTCCCCGTAGTCCAGTTTGCTTTTACTCAATCCAGTCTAACCGAAGGCTACCAACAGAGCGGTGTTTCTCCCTCTGTCCTACCAGATGGGGCCTCCCAGGTCGGGTTGTCACGTGCATAGTTATGGCCTGACACAAACCAAACCTACAGCGCACAGAACGTCGGCTGCTTTCTGCTGGATGAACAACATGATCCAAGTCAGCCTACAGCTCGAGGATACCCGAGGCAACAGAAGGGAGAGGGCAGGAACAACCATGTGGGATGTGGAGAGGCCACCTGTGTTGGAAGCAGCTTGCATTTAAATTAGATTAAGCATTTCATGAACCTACACCCTTAGTTACACTGGATTTAGCTTCCAGGCCGCTCTTAGTCATCACCATTTGCAGCGTCCCTGCCAGAGGCCACTCCACAAACTGCGCGCCACAGCACACTGTCATCTCCAGTGCTTCTGCTCAATGCGGGTAGCCCATAGGTTTCCGCAGGGGTTTCTGCACACCAGCCCCACTAGCTCCTGGCCAGCCAGGGCAGCCCAGCGCTCCTTTCGTGTACCCAGGGATGCAGTAGGCAAGGGAAGGCTTAGGCTTGGGGTCTGTCTGTGCTACAGCGTAGCAGCCATGCCCAACCGTTGAGAGGAGTACCCAGTCCGGCTGACACGTTGCTGCTGCTGCCCACTGGTCAGCAGCCGGCACAGTTCCAGACAAACGTGTTTAGCATCTCATGAGCAAGCTGTGATTAAATCCTGGGCAGCTCAAAAAAACACAGGCAGGTAAATCAACAGAGAACAAAAATTAGCTCCAGTCTATGTGGCTTGCCAAGCTGCAGTGGGTTTCATGTCCTCAGCTGAGTTCAAACATGATAGCCGTTCCTAGTAAACACGGGGCTTCAAAAAAGCACTGAAACAAACACAGTGGGGACAGCAACTTCTGCCGCCTAAGGAGATGAGCTAATCAAATTACACAAGAGGAAGGGGGTGGCAGTGTTAAACTTTCACCTTTTCTGAACTTCTACTGTTTTTCCAGGGAGGGTGTTGGTCCCTTCGAGAAACGTCACCTCCTGTAGATTCACGTAGTGAAAGTGCTTACAGGAATTGGACCGCATAGGAGGTTCTCAGCCCAAAGTCAGCTAAACAGCCTTGCTTCTCCTTTTTCTTTACATCTGTGGCAAGACCATCGCACAGGGCATGGTACCGTTGCCCCAGTTCAGTAAAACTTGTGAGCAAGCCCCTAGCTTTATCCAGCTGCTGAGGCTGCAGCTCCACCACTGGTTACATGAACCTGAAGTCGATGTCGGTCTGGTCCTCTCCTTTCCCTTACGCTGGCTGCCTGTTCCCATCTCTCTTCTTGCATCAGCAGTGGTATTTATCTGACCCCTGGAGCTGAGCAGAGTTCCAGACTTCAATCTGGCAGAAAACTAACTCCACAAGAAAAATGAGTATTTTTTTTCTAGTTTAAACTACCATAAAACCACACTCATAAACCCATGGCCAATCTGAACCCTCCATAAGACAATTTCAAAAGGCAAGTTACTGTAAATTTAGGCTCCTCTTGGATTTATCATTGTGCAAGATGTCGGATAAGTTTCAGAACGATAGACAATTAAATTTCGGAAAACATGAGTAACTAAAGACCTTCTTCTGTAGAAAGTCTTTCCTGATTCTTGGGGGAAAAAAATGGGACTCTGCTTCTAGCAATTTCCTCTTTAAAGCATTTCCAGAAAACAAAAAGCTTGCAAGTTTATGGCAGGGGGAAAGAAAGAAAAAAGAAAAAAGATAATTTTAGTTGAAGAAGTGAAAATCTTGAATAATTTCTCATAGTCTTATACTGGAATCCAATAAACACATTACCAAATTACACTGTATATTTTACTAGGCTAAGTTATCTTTGTGTGTATTAGAGGCACAGCATGAAGAAAAACAAGAAAAAATATTAACCTCCTTCGTATAACTCAGTAGAGTTATAAAATATCTAATTGAATAAACTACATTTGACATGAACAAATGGTGACATTTCCATGTAATGTTGTCTTTTTGGCTTCCTGACAAAGAAAAGCTTAAGGAACCATGATTTTTGTTTCCTAAGGGCAAGTTCTTCTATTTTTATAAACTCAGCAATCAATACTAAAGTATGAGCATAAGCACTTCTAATTTATGGACTGTATACTTTGAGCGAGTTTAATAGTTTAATCTTATGCATGTTGTTATAAGAGTTTATTTTCGTTGTACTGCATAGGATTGCTTAATGGAAAATATTGCATTAAAGCTAAAAAGCAGCCATATATGTAGAAAACCAGAGAAGAAATAATTAAGACACAGCGAAATAAATACTGTGTTGATTTCTTGTAGGCAGAAGAGCACCATTAACTTGAGGGAAAGCACAAGCCCAAACAAGGAGTCTGCACTAATGTCACCCCTAGGCAGAGGACCATCAGAAGATGTAGAGATCCTCCCTGTGGCTAGCGCTCGGACAAACAGGCTTCTTCCTCCCTGGCAAGCACTTGGCACTCTTCCATTTCCCTTAAAGATTAGAGCTCAGCCCTCCTGAGTTTCGATACTTGGCTTAGGTGCAGTTTTGTACCCACTTCCCAACTCTGACAATGTGGCTTATCCAGCACATCCCCTCCGAAGCACCGCCCCAGCGCCCGTGTTTGAACTGACTGGTGGATCTGCCAGCACGAAGCTGGGAGGCAGCCAGGAGGGGTTACGTGTGTTGGTTTAAACTGACCTAGAAAAGACTTACCAACACCACTTGTCTATAAAAATATCACTCCTATTCATCTCAGAGAATAAGGAGCGGACTTTTATGAGACTGACCGCAGAGTGAATCACTGCTCTCCATTATTCACAGCTGAAATATAATGTGACCTGTTAGGGAGTGGATGGCTTTTCCCACCAAGCCCGTGTTCAGATCTGATAAGGTTTTTCACAATGCATATTTATCATGTAAAAAGCAGGCCTTTTACTTTGTAATATTGATGTTAGTCGCAGATGGGCTGCTGGTTGCCATCCAGATGATAATGTTCCAGGGAGTTTCAGTTAATATTAAATGGAAAGTGGCTTGATTTGCATGTCTCCCTAGAAATGGCACAAGAACCATCTTGAGAATAAATATTGATAATGTTCTGAATGTGAAGCAAAAAATAAACACACACAGCAACAAGGAGCACATGTCACATGGTGACTCCAGTAGCTGTCAAGAGACTGCAGTATCATGCAACAGGAAAAGCAGGAAATTTTAAAGAAAGCAAAAATCAAATTTGGCCTATCCAGCTTTACCAAAAATAATATCAGAGCCAATTTTTCATAACTGTATTCTAATTAAGACCATGCATTAATTAGCAGATTGCAGAACGTCTATATACAGCCACAAACTTCACTTGCCAAATCCACGTACCGGTGTAGGTGAGCACCACGTCCAAGAAGGGTGCACACGGAGAGCAGGCAGGCCCAGGCCAGCTGGGCTGCAGGTCGTGTCCTAGGAGTGTTCAGGGGCCGGGAAGAGACCTCTTACCACCCTTTGGCAAGGGAACACAGGGACGAGGCGAGCCCACGCTTGCATTATTGGATGTGGGCTTTTTGTTCTTTTTGGCCTGTGGAAATGAAAATAAGCATCAGGCGAGGAGGTTTGTTTCGTAATCCTAACTCTCAACCCACATCACACACAACGAAGAAAAGTGATATTGGCTCACCCAGCTGCTTCAAGCTAGGATGAAGTGCTCATGACCACATGTGGGCTCAGATGGCTCACGTGGGTCTTACCTGTCTCAGAGTCATCTAACTCCTCAAGCTGGTTATGCAGTCGGTAATTCACGGAAAAGCGTATCATCTGAAGAACAATTTCAATACCAGCCAAACCAACCTCTCTGATAGCCTGCTGTGTTCTCTCAGTGCCAGATTTCTTACTTCTATTTATGGAGGAAATATAAGATTTTCAAGAAAGCATATGTACAGTATTTTTCTTAGCTCATTTTATATTACCAGTAGCCTAACTTCTGCTAAGTGTTCAGCTAAAATAGATTTAATCAACTCATCAAAACAGTGGATCATTTGAATCAAGGCATGGCGTTGAAGACCAGACAAGTGTGGAGTCCTACACACCCTCTGTAGGCAAGTCTCGTCATACAAGCAGGATTCTCATTTATTTAATTAAACACGAGAGAGTGTGTGCATGCATATGCACAAGAAAATAAAAGACTTTTACTATGTTCTAAAAAAAATTCAAGCAAGCAAAACCCACAGCAGACAGAACTAGGAAAGACACCCTGTGGCTGGTTTGGGTTTTGAACCAAGGGAAAGGCGTTTTTCCCGTAGTTCCTCACTGATTGCACTCAGCATTCGTCCCAGTGGAGCCCATGTTATGTCCTAAACTTATAAGCAAAGGAGAGCATTGAGATTTTGGACAGGTGAAAGGTAGAACATGTTCAAAAACACTGAATAACTGGTGATGTTAGGGCACATCCCAGCTCAGGGCTAGTGGTAAGCTATGGTGATTCCTCTGACCTAGAGGCGGCTTCTCTCCTCTGGCTGAGGCTGGAGTCTCATTTCCTGACGAGCAGGGCAGCATCTTCATCACCCGCACGTAAACAGAGGAGCAGGATGTCAGAAACTAACCTGGAATGTAGAAACAATTTGTGCATCACTTACTAGAGTGAAGGAAAACAGTACATGAGTAATCGGAGTCCTCGAGGAAGGGAAAACAGAGAGCAACACTGACAAAGCTTAAGTAAAATACAAATGAGAGTGCTTGTGTGTTCCCTCATCCGCAGGCTCAGCTCTCCAGCCTGCTCATGCAGGCTTGTCCCCTGGTATGGCAGGCGACTTTTCTGCAGTGAGAGGAGAAAAATCATATGCTCAGCTCAATATCTCATGATTTAATACCCAAGAAATTAACTTAATTTCTTTTTCTTTTTTTTTTATAAAATAGTTTGCTATTTCAGCTGGACCCAGAAAAATCTTTTCAAAATGATCGTCACAGGTTTACCTGTTCTAATAACAGTGAAGTGATTATGGATGCAAATTATCACATTATAGTTGTTGCCACGGAAATAAACTGCAATGTTATAAGCACAAAGATAAAGAGCCTGCTGCAAAGGAGGATGTGGCAGCTATGGCTTTAAGGAAGTGCTTTTTCGGTAATAAATGATGAACTAATTCCTCCACACCTCCTGAACTATGGGAGGTGATACAGCAGCCCCATTTTGCATTTTTATAGAACTGTGCATAATATCTCAAATCACTTTAGTGACAGAGAGTGCCTCATACTTGATGGCTTGAGGTTAAGCAGTAGTTTTGTCATACCAGGAATTCAAGTGGGACCTTCTGAAGAGTCTTTGCAATATAGCCCATTCCTCTGATGCTGAAATACAATCCCAGGAGAACACAGTTGCCGAAAAAAAAAAAAATAAATCTCTTTTGTAGGCATAATATGCATGCATGAGCATGACTAATATACCTTATAGCAGACCCATCCTTTCAGAAACTCTCCCTAGGCAGGAGGATTTCTCCACTGGCCACATCCTTTGAGCCTGTAGCTATGTGATGTCACAGAAAGCTATATGGGGGCCAAAGTCTGATGTGACCTAGGAACCCATTTTAAAGGGAGAAAAGAGGAAAAAAAACCCCAAACAAACCATCAATGTGGCTTAGTTACTCTTGCATTGTCAAGGCAAAAAACACGTGGTCAAAAAAACCTGACTTGCAATCAATTAAATACAGATTTTGAGAGAAGCCATCTCCTAATCTTGCTTGGAGGATCCAGCAGACCATTAGTAACACCCCGGCTGGACTGGCTCCAATGCCCCCCAGCCTCAGGCACGCCGGGCTGCCCCACCAGAGATGCTGTGGGCAGAGGCCACGGCCATCGGGGAGCGACCACTTTGGTACTCAGGTTGAAGACATGGGGACTACATAAGGAAGGAAAACAATATTAACTGCAGAGAAGCCCTGACACCCATACCTGCTGGCTTGCATCTTGTGGAGCCCAACCGCAGGGCACGGGGGTAAGGGGCTATGGGCACAGCTCCTGTCCTGCGCTACGTGTTCACAGTGAGAAAGAGGTGCCTGGCCTTTCCGAAGAGCCTGTCTGTGCCAGGGAGGGGACGTGGTGACAGCAGAGCAAGAGAGGACACAAGACCACCACTCTCATCACAAACATGTTCCTTCAGTTAACAGAGAAGAGCCACAAATGAGGTTGCGATAAAGCTCAATTCTTTATTTTCTGATCTGCTTTTCCAGCCCCTCCAGAAGAATCAGAGGATCAGGCTTGCCGTGGCGCCCATGCCTTGCTTGATCCTAACCCTGCCTTGCCAGTTTGGATTCTGCCTCGGTTGGGCCAGGCTGCAAGTCGCCA
>NW_009258754.1:975345-993041 GCF_000687185.1 Egretta garzetta | reverse complement strand
CCTCTGCTCCACGGGCACACGCAAACAAACTGTGCTTTTGTAGTCGCGGGCCGACTCATGTCACAAACACTCAATTAGCTTTTTAAAAG
Source organism: Egretta garzetta (assembly GCF_000687185.1). Classification (NCBI taxonomy): domain Eukaryota; kingdom Metazoa; phylum Chordata; class Aves; order Pelecaniformes; family Ardeidae; genus Egretta; species Egretta garzetta. Next base: position 992,952 of record NW_009258754.1, on the reverse strand, counting down.
TTAAACAAACAGAGCAGGAGATTATAACTGATTAACTGAAGGGCAGGAAACATGAGAAGCTGGTTTGCTAGAAAGAAAAGCTCTTGTGCTGAGATCTCCAGTAATTAGCAGCAGCAAGACCTACAGAAATTTATGAGGGAAAAAAAAATATCAAACCCTTCCTGTTTAAATGTTCTCTTTTCACATGTTTTGCTTGGAAGACTAGCTTAAAATACAAACACAGACTGGGTCTCAAGTACAGAATAGACTCATGTTCTGCAAAAGTCATATACTCGGATTGCAAATCAAATGAACATGGATTAATGCAAACTTTTTTTTTCCCCCTCCCCCCAAAAAGTGTATTTTGTTAATGACTATGAGATTGACAGCTCGATACTTTCCTCCAAGCACCTGGAAGGCGAGCTGGTTACTGCTGGCGAATGCTTCAGGCCCTGCTTGGCACACAGTTGTAGACCAAAGCTGCTCGACAAAAAAAAGGACATCTTCCCTCCCTGTTACTGAACAGTGTGAGTTGGAAATAATACAGCAATTTCAGCTCAGCAACAGCTCATGTCTGCAGCAGAGCTGCTGTTGATCATGCAGAAGCCTACCTGGTTTCATTACACCGCTTCAGAAGTATTTTCCACCTGGCTCCTGGAGCAGCAGAGTCTCCCTGATTCACGTAATGAGATCCCCAGGCAGAGCTGAAACCCTGACCTAGATTTCAATGGCTCTCCAAACTGTGTTTATGCATCTTCAGCATGGCTGTGTTTACTCTTTTAAATTGCAGATAAACTGCAAATTAAAGAGAACCCTGGGTCTTTTTTTTTTTTTTTTCAGTTTAGGTGCATTCATTTCTGCTTCACTGTCCTGGCTTTGTCTTTCTTTGGCTTTGCTGGATATTTCAGAAGAAAACTTGAATCAAAATTAAGGCTTGCTTGAATTGATAGCAAGCCTTAGCATATACTTGGAAAGACAGTGCTAGCAGACCAGCAGTAATTTCATGTGGAAGGAGGACGGCAGGTCTGATCCTGACAGAACACGTAGCGCTCATTAGCGTTGGGTTATTACTATCCTGCATGATGGTGTGGGAAGGGCCCTGGTGCAATTACAGCTCCAGGATGCAGGTCTCTCAGTATGGTTAAGGACAGTGCTTAAACTCTGGTGCAAAGGTGAAGGAGAGGAATATTACTCCATTTCCCCAATAGAAAATTGCAAAAAAACCCCAAAGTAAATCTGCATATGGATGCAAGGAACACAGGGAACCACAGGTGGCTCTTGGGAGCTGTTTGGCCTAACAGCTCTGGGAGTGCCACCAGCAGCATTGCTGGGGTGTTCAGCCCCTCTTCCATGCAGGGGTATCACCTGGGGGTTTGGACCTAACTTCCAGAAATCCTCAGCAGCGGTCAGGACTCTTCCCCAGCTGAGATCAGCAGCAGCAGGATTAGACCACTGCAGCGGATTCTGAAAAAACCTCAAATAAAGAGCAGCCCTCCTTCCCCTTCCAAAACCAATCATGGATTTGGGGAAGGAACGAACCCAAAGCTTGAACAGCACGCAGTTGCTGTTTCCCTGCATGCACACCCTCGCCACAGCAGCTGCTGAGGTTATCAGCCCCCATTAATGTCTCGTGGGAAATGAGCAGAGCAGGGGGGTCCCAGATTTCCTTTGCTAGCTTACCACTATTGGAAGGTGAGGAGCCCCTTTACCAGGCTACAGGCATAGACCCAGGAGGTGGTGTTTGGCTCCTTGAGCAGTGATCTTGTACGGAGGTCCCTGGCTGGGGCCACCCCGGAGCAGGGCAGGCGCGGGAAGCAGGCACGTGCTCTTTGGAGCCTGCTGAAGCCTTGTTCACATTTAAAAAGCAAACGAGTGGGTGACAATTAAAGTGTTGCATATTTTAACAGCTCTCCCACAATCTCACCCCACTTATTTCAGCACAGCGCTGAACTGCCATTAATTTACTCTTGCCAAAAAAGAGAAAGAATTATAATGTTTTACTTCTTTATATAAATATTTTCTATTTTAGTGCCTAACATGGTGGACATGCTTTGCAGCCCAGCCCAGGGGTCCCAATGAAGGTTGACGATACTTGCAAGGGTAAAAATACATTTTCAAAAGCATTTTTAGAAATCCCTTTCAGCATTTGGATATCTACAGCACTGTAAGAAGTCCAGCTGCCCCCAGAGGAGCTGTCACCCGATGGGAGCTTCCTAGCAGCCAGCCCTGGGGTTGTACCGGTTGGAGGCACAGGTCTCGCTGCAGGCGTAGGTGGGAGCTGGGGAAGAGCTCTGCTCCTCTCAGCCCATCGGTTTGCACTCTGATTAATCTTGCTGAGAAAAAAAAAAAAACCACAACAGGGCTGAGACATGGAAAAGAGTCCTGTTCCCAGTGCCTGAAGGAGCCATGCCTGTGCCCAGGGAATAATCCTGGAATAAAGCCCTGCTCTGCGTGATGGGAAGTGAGAGAATTGATGCTTGGGTGAGCAGGAGGCCCCGCTCCCATCCCCGCTGTGGGCTGCACCCTCCTGAGCAGCCTCGTGCTGGGGATCTGGCCACCACATGGCCGCTCAGCAGGTCAGACCCCTCTTTCATCTGGCCAAAAGCTACCCCACCATAAAGAGCTTCGGAGTGGCACTGGCAGGGATGGGGAGCCAGGGGAGCCAGCCCCCCCCTCCCATCACAGCGCACAGCTCTGCCAAACTGAGCAAATCCCTGAAGTGCTCCCGGCTGCATGAAATGCTACAAGCCTGGTGCCAAGCCACCTCTTCGTGGGCACGGCGCTTCGCACCCCAGACAGTGTCCACCCTCGGGCAGACAGCCTGCCAAAGGGTTTTTTTGTCTTTTTTTTTTTTTTTTGTTTTTTTTTTTCCCCTTCCTTTGTCTGGGAAGGGACGTTAGCTTTCCTTTCGACTGTTCACTGAGAAAAGTTTGGAAACTGGTCCCTGTAATGAGGTGGGTATTAAATTTCTGTTGTTCTGCAAAGGCTTGTGAAGGCCAGGCATGGGCTGGCACAGCGCTGCCTGCAGCACCGGTTCCAGTGGGCAACTGGGGCTGTTCCTAACTCTGACCATTTTCCCCATGGGTACGTTAATGAAACTGTCTCTACTCAAAGCGCATTGCAGGCCCTGAACACTGCCCTGCTGTTTTCAGCCGGAGGTTTTGATAACCCTCCTCTGTAGGATGGAGTTCCCATCTCTCAAGCACTTGCATCAGTAGCATTTTCTGTTTATTGTTAATCTCCAAAACATAACTGTAAAATGATACGGTTGGTTAAATGAGAAAATCTATTTTTTTCCAGCCACCCCAATGACATTACCAAGCTCTGCTGTGATGGTCATGACTCCGTACATTACAGTGCCCATTAAATCTCTCCATTTGGGCTTATTTCTACTGGTGTGACCTGCCAGTGAGGCCATTTGGTGCATCACCCACCCTGTCTCGCTCTCTCAGCTCCAGTCTGTTTCTCTTCTCCTCCATATGGCACAAACCAGTGCAGTGATGCTGATTAGAAGAGCTTTAGAATTTATATTGTTTGATTTACATCTTCAAAGGTCTCTGAAAAATGTAAATCTGTATTTTTGGGGGGAAAAAAAAGTTCACTTCTGAAACAGCTACTGTTTAAGCACACGCAACAAGAGGCAAGGAAACGGAGGGCCAGATTCACCAGTGAGGTGGGGGAATTCATCTGCCCTCCTTTGGCGAGTGGCTGGGGCAGTCACCCGTGGCGCGGTGGGCAGGACGCCGGACTCGGCCCATGACTATGGGCATGGTCCAAGCAAAGGACCAGGCTGCCAGCAAGGGGCCTGGGCAGCTCTGGTGGGAGCAGCGTTTCCTCGGGTGGTTGGAGAGGGGAGCGAAAGGCTGATGAGCCGCAGCAGCGGGGTTGCCCGAGCAGTAGGATGAGCCCACCCAGCTGTGCAGCCGCAGCGAGGGGAAAGGATGGAGGAGTCCCCTCCTCATCTGAGATTGCCATTCCTCCCCAGGGGACATAAATGCATTCTGGGCTTATTTACTGCCTGCATTTTGGGATGTGCCCTTGGGAGGATAAGCAACCTGTATAAACACAGATTAATAGGTCAAAAGGAGTTAGATGCCTAAATTGGTAGCTTTTAGAACAGATGGCTGCTGCAGGACCCTGTTGCCTCAATAAAGCAAGGGGACAGGGATGCAAGAAAGAAGAGGCCATTCCCTGCCTGTGTGCTCCTGTCAAACACACACGTGCCTTTTATTTATTTATTTTGGAACAGCACTGGAGAACCACGAGACCAATAATGGGCCATAATGAGCTAAAACTGCTGACCAGAGCTTAGCTGTATTTAATTAAAACTCCAGTACAAGCACAGCAGCAGCGAGGCGTACCCAGGGAACGGTGCGCTGCGCTCCGACAGCCTCCCCACGAAGGACCACCTTGCACCCCACCACCTCTTACAGGGGGAGGCCTCCACGCTGGGACCCTTCCCTGGGTCAGGAGTCGCTGCCGGCTGTCAGTGGCCGGTCCCCCATCCCGGCAGGGCCGTGTGCCCTCGCCGGTCCTGGGAAGTCCACCAGAGGGGAACTCAGCCTTCAAATTAGAGATGCCTGGGAAAAGTAATATGAATAAACAACAACCTGCCAACCAGCAGCATTTGCAGACGCCCTAAAGGTGATACGGGATCTTTTATGTTCTTCTAAATTAGATTCACAGAAATTCATTTGGTGGTGCCAATACTGCAGGCCCAGGAGTACTAAATCATCCTTTATGGGCACATAAATACGTGCTTCATCCTCTATGACATTTAGTATCAGTAATGATTTCATACACAGCTGTAGATCAGCCCCCTTTTGATCACAATCTGCCACCCTTTTCTAGCCATTCAAATTTATAACAACATTAATAGTTCAAAAATAATAGTGTTTACTGTCTACTAGATTTCAATAAATCAGGAGGAAGCAACAGTTCCTAACAAAGACTCCAGAAAGCAACAAAGCTGGACTGAGTGTTAGCTTTTTCACCCTGTTTAACACATCCTTGTCTATTGGCAGAAAGTTTCCATTGCAGCTGTGAGAAAATAATTCCATGGCTTATGTCACATCGATTCAAAGTGAAATTCAAAGCCAAAGAGAAAGCAGAAAAGCATTCCCCATGTTCTTACAGAAAATATCACTGCTTCAATTAGGTGCTACAGATGTTTGGAGTAAACATATTTTCCACTGGTTTTCTTAGAACCATGCCCACTTAAATCTCCAATATTATTCTGCATGTTCATTTTTCATCCCAGTTTAATACCACGCCTCTGTGTGTTAGTGGTTAAGGGGATACTGCCAAGCAATGCAATCCAAGAAAAGCTGGGATAAGAAGGGAAAATATGGCCTTTATATAGTAAATAAACTTTTCAGCCTTAATGTTATGGCTGTTGTCAGCATAACTCAGAGGGGAATAAAAAAAAAAAAAAAAACCAGTGCTAGTTTTTCCTTTCATTTCTTGGACCATGTGAATGTCCAGTTCTCCAGTTTTCAATCTGCTCCCAATCCAATGGAAATAATGGACACAGCTGAGCATTCAAGCCTCTAATAAATCTCATCTTTGTGTGGATTCCCTGGGATTCAGAGTGAAAATAAAACTAGATAAGACTTTTCAATATTCCAGTAAACACTGACTTTTTTTCCAGTAAAAACTTGAGGAATCTAAATATCCTGTTGATTTAATAAGCACATAGCAGTAAGGTCAGAATTGAGACCTTGAGCATCTGTGCGTGGTCCCTGTGAAGTGCACATGAGTACAGGCAACACCTGTATGGATCTCTGCAATACAACAATAAAAGCTGGCAGCCTTGCTGCCAGCATAAACCAGGAGCACCCCAAGTATGAACCTCCTCACCTACACAGGTCCTCCCCAGGAGCAGTGCTGGAGGGGGTAGCCCAGAGGCAGGGATGCTGATGTAGATGGACCCTCCTCCCTGACTGCAGCTTCACCTTCCCATGGCACCTGTGATGGGGAGCCAGAACCGCGGCTCTCCTGCTTGCTGCTGGAGAGGATCCAACGTCTTGGTCCTCGCAGCTCTCATCTCGGTCCTACTCACAGAGCCAAGTTCCCCTTGAACGTGCCATGCTGTTCTCCATGTACACCAAGAGAAATTTTCCACCCCGAGTTACTACCTTGTATATCCTTCCCTTGCAAAACCGCGGGCAGGGGAAGAAGAAGGGAAGAAATCACCAGGTTTATAGGTCTTATAAATGCAGCTTACTTTAGAGCTAAAAAATCCTGGCAGATGGTACCCAACATCTGGGAGAATGTTAATACCTAGATAAAAAATTTGTTTTCTTTATTTCTCTTTATTGGGACCCTATCTGGTCACAGTGTATTGTAATAAGATCTATTTTCTAGGCTTGCCTCTTAAATTTGAATCTCAAAGCAATGTTTATAAACATTACAACGTATCAGTTATTACTATAGAGCAGGGCTGAATGCAGATCAGTGATGGATGCATAAACATGTCACGTAGAAGTATATCTGCAATGCTTTCCCAAACAAACCTCTAAGAATTTTTTTAAAAAGCTGACAAAGAATAAAAATAAATTATATTAGCATACCCCATGAAAACAAATTGTAGCAATAAATATAGGAACAGCTCTATTAACCACATAAAAGCCCCCGAAATTATAAAGGCTCATTGTTTGGGGGGGGCAGGAACCATCTCTCTCTATGCCCCTTTGACAGCAGCAGGCACGAGCCACGGCAAGCACTCCTAAGCCCTGCAATAACTGCATTACAGCCATTCCCGAGACAGGTGCTGCCCAGGGTCCCAGGGGAGCAGCGTGGGAAGGTTGCCGAATCGGCGCCCCCTGAGCCTCTCCCATCTGGTCACCGGGAGCTGCGAGTGCTCTGCTGGGGAGCGGACCCGGGGGCGATGCTGGGCTCCCGCCTGGGAAGCCTTCCCCACGCCAGCGCACGGGGGCTTGCTGGGGTGCAGCGGCACAGCACGCTTCCCACCCATCCCTTGCCCTTTCCTGTAATTAGCTCCATTTTCAGAGTAGGTGGGGAAATCTGGGTTTCCCTCCTCTGACCACCGCCGCCACGGCTCCCCCCCAGCCCCCCAGGGATGCTGTGCAGATTTTGCTTTTCATCAGCCACACAGGAAAACCACAGGTCCTCTTTGTTTTGGATAGCAGGTCGAGCCTGTTCCCAGCTGAAATATTGCAGGAGAAAACAACAATCAAAAGAAGGGTAGCTTCTTCCCAGCCCCAGCACTGCACCGGGAGCCCTCAGTGCCAGCTTTCCAGGGGCCGAGGGAAGTGAGCAGCTCTATTTAGCTCACTAAATTGACAGCTAGGGTAGCAAGAGCTATCTGCAACAGCTGTACACCTGAAAAGTCAAGAAAATATTCCCGTCAGAGGCATGGAAGTAAGAGACTTGGAGATGCGTGTCTTTTAAAGGCTGGATCTCTCCTTAACATCTCTCTCTTCTGCCATAAACAGAGGCGAGGGTAGACAGGTGAGGGGAGGATGCTGGCAAACACAACCTGGCTGCGGATGGCCCAGCTGTTTCCAGAAACGTAGATGGAATGGGAATACTTTCTTCAAACCAAATCAAAATCTAATCGTAGCAGTTTCTTTCCACAGCCCAAGCCCGCAGTGTGTTAGCCGTTATTGCCCCAACCTCTCGCCTCCCTCGCCCCTACCTCCAGCTCCCAAGGTCGCTGTGCAGAAACAGCACCGCTCCTGCGCACAGGCTGTCCGAGGTGCTGTTCATCGAGGAGAGGCCTCAGGTGTCTTCCCTTCCAGCGAGGACCATGGTGTGCCTCACAGGCTCTTCCTCCCCATCCCCAGCCGCCACCGCCTGCCTCACCCCACCACCCCCGGTTAGTCTTGAGCTACAGCTTTCGGATGTGGATGGCGAGGGATAGTCATATAGCATTTTAACACACTATTAAAAAAAAACCCAAACAAATTAATCCCCAAAAGCAAAGCTAATCATTCACCTCGCATAAAACGCTGGCAGGTTAGCTGGGGTACTCTGGGGGCGCTGCCCGTAGAGCCCTGGCTCTATTATCGGCATCTTGGTGAATGACGAGTGCGGAACGGTTCAAAGCTGGGTGCTGACAGCAGCACAGCATCCAACAGCCTTCACCTGCTTGTGAGACAACCTCTTGGTGTCTTGCAAGAACAGGTTTACAGAGAACAACACCCAGAGAGGACATCCTTCTATTGACCAGCAGCACCTTGGATCAGGAGCATCTTTTCCATGAGCTCTGGTACAAGGAAGTTACAAATTCCCCAGGTTAAGCAAACCCAAACTCTGTGGAGGGGCATATCTTTTACAAGTGCTCTATGAAGTAATACTGGGAAAAAAAGGATAGACTCGTTCCCAGCCCCACCCTTACTTCAGTTCATCACGAAAAAGTGCGTTGCTGCCCTTGTGTTATTGGCAGCAGCTTGAGATCTCCTCCCTGTCACCTCACAGCAGAGCGGGTCTTTCCCCAGCACCGCATCTCTCTGGCTCACTGTCAGCGCAGAAGCTTTGCTGGGGATTCCCAGCATCAGGTCCCGACGACCCCAGCAGCCAGCTCTGGTGGAGAAATCTGCAGCCACCCAGCATCGTACGTATGTCGGCGCTCTCTCGGGGGTGTTGCCGTTCCAGGGGATGACGCAAGCTGCAATAAGCTAAATGAGATTTTTTACCTTCCATCCCAGAATGGGACATTTCTCTCCAGTGAGGTCAGGTGTTCTCCAGAAACTTTCCGTAACCTTTGGCCAACTAAACAGTTGCATGTGAGGAGAACAGAGAGAAGAGCCCAGATTCACTTTTGCATGGCCGATGAGATAAAATGAGAGTGCTTTTAATACTAAAAACATGTTTCCTTTGGCCTACATGTAACCTAGAGCTTTCCAGGTGCTCAAGCTTAAACTAGTCATATAGATCTAGAGAGGCGTTAATTATCTAACCAGCACAAAAGGAGATGATTCCTCCTTCCTACTATTCAGTGCGTGGGTACAGATACCCCTGGCTCTTGGATCACAGTGGGATTTTTCATCCGCTCTGAAAGCCTGAGTTTTATTTTTCCTTTCGTTTCTTTCCTGCTGAAGACCACCTTGGTGCACAAAGCCTTGAGTTTGTCCATGCCCCCTTGGGCAGGAGCACAGCTTTGGGTGAGCCCAGTTTGAAGTCAGGGGCTCAGGCCCCAAAGACGGATGTTTGCCCTCCGAAGTGTAGCTGGAGCCCACCAAAAGCTGATGCCAGCAGTTTCATGTTTCAGTTCCTCATCTGGTTGTCAGAAGGGGTGCATGGGGTAGAACTGCTCATTTCTCAACACCAGGTGAAAGCAGGCTGCCGGGAAGCAGGGAAGGTGCCATGGGGACTGATGTACAAACGGCCTTGCCAAGGCTCAGCACTGGTCCCCAAACAGCGAGGTGATCTCCTTCCCCACTACACTTGCCCACGCACCCAGACCCCGGGGACCATGGGCTAGTCATCCAAGCCATCCCTCTGGCCCTGCTGGTTAGAAATAAAAGCAATTCACCTGCTCCCTAAATTTACAGCGAATGCTTCCTTTTGGGGCAAACAAACTGCTCCGAGGGATTGTCCTAGGAAATTAACAGCTATCATGATTTCCAGAAGCTGGTGACAGTGCACGCTGTTCCCAGGACAGATGGCTCGGTGGATTCATCTTGCCGCAGTGTTTTGTTCTCAGCCTCGAACACCAGAGCCCCCAAAAGTACCTGTTGCCTTAGGTTTTGCCACACAGCATCCTGGCTTTACAGCTGGCACGAGACAGACGCTGCCGGGAAGGAGCGGGGGCGGTGATGGTTACTGCCTGGCGGAGAGAGAAGCACCCCCTTTACAAACACCAGTCCTAAGTTGGTGCTGGCTCCTGCCAGGCTTTTACCATCACCACCATTAGCCTTGTAGTAGGTGTTTCCTGACTATCCCATCGAATGCTGACTACATTTTTTCACAACAGATTGTACAAGTGGGACTACTTTAACTCAGTTAATTTAAAAAAAAAAAAAAAAAGGAAAGAAAATAACCAATCGCTCAAAAATTATCCAGATGAGTCTTTTCTTATGCTCATTTTTTTTAGGCTGTGTTTTTGTCTCCACTCTTAACTAGGGCTGAAACAATGTCAATTTGAGAAGGAGCCCTTACACCAAGCTGAGACATACTGCAAAAGACAGGCTTTGTGAAAGAAAGGACCTAAAGTAGGGCAAAATAAATCAGGCAAAAGGAACACGTGTTTTTCATCTATCCCATAATTTGATAAGATGCTCTTAGTGAAGTTAGTTTTAAGAGCTGGCTGCAACTGGTCTTCCTAAGGAATTTTCAAGAGAAAATGCAAGGGCTTCAGCTTTGTATGAATCCTGTGTACAGAAACTTAGTTTATTTGCCATCCAGAAGGGTATTTCAATACAACACTTCATTTCTATTCAAACCCCCAAGTATGGCACGAGTGGGGCGATGCTGAGAGCCTTCTGTTTGCCCACTGGACCAAGTCTGGTTTATCTGTCGTAACCCAGGTCTATGATTCCTACTAAGGCAAAATAATCTAACTTCATACTGGTATGCAGCTCCTCAAAGCATAGGGCACACCTTCTGCAGTCATTTTGGAATACCTCAGTGCTGCAAAGCCCCCAGTGAATCCTCGCAACACCCACAGTCAACAGAATAAGAGCCAAGAAGAACTAAAGGGAAACAGCGATGGCTCATTTAATACTCTTTTAACATCAGACAGAAAAACTCGACTTCACCCACCACCCGGCAGCAGCCCTGGGACATGGAGAACAAGGTGGGATGCCTATGACTTGACCTTTCCACGCGAGACAGCGATGTTGTGGTTCCCACCAAGTTCCAACCCGAGTTTACCGCCTGCTTCTCACTTCCCTCATGCCCCTATTGCCTAACCATGCAGCCTCCCAGTGCCAGGGAGATGCTTTCAGCCCCGTCAGGGACTGCAGCCAGCTGAGAGTCCCGGGCAAGACCATTTCCATGGGGGCATGCACACAGGTGCTGACTAACTACGGCTTATTGCCGTTAGGCTCTGCAAGGTGGGAAACGCTCCGCACAAGGTGAAGTCAGAGCTACCGCTGTTGTCTGTAGCCAATATAATGAACTGCTGTGTCTTTCAAATGCATTTACTCACTCTTCATTTAAAATAACAGTGCTTTCTTTAAGGCAGAGCTGATGACAGAAGAAGAACAATCTGCCCTGGCCATTTCTATTACAATCCTTCCAAAATATTTTGGCTCAACCTTTGAAAGTCTCTAGGGCTGCTGTGTAGCTGTACTATCAAGCCTGACTTACCAGACCTTAAGGTGGACCATGGATGACAGTTCAAGAATCACTGTTTTCTCCCATTGGAAACTCCATTTGGCTTTGTCCTAAACTGGAACACAAAAGGTCACGTATTTGCAACCTCCCTTGAAGCGTGGGAGCTCAGAGCGTTCTTGGCTCAAATATCTCTCGTGGGGAATTGACCACATGGACCTGCTCAGATGAGGGGCTGTGAAACTGGGTTCAGAGGCCCCGTGCCCCTTGCTGCACGGGTGTGACGAACTCCTGACAGAGCACATCCCCCCGGCCAGTGACAGCCACGGGACAGCGTTAAGCTACCACCGTTTAGCCAGAACGCTGGCACAGAGCCACCGCTGTAAAAGCAGACAAGTACCAGTGCTTCATCAACATTTCCCAGAGGAAATGCCTCCTCCCGATTCCTTTGATGGAGATCCAAATTCCCCACTCCCCCAAATCATGTTTTTTTTCTTTAAAAAAAGAAATGCTACCTTTTACTGAAACCACATATTTCTCTGAGGAAATAGTGAGGGTAACCTCCCAAACAGCTCAGCTTAAGCAATCTTCTGTACAGCATCTGCCACCAAGAGACACAGGCTTCCCATTCAAGAGGTGTCTTCCCAGCCTGGTACACTACACCATGTTGCCCTATTGTTGTTAGAGCTTCAACTGAGAAAAAGCACGGGAAACCTGTTACACATGCACACGGGCAGTTAGCTCTAAGCAAGGAAAGTTCATGGCCACGTTCAGAACATCAAAGATACAGAAGATGCTCAGAATTTGTGCTAAAACTCATTTTAAAAAACCCCAAAAACCGAAACAACTGAGTTTTGCTGCTTATTCAGCTTGGTCACAAGAGACCAGATGTTTTCAGGCTGCTGGATAGAGAGTTCAACAGCAAGTTCAGTTCAGTGTCAGCTATTAGGCTGAAATGCAGCCATAAGGACGTAAGTGCTATGGACAAGATCTCATTTTCCCAGATTACGTGATGGCTTGAACACAAATACTTGCCATGGTTACATGCAGACCTTTTGGAAGGATGGAAGGCAAAGGGAAGGAGATAGGGAGATGTCTCATTCAAATAGTACAGATGGCTCTTTTCATTCATTAACAGACTTGTAAGAAAGATCTAATTAAAAGGCTATTTGAAAAACAGCCGTTTAGGAGACTTGTAAGCTGGAAAAAACTTGAATGTTTTGACAGGTACGATGATGACTTCCAGAGATCAGTGATGGATGCTGAGTCATGGACATTTTGGCCCAAAAGGGCTTCTTACCAATAACTCCTCTGGGAAGCCAGGGCCTATAGACATCTATAAATCTAGTTTGTTCTGCTACAGATCTTGTCCTGCTGAGCGCATGGACTCGCAAACCTGCCAAACCTGTAACCACCCAGGACACAGGTATTTTTCAAAGAAAGGGGAAGGAAAAAGAGAGCATAATAAGTATTTCCTTTGGAGCAGGCTGGAGCAATGCCATAAAGCCTGGAAGCTGAGCTTTGCACTGAGAGTGAGATCTCTGATATATAAAAGCCTAATGCAGCAGATAGCAAAGCCCTCGCAGACACGTACTCTCAGTAGCCATGTGTGGGGAAACCTGGGCTAGCTCAGCACGTGCGGCCCGCTCAGCCCAACTCTCGAGGACACTGCCCTGATCCACCCCTAAAAACTGAGTGTGCAGAACATTGGGTTTGCAATATGGTAGTTGCACTTATTAAAAAAGCTTCCCATAATGCATACAGATACCGTCTTCTGTCATGGCCTAAAAACCACTTTAAACAACAGTTTCCTCAAAAATGTAATAAAAATTCATATTGAGCTGAAAGATGATGACAGACTTCAGCAGGATTAAGCCATTTCTCTCAGCATTTTTGTGGGTTTAACTAAACCCAGAGATTACAAGCAGGAAGGAAAGAACCACCCCCAGATTTTCCATTTTCAAAAAAAAAAAAAAAAAAGTGAAGAAACATTCTGAAAGAGCTATAGAAGGTAAACAGGGTAGTTAGGCATGACATACTGTAAGCCTTGACCTCCCATCAACAACTCTCTGTTATTCCTATTCAAATCTGTCGCTAATATGGTTTTCTTCTAAGCCAGCAGCTCCAGCTGCTTCTGAATGTTTTTGCTTTCCAAGCTTGCAAAAGGAGAGCACGCACTGGGAGGAAAGTAAAACACAGTAAAAAAAAAACCAAACCAGTAAAACCTTTGGTTCTATGAACACCAAGAGACTGACCAAAATGGCAGCACCTCTCCAACAAGTTGCTTCCACCAGCTCTTCGGTGCCAAGGCTGGCGCAGCAGGATCCCACGGGGAGGGCCTTAGGGCCAGCCTGCCCTTAGAGCCAGGCTTAGCGGAAGCTGGGCAGGTACCGGACCATCGGTCACCCTGCGAGAGAAATGGAAGCAGGGCCAGTATCACAGACGAGCAGGCTGCTTCTCCCGAGCAATTCAGGGAGGCTGCAGTCAATGAGTCACCCCTAGTCACAGAGGGGAAAATAAAGCACATCTAGGTCTTGAGTCAGAGGGACTGATTGCACCAGCCTCCTAACGGGAATCTCAGATCAAAGCACCTCACCTGCTGCTTCAGGAGCTCTGCGCAGCCCTCCAGACGGCACGGCTGGTTATTTCGAATGCACAACATGTACGACTGCTAAGAGAATAAACCTGAATCATGTTGGATGCTTTTGTTAAAACAGTTAGGAAAAAACACAGTTGTCTGACACAGAAAACTGCACTGTAAAATTAGAGATGAAGCCTGCCAGGGTGCATTTAGCTATATTTATGAAGTGCCCATCAGTGGTGGGGGTACTGTCCAAAAAAATTAAACAATATACTTGATTGCCCAAGGAAGGACCAAAGATCAAGTGCAGTTCACAGAGGAGCTGGTGCATTTTCACACAGGGGACTAGGGCTAAGGTGTTAAAGGTATATACACCCTGTACATACACTGGAATTTATAATGTAGTTTTAGAATATACATTATTGTATGTGTGGTTGTGCATAAAAATTATGTACCAAAATTCATATCGCTGTTTGGGCCTTGAAATTCTCACAAGCTTTTTAGCCGTGTGCTCCATGTCTCCCCACTACCGCTGCCCAGCGAGGCACGTGGTGGGAACGCTGCCTCGAGCCTGGGCAACCCACTCCCTCCAGCATTGCCTAGCTTGTTGTCAGAGATGTTAGGGCCACTTTTCAGCTCTTATGTCACCCTTCCTTGGTGACATGAGTCTGTGGACCACTGTCACGTTGCAGAGAGGAGATGATGCCACCCAAGATAAAACTCAGTGCAAATAACACTCATACACAACACGTGATTTAGCAAATCTCACCGAAAGCACACCTGTGAAACAGTGTCTTGGTAGATTAATCCTCGGTAGGACCGGAAAATTCGTTACCTTACAAAGACTCAAGTAGTAAATCAATAAATTCTAGGATATTAAATCTGAAATAGAGTAAAAAGTAGAGTAAATAGCAATATCTCTTGTGCAGAAAAGAAGTCTACAAAGATTTTCTAAACAAGGCTGGGAAGTCAGCTTTAACTTCTCTCTTAAGTAAGTAGTAAAAGAGGAAACAAATGTACTTTTAACCAAGTTACTACAGTTGTCAGCTCCTTGTTACATGATCACCAAACGGTTAAGTACCAAAGGCCAGCAGTTTTTCCAGGGTGTTTTGCATTTTTCAGTACTTAGACTGAGAGCCACTGAGCACCTTACCACATGCAAAAGTCTCCCAGGAGTGCCCGTTCCTGGCTGTAAAAGGCTGGCTCCTGCTCCAGCCGAAAGCCGGCCTGATGCCAGAGCTTGGGAGGCTTGGGGGCTGCTGAGCCGGCGCTGGCGAGCTGGGGCTGCACCCAAGCCACACAGAAAAAGGACAAGTCAGGTAACTTGTTACAGCAGCTATTTTTCCACTTATGCTTTTTCTGACTCCAGGTAAGCACATAAACAAAAATGCAACTGTGGACCACGTCTGAATGCATGCGAGGCCAGGAGTGGAGAGGCAGGGGGCAGGGGGAGCTGCCCTGCAGAAGGGCTGAGCCACCAAGGTGCTGGGACTGGGGTCAGTGGTGACGCGGCGTGGGATGGGGGAGGGAAAGGTTTGGAGCTCAAACATCCAGCCCTGCTGTGGCCAAGGATGGCTGTCATGGTTTAACCCCAGCCAGCAACTGAGCCCCATGCAGCCACTCGCTGGCTCCCCTCGGGTGGGATTGGGGAAGGAATCAGAACAGTGAAAGTGAGAAAACTCGTGGGTTGAGATAAAGACAGTTTAAGAGGCAAAGCAAAATTCTGCACACCAGCAAAGCAAAGCAAGAAATTCATTCACTGCTTCCCACCGGCAGGCAGGTGCTCAGCCATCCCCGGGACAGCAGGGATCCATCACGCGTAACAATGACTCGGGAAGACAAAATGCCGTCACTCCAAACATCCTCCCTTTCTTCTTCTTCCCCCAGCTTTATCTGCTGAGCATGACGTGATATCGTATGGAATAGCCCTTGGGTCAGTTGGGGTCAGCTGTCCCAGCTGTGCCCCCTCCCAGCCTCTTGTGCATGGGAAGCTGCAAAGCCCTTGACCAGTGTAAGCCTTGCTCAGCAACAACTAAACCATCACGGTGTTATCAATATTCTTCTCATCCTAAATCCAAAACACAGCCCTATGCCAGCTACTAGGAAGCAAATTAACTCCATCCCAGCTGAAACCAGGGCAACAGCATGCAGGGAGGGGAGGGAGACACCAAACAGCTCCAGGGGAGAAAAGCGTCCCAGCAATGCTCCGTCAGTCGCAGGTCTGGCCCCGCAGCGGTAGGGATGCATTTTGAGTTTCCTGGTATATGCTGAACATCTGGCTTATTATTTTCAATTAAAAATAAGCGAGCCGTACTAGCTCCTTCAAGGACACTGCTGTTCAGACTGCTTTTCTGCACAGCATACTGAACTGATTTAGAGGGCGAGAGAAACTGGCTTTGGCAACTCAAATGTTTTGGGGTTTTGGCAATGTGACAAAACTTCCTGATGAGACAGACGCATGTAATGCCTTTTTCCTTTCCCTTGCTGTTTTCTTCAACTCAGGCATCCGTAAGCACTTCTATTTGGATCATCTGGAAGTGACATTTGGAATAAGTTAGATTTTAAGCAGAGCACAACCTCTGCTGATAATAGACACAAGATGGTTGGTTACCTGGATCTGAAGGGCCAGTTCTCTCTTAGTCCCCTGTGGAGGGGAACAGATAAATTTTAATAAGTAACAAAAACACGTGAGATTCACCAGCTTGGACAGTAATTTATCCATCATTAACAATCATTACTTCATCCTCTGCTAATACAGTCATACTGAGTCACTGAAGAGGATAAATTGCTCTGTTGAAATACCTTGTGCAAAACGGCTAACTAAGAGAACACAAAGACAAATATTCCGTATATTTTGCTTGTGGTGATGTATTTATCATCCTGGTTTTGCTTGGCTCTGATTTCTGATTACGTATAATCCAAGTGACAAAATGTATAATAATAATAAGCAGCGTGCACACAGAGACAAGGAAAGGCGCTCCCATGGGTTTCATGCCTGCCTCTGCTCCTTTGAAACGGTGAATGGGCTCTGAGTCGTGACTGTAAGAAAAAACAGGCAAACTGAGACCGGTCCTCATCCAAACTGCAATCAGTGCTGCACCGCCGTGCCTTCAGCCCTGTTTAGAGGGGAGCTAATAAATCCTTCCAAAGAAGCTGTTCAGGCCAGCCCACGCTGTGCGGAGCGGAGCCCGGCAGCGAGGCAGAGGACAGGTCTGCTCGCCCGGGCTGCTGTCCTCGCTGAGCATCACCACGCTCCCGGTGCCCCCGCGGCGCTCGCCCTCACCACCATCAGCAAAACAACATGCAAACACATGGAAGCAGCAGGCACCCGTGGCAGTCAGTGGAGCTGCACCACTCCACAGCTGACCAGCCGATGGAGAACCACAGTTCGAAAAGCTTAAACCAGAGTTACAACAGAAACCCCTTGCCCTGCACTTGACACGTTACTGGTACACAAGACCTAACTCTCCTGATTGCAGCAGAATCTCTTATCTTTCCCGATAGGTGTTCTGTTGTATTCAAGCAAAACTGCCTTTTAATTTACCATTATCCTACCCTTGCACCGGACAATCCCGTTCCGTTACGCAGGCAGGACCCACCGCGCCAGGACATGGGGGTATGGAAAGCATCAGTTTAAAGTCACATCATAGCAATGATTTTGAAAGAAGCGTTGAATGCACAGGCAGAGCCATCTGTCGTGTGGATTGAAGACTCTCTGTACGCTGCCAAAGAGCTCCAGACCCGCGAGGGATTCCTGTGGCAAAGCCTTTGCAAGGCAGAGAATATTCCCATTCATTTACCTCTTT
>NW_009258754.1:970394-974667 GCF_000687185.1 Egretta garzetta | reverse complement strand
CTAAATTGGCCAAAGCCTCCTCCTGCAGCTCAGGCCTCTGCAAAGCTCCTGGGCAGGGGGTTTATTTCTTTCTAGGAGTCTACACACTCATAATGCTCAGTGCGCTTTCCTTTAACAAGATTCAAAACCCCAATGCCAGCAAGGATGAAAAGCCACTGGCGGCACATGCGTGATTTGGTATGCAGCCCTAGTCTCGTCCCCCATCGCCTTGTGCCTCTCTGTTCAGTCCCAGGAGAAATTTGTTGAGTTTGCTCAGAAACGGAGCCTCTGTCAGGCCTCAGCTTCTACCTGTGCTGTTGAAGATACAGAAATATTTCTGCATCCTGACACAGTCTTGCCTCTTCCTTCTTTGTCTCTGATGCCCCCAAATGTATGTTTTTGCATGAAAACACTAACAGATGTAGAAGTATCTACACACTAATAAAAGATTTAAAAATGAGAGAAAATCTACTTACAATACAATGAAACTGCTAGCTGTCTACAACTACAACTCCCTCCATGCATTTCAGACAGCATTTAACCTGGAGGAGAATTACTATAGCTTTCTTTTCGATGGTTTTGTGAAGAATTAAAGAGTCAGGCTCAGTAACAACTGACACTGAGTGCAACGTAACTGTGCAGGATACCCCCTCTCCCTCGCAAAACCAGGGTGTTCTCCCTGAAAGCTCTAAAATGAACAAACACAGACCCTAAGTTAAGGCACAAGAAGTTTATTTCAGAAGTTCAGACCAAGGTCCCAAGACAGGGAGAGTAGAAGCCACTGCCGAAAATACAGCTTGCATAATAAAACAGGTGACACATCGGGGTGTTGGTAAGCACCTGAACTTTATTACAAGGCCTTGTTGCCACGTGTGGGTCATGGTTACAAAGGACAGCAGCCCCATGAGCTGACAAGACATTAATCTCAGCAACCGTAATTGAGTTTCCCAACTCCAGCGCCGACTGTCAGGCGTTTGGCACTCAGGGCTCGGGAGCTTTAGAGCACCAAACTGTTACTCTGGCAAAGCAAGCAGGCAGCTCCTGCTCTTCAGGGGCATGTCCAGGAGCCCAGTTACATTTCTTAGCAATTTTACACCCTTCATATTTGCTCTTCTTTTAGGATATTATAAGCAAAACTCAGCTAAGTACTTTCCCCTCGATCAGAAGGAAGAATTCAGTGGTGGCATCACCCCACAGCCCTGCGGTAGAAATTGATGCAGCGAGAAGGAGGATGACAAACTCACTGCAGAACAGCTGGGGAAAGGGAGGAGGAGATGAAGACAGACGAGGAAGAAGCCTCTTAACATTTCAAAGCATGGTTCTGCTTTACAAGAGGACTTAATGCAGCAATGTGGGGTTTTCACATCGCCTTCTGTGGTGCCAGGGTGAATTTTCTCACCCTGCAAGCAAAAAGAAGGTCTAGCAGCAACGAAGAGTTAAGCAGAAGTTTTCCAGGCTTACATACCATTACCACCAATATAACATGAACTTAGGAGGCAATTAAAAATCTCCCTTCCCAACTGCCCTTGGCTGTGCTAGGGACTCCCCAGTGACTGTACTTAGCGGTCTGTAGGATCATAGAATCATAGAATTGTTTAGGTTGGATAAGGCCTTTAAGATCATCAAGTCCAACCATTAACCTAACACTGCCAAGTCCACCATTAAACCATGTCCCTAAGCACCACATCTACCCGTCTTTTAAATACCTCCAGGGATGGGGACTCGATCACTTCCCCAGGCAGCCTGTTCCAGTGCTTGACAACCCTTTCGGGGAAGAATTTTTTCCTATCTGCAATACAGACAAGCGCTTACACGCTGTGCTTTAAACTTGCTTGTCTGACTGGTTTCAGCAGCACATGCCCAAGTACCTTCCCCACCTGAGTATCTGAGAGCCCACCTGGTCAGTAAAATAAGCACCCGGAAAGGTGTTTAAAAGGGAGGCACTTTTAAAAGCTATTTCCTTGACTACCGGTCCTCTGTGACCTTTTAAAGAAAATCAAGCACTACTTACTCTTCAAATGAGAATGGGATGAGCATGGGTGCCAGGGCATAACAAACATTTATTATTAAATACAACACAAGTTTTGTATGCGTTTGGAGGAGGAGGCATGCCTGGCAGACAGCAGAACAAGAACCACGCTGGGGAGGAGAGAACAACGTTCAAACTAGGTGGGAGGAGAAGGAGGGGAAGAAAAATCTTGATTTTCTGCAGTTTGAAGGTGCTTGGCCCAGAAACTATAAGCCTGAGAAATAAAAAAAACACTAATATTTTTTTAAGTGTTTTTTCAAAGTATTTGTCATCACAATTCAGCCAATATATTTATGTTAAACTGCTTTGCTCCTTCTTGGAGACTTGGTATTTAAAATGTTTGTTAGAGACTAAAGAACATTCTTTGAGAAACAGATTTGCTGGCATTTCTGGCTGGGCATACGCAGACTATAGCTTTGAAAGGTTGGGTTTTCAGGGTGTTTTGGGTTTTCTTTCTTGAAAAAGAAAATAAAAAAGGACTTACATTTTCATTGCTGAAACTGTATTTCCCCTGAGCCCCTCATTCCCCTCCCACCCTCCTTGTTAAGAAAAAGAGCAAGAGTTGCAAGTTTATGAGTCTGGCTTTCCAGTGACCAAAGTTGGAAGGATTTTGAAGGCTTCTAGCTTCAAGGTGACACCCAAATACCATATCAACACAAGCTGCAGGTTTTGATTTTCAGAAGAGTGCCTAGCACTCGTCCCTGAACAGGGCTTTGCTAGCGGTAGCAACATTAATCCTTTTCATGAAGAGTGCACCAAGAAACAAGTTTGTATGGAATAATCTAACTGTAAAAGAAAAACAAGACAGGAGCTGTGATAATCGAAGCCATGGCATGACCTGGCCCGCATGCTGGTCCCGCAGCTCTCCAGGTGAGGTGGAAGAGCAACACCAGGGCAGGCAAAGAGCCCAGGGGCAGAGGCTGCTTTGCCGACCGCAGCCTGGAAAACTTTTCTATCCAAAACTTTAATTTCTAATTTTTTAGGACCTCTGCTAAATGGCAGTTAGATTTATGCACACCGCAGCTCCTAATGCATTTTTGCAAGTGTAATTTACTAATTTTTCAGTTGACCTACTTCCAGTCAGCCTTGGTATTAAAGAAATCTTTCAAAAGGCACTAAAAGCTCCAATGCACCTATATGCTAAATACTTATTTGTCTGTGCCCACCGAAAAGTGAGAATTAGAAAGGGAAACCTTGGTAGGATTTTATTTTAACCTAATTCCCGATGAAGTCAGAGCCAAACTCCACTGTTGGCCTCGGCCACCGGTGCCGGGCAAGCAGCCTGCTCCAGCTGGCAGCCCTGTGCCCGGCTTCCTCACCGCTCCGAGGCCTCCCGAGCCCCGCAGGTAGCTGCTGCAGCCAGCCACCCAGCACTTTCTGCCTCCACACCTTTTCTTCTCAGGTGCTGGTAAAGCTGCACAACTGAAATCAATCACGTTGAGGGTTTTTTTTCCAAGCCAGGTGTTTGCCTGAGGCTGAAGTTTTTCAAGGTTTTAGTGGAAATGTTTCCTTCAGGAATGGGAAGGAAAAAGAAAATCCTTGTTTTGACTCAGTTAATACCTTGCAGCGGTTTGTCCGGATGCGGAGCAGCACTTTGACATTGTGGAGGGGTTGTTCTCAGCAGCCTTCAGTGTTTCTGTGAGTACCTGCTTCAATTGGAGCACATCCTATGCCTTTGCAGAAAGATGCCCGGTCATGCCACCACTGCTGGTCCCCAACTCCAGGACAGGGGATGAAATGGGGGAGAGACATGGAGTTAAGAGGAGAAATTAGGAATATGGAGATGAGAAGGAAAACAGAACAGCACAGGGATATCAGCTGGGACAAGTGAGGTTGGAAGGAGCCTTCACCACTGCAAATCTCCCTAAAGACAGAGCCAGTTTCTGAAACTGCCTCACAGCTGCCCATGACATCTGAGGGAGAAGCACACATCCCATCCCATCCCACCCCACCCCACCCCTCCTGGCTGCTGCCTGCAAAAGAAACACTGGGAGCCTTCTACTACTGCTTACTCCAGGACCTCGCTGAAGGACAATGGGAAGAAGCAAGATACACAAAGCACATAAACTACATTTCAGATGGTGGGGTTGAGATAATGCATGAGCAACACCCCAGAAAGGGAACGGAGAGCTGGGGAGCCTCTGTGGTGCCAGGAGCTGGAGGGGAGCCTGCTGGACCCCTCCTGTGGAAACTCAGCTCAGCCTCTCCCAAGCCGCAGGCTTACTCTGGCTTCTGGCCGGTGCTCGGCGCCGTACCCCCACCGTT
>NW_009258754.1:951621-970301 GCF_000687185.1 Egretta garzetta | reverse complement strand
ATCAGTTTGGAGCTGGAACGCGAGGTGCAGAACACGTGCTCACTCCCCCGTTGGACTTTCCATCTGCACTGCCATGAGATCTGCCGGTACTCGGCATAGCCAGCTCCCATTAGCAGCAGCGTGCCACTGGCAGAAACAAATTGGGAACTTTTGAGCAGGGAGGGCACCTCTGTTCAACTTTTACTTGAAGGATGTTCAAAATCTACAGGCAAGCAGCCCGGCAGCAAGCAATGGGAGGAACCCAGCCCTTCATAAGGGCTGTACTACCCTGCAAGCACAGCAAGGCCTGTTGCCTGTGCAAGGCTTCACCACGGAGGTGATGGCAGCTCAATTTTGTATCCTCCTGCGCTTTGTCCATGTCCCTCAACTATTCTGGCATTTACTTGAAGCACAAGAAATGAGCTAAAACCTCCAGTGGCATCTGAGGTCACAGCCTGCGCGAGTTCCTCGGGCTGCCTCTAATCCCGAGTGTGCTTACATCACTTCACTGCTTTTATGCTGAGTAGGGAAATAATTTGAATAACAGAGTTAGGGAGCTCTGTACAGACAGACTTACTCAGAGCAGAGCCTGCTGC
Organism: Egretta garzetta; assembly: GCF_000687185.1. Taxonomy (NCBI): domain Eukaryota; kingdom Metazoa; phylum Chordata; class Aves; order Pelecaniformes; family Ardeidae; genus Egretta; species Egretta garzetta. Next base: position 969,726 of record NW_009258754.1, on the reverse strand, counting down.
CTGCCTGCAAAACATCTCCATGCACATGATTTAATTCTGGGGGTACCCCAGTGTAAATCTGGAAACCGTTGGCCCTGAAGCACCAGGCCACGGAGGTCCATGTGGGCATTACATCCCCACTGGATAGCTGCTTTCCAGCATCCCACTCTGCAGCCCTTTGCTGGCCGCTGCTGCTCAGGACTCGTGAAGACTGGAGGTCTCTTGCACATCTAAATGCTGGCAGCAGTCAAATTCTTCCTTTTGAGCATCGGCATTGAGCTGCTGCCATGCTCAAAGCTGGCCGGGGGCTGCAGTGCCGGGCTGTGTCCCACAGGGTGGAGCGAGGGGACAGCATGGCACAGACAGCCCGTGCATGCAACCACGGCAGCAAGGAGATGAGTGCAGCTCTTACCAGCTAACCCTGGGCACCCTGAGACACACCGACGGACCCGTGCCATGACACGGCAAAGGGCTGGCAGTCAGCCGGCGAGGGCACAGAAACCTCCCCTCCTTGCTGAGCTCTCACCGATTCCCAGCCTAAGCCAGCAGCTCCAATTTGGACACAGCAAACACCGCACTTGCCGGTCGTTTCCGCTGCACTCCACCGGTGGCTGTGGAAGTGTGGGAGCACCTTTGCCGAGACCGGCTCCTCCTCTCACAGGGCTCCTGCCGTGTGCCCAGAGCGGTGACCACCCGCAGAGCCAGGGCAGTCCTCCCTGGCCACCATGGCCACCCCTGCTGCCCCCGCCGGGCTCGCCCCCTCCCACGGGGCTGTTTTCTGCTCAGACCCAGCTCTTGGCTGCTTGTGCTCCAACCATGGTGAGACAAAAATTGCAGAAAATAAAGCACGTGTGCAGTAAGCAAGGACATTGTGCAACAGTCTGTGTATGGCTCTGAACAAAGAATATGTTGTCAGGTTTTTATTTATGGGGTATTAACAGGGGAAAGCAGCTTAACGCTGACATAACTACCCCAAAACCATTTTGCTTAGTCTCCCAAACTTAATAAAATAATATTTGTATCAAAGTTAATTTATTACAAAGTGCATGGCACAACCATAATTCTCAAAGGACGTAACCTGCCAAACTCTTTCCAGAGAAGTTTGTGTTTGCAACAAGCTACATCCTGAGCACAAGCCAGCAAGCTGTGGAAGCCAAGCTGCAAGGGTACTCACCCCCCGGCTGCCTGTACATGCCGACTGGTCCCGCGGTCCATTAACAGTGTGTGGGACAGAGTTACCTGATGGAGTTCCAGGCACAGGATGGCAAAGGATCCTATAATTCCCCAGCACAAAGTACTGAAGCTCTGCTTCAGTAATTTGGGGCATGCAAAGCATCTGCATATTATGGAGAGTGGGGAAATGCCAGAGAGGCGTTTATCTCCAGGGTCTTCTCAGGCAGGGAAGCAGCTCTGAAGATAGCATCCGAACAGAGCTGTGAGAAAAACAACTTCTCTCTAAAACCAGAGACCAAAGAAGGCAGAGAAGCCGTTTCCCGTTCAAGTGGCTCGACAGGCACCACAGCATCATGTCCCGGGCTCCGGGCTGCAGCACAGCGTTGGCAAACTGCATGCCCAAAGGGACAAAAGATGGGCACGGCTCCTAAAACGGCACAGAGAAAGCAGTGGAGCTGTGGGACTCTGCCGAGCAGAGGGCTGCAGGGGAACCCCCTTCCCTGCCCAGCTGAGCGCTGGCAGAGGGGTTTGCAAATCTTTAAAACCCTATAAAAACTCTTTAAAAAGACTTTAAAAATCACAATAGTCAGGCTTACCTTTACCAAAAAGAGGTCTAAAGGGAGTTTTGCAGCCCACCATAAGGAAGGGCAATGGATGTAACTTTACAGGCAGATATCAGCACTGTATTTCAAACAAACGTCCCGGTTTTTGAAACGATGGGAGGTTTACAGTAACACTGTGACCCTGCTTATTCCAGGAAGGTTCCTCCCAGCTTTCCTTCAGAGAGATGAGAGAGAAATTATCCTCACTGAAAGGTTGTTACTGTAAGTTCACATAATCCCGCTTTTAATCAAATGATAACTTAAGTGTAAATTCCACTTCACGCTTTTAGGAAAACCCTGGTGTAATATACACTGCTACTAAAACCTCATCCTCATCCTCAAAAAAGATCATTACCACTGGTGCTGTTTAACAAAGCAGGGAAAAAGACAGTACAATTCAGAATTTAGGCAGATATCTCATCTATCTCTCTTTCTTCAAAAAGATGAATTTTATGTAATCTCGTATAGCAGTTACAGAGCCCCAAAAGGGACAGTATGGCAGATAAAGCACACAGATATTTAAGCCTGATTTTTTTTCCTCCTGGAACATAAACCTACACCATGAATATTCTGCTAATAATCTTCCTTGACTAATGTGTTTACAAGCAATTGCTTTGAAACCATCGCTCCTGTGAAGTTTTAGGAACCTAATTGATTTGCTCCTCACTGGCAAAGATGTGAAAGTTGGAATATTGACAGGAACATCAAGAGAGTTGAAATGCATTAGCATAAAGTTCACATCAAATGCAAGGAGAAAAGCGAAATAAATCCACTTAGAAGTTTCAGTGCTCTCGGTAAAAACCAAGACATTCAAACCACTGCTCACACCAGGATACGCTATTAGCTGCAGAGATGATAGGCCACTTCATCAGCTGGTGCATCACAGCAGACACGATGATCTGGCTCATTATTCTTGCTAAACTATGCATGCATGATGAGGGGGGTCAGGAGTGAAATCAGAAATCACTCCAGTTCATCATGTGCCAGATCACTGGAAAATCTTCAATAGATACCGCAGGCAGCGCACAGGCATTATCTATACAGAGAGATTTCCATTTCACTTGTGGCTGCCCTGCCGCTTAATAGTAGGAAAGGATCGGAGTAATGCATCAGTGTCTTCTCTAGTCAGCTGGAGAATTAAAAAAGACCTGAGTATTTATTCCACATTATTGCAATGATCCAGAATTACCTGGCTTAGCGTAACCAGAAACGAGCAAACGCTCCGGGGCCCAGCAAAGCCTGATTCCTCCCTCTGAGCAACGGGACTGCCGCCTGCACCCACCTGGGCGCAAGCAAGAGGAGGACTGGATTGTCCTGTCATTTAGCAGCTGCCTGTCAACGTGTGCGAAATGAAGGCACGGGGTAATGCTGGCCTGGCTGCTCCTCTGCACGGCCCCAGTGCAGTGTGGGGAAAGTTTCAAAGATGGGTGCTGGAGGAAAAAAAAACAAACCACCCTTATATATAAATATATATATATATAATGGTTTTGGCCTGCCATATAAAAATGCACAAGCATTCAAACCCTTGAAACAGCCCAACAGACAGACTCTCGCTTCCCAGCCATCCCTCGCTTCACACTCCAAGGGATGCAGGGATTTTCACGCTGAACTGGATATTCCAGTTCCTCTGAAGATAAGCCCAAAATAGAGTTCAGGGCATTTGCTCATTTAAATTCATATGCAAGCCCATCCCACAATGGGATTGCCTCCTTTTGGAGATGGATTATCTGGTGGCTGGGTATTTAGTGTTAAAAAGGCTGAGCCCCAGAGGAGCTGTTCCCAGAGGTCTGGGATGCGCTGGCTCCCAGCAGACCCCCCCAGCAGAGGCAGGGATCCCTGGGAGCACTGGGTGGCAGGGCAGCCCCCAGCATACGGGGAGCAAGAGCCATGCTACCACCAGCCCTGGCTGCCCGGCAGCTGTGCTAAAGAGAACCAAGGCCAGGAAAGAGAGGTTATTAGGGGTTTTCCCTCCATTTTCCAGCACAGAGAAACGAGATGGCACAGGCAAACTGTCCTAACACCGCTGACGCTCAGACAAAGCACAAACCACAGTTGAAGGACCCCAGTGAAGACCGACCGGCAGCTAGGGGAAAGTCATTTTGTTACTCGCCAGCATTTTTGCCAGCCCAATGTGATGCTGGCAATGTTTGTTTGCAGGCTGGCTTGCACAGCAGAAGCATCGTGACCGAACAGACCACGCTCGTGGAGGTTCACCACCACCACCACACACCGGGGTCGCGCCGGGCTGCCACAGCGCGGGCTGACCGTCATCTCACGGGCAGCACCGCCCATCCCATGGGATGCCTGGGGGCCAGAGCACGGCCTCGCTCGGCCCCGGGAAACCTGCTGGCAGCCCCACGAGCTCTGCTCACCCCTTGGAGACCCAGGACAGCAGCTAAGTTCTCTTCATCAGCGCTGGGAAGGTACAACAGGATGAGAGCAGAGTAACAAAAGCTCTGAGGCATGATTTATGGAAAAAAACCCCAAACCCTTAGCATTCGTTTCCAACGGCATTTAAGTTTCAGAGGCCAGCCAAGACTTCTTTTTGAAAAAACTCTGCTTCACTGAAATACTCTTTTCTACAGGGACTTTTCTGTGTTGTGCTTAGATGGTGTTATAACAACAAACAGGCATCTTTGCCTTAAGGGACCGCAGATACTGCCAAAGCAGGCAACATTTTAAACCTACAATAACCTTTAACTAATTGCAGAAGTCAAGCCAGACAGCCCAAACAGGGCAGGTTGGGAGTGCGCTTCAAGGAAGAGTGACACAGCATGGGCTTTTACCCAGGCAGTGCTGCCAACTGGCTTACGGAGAAACTTTACATCACCATAAAGCCCAGAAACTGCCTTTGAAAAATGAATCGCCTCCTTCCGCATCCATACAGTTAACAGTTTGTGAATTGAAGCCAATGCGCGATTTCCCGGTCTCCCCAGCAAACAGTGGGGACCAAGGGGAAGGTGGAGGCGCAGCCCCCGACACGGAGATGGGGGCTTCTGCTACGAGCAACAGGGGGTGCTCGGGGGGTGCCTGCTTCAGACGAAGGGAAGGCTGGTGCAGCATGGCACACTTGCTGGGAAGTGTTAAAAGCTGTGCCAGAAAGCAAGGTGGCAAATTACTTTTTCTAATCGATTCTCCCCCTCCTCAGACAACCGAGGCTGTGTGAGAGGTGGGACGTGTTTGGGAAGCTGCTGAGCTTTGCTCTTTAGTTGCTCATTGCTTTTCACTAATGAAGATCAATGATCACTCATTGAGCATCAACCCCGTTGTGGGGTTACTGAGCTAACAGAGTCAGTACAGCCACTGGAATATTCTCAGTGGGTCTGAAAGTTCATTCCTACTCTGGGGATCGAAAGCCCATAATTAGGATAATCCAAACAGGGGCACTAATGCAGACGCCTTTGGCAGAGCCCAGGAGCTGGCAGTGGTCACCGTCCAAGCCCACATGGCTGGAGGAGACCTGGGCTCCCTTCAGGTGCCACGCTGCAGCACTCGGGTGAGACCACGGCATGAAGTCTGACCCACTCCAAGCCTTCCCAAAGCCTTCGGGGGTTGTGAACCAAGGCCCTTTCACCTGGCCCACGTCCTACAGCAGCTCAGGCAGTTTATTTTAAACTGAGTCCATTTTTAGAGTTGCTGTTTATGAGCCAAAACGATTTAACTTGAAATCCTACGTAGTTTTAAAAAAAAAATTAAATTAGGAGCACCCTTCCCCCAGCCTGGTCCATAAAGCTTTCCCTGGAGATGCTCAATTGAAAGGATCTGGAACTCATCACGGTACCATCTGCCTCTCTCCGAGAGGTGATCAATCATCCTGAAAGTTTAAACACCCACAGTGCCTTAATCTGTTATAGTGTTCAAATCAACCTATTTTAAAGCGAAAGGGAGGACATGCTGTCCCCTCACGGCTGGGGCAAGCCCCAGCTTCCATGCCTGCCAAGCTATAAACACCACCGTTTCCTAATTTTTACAGGCAGTGCTAAGACAGAGATCCTCCTTCTTCGGGAAGGCACGCAGACAGAAATGGAGGGCAATGTGCGACACCAGCTCTTACGTTGGCCTCTAACAGGGACAAGGGAGAAGGGTGCATCCTGGTGCAAGGGTCTGAGGGGGGAAGAGCACTCCCCAAACCTGCTCTCCTTCTGCCTGCGCAAAGGAACTTTGCCTGGAAGTAGAGAGGAGTAGAACTAATGCCTCCTCCTGCCATGGTTAACATCAGGGTGCACAAAGGGCTCCTTCTCCAGAGGATGCAGGTACATTCAGAAGTCGAAGCACAGTTTTACAAAAGCCATGAAAACCAAACAGATACTGATGGCTCCATTCCCCTCTGCTAGGAGCAGGCACGAGGCCGGGCCAGACCTACGAGACAGCTTTATCCGTCCCAGAGGAACATCCCCAGGACGCACCAGTGCAAGCCATCAGTGCCAGTACTATTATGTGAAATACTGGGGGGGGGAAGGGTACAAAGCATTTACTATCATTTCTGTTCCTAGCAGATGAGTAAGCAGTCTATTAAGAGAGGTGAATTGAATGTAGGATTTCTTACAACAACCTGGGATGAGACATGCTGTCATCATTGGCTTACAACAAGTCCTGCTCAAAAAGAAAAAAAAAAAAAAATCACCGTTTGTCCAGATTGGCAACAAATTGTTTGTTTTCTTAGACAAGAACATTGGGTAGTCCACAAGTTCGTGATTCATTCTCCACCACGAAGATCTCCACCCCAAGTTTCTCTAACAGATGGCTATTTACTAACCTGCTAAACCTTTTCTTTGCTGACCTGGAGACACCAGCCAGCTTCATTGTACTGATCTTCATCTATAGGGAGAAACGCATGGAGCAGTTGAGGCTTCTGCTCATCACTTCATGGGTTGAGCTCCTGGCTGTGGCTCTCCTGCACTGGAAACGAGCTGTAGCCGTGAAGGTTGCAATTCTGGAAAACATATGGTGGTTCAGAAAAGCATGTACATCTCACCCCCAAAATTGGCTCTACTGGAGCTTAATAACAAAGGAAGTAATTTAAGGTGCTGTTTGGTGTGCATATGCAGTATCTAAGAGCTTAAGGACTCCCTAGATGGGTGAAGAATAATTCAGGTACACTTACAGACCCAGAGCTTGCAGAGGCTACAGACGAGCCTTCCACTGACTCTTCTGAGCATTGTTACGACGGAGGGCAAAAGTTGTGAACATGGTGGGCAGGAGAGGGGGTAGAATAAAGTGGAAATATTTAAGGATTTTATAGATGAGTATGTGATTTAGGGCAGTTATAGGAGAAACTTATGCACTGGAGTTTTGCGCTAAAATACCCTGGTTTTTCACCGTGCGTGTCCAGGAGGCACCTGCGCAGAGGACAATTGTCAGAGGGACACCGAGCCATGCTATCACTTCAAAGAGGCCACAGTTGGCACCATGGGATACGTGAAAGCAGAATAAATCTGACAGATGCCCTACATTATGGATTAAAAGAGAAATTTCCCTGACAAGCTCTGAGCCTGAGCCAATCGCGCTGTGCTGCTGTATGCTGACTAGGAGGCAACCGAGGCATGAAACGCAACGTCTGTCCCAGACCTTTTCAGTTTCAATCCAGCTGAGGATTTCTCAGCCCTGGCCATTAGGCACATCAAACTGTAACAGAGATGAATCGAAGTCCGGGTATGGATCCTCCTTCAGAGCCACTTCCAAGAGCCAGAGCGTTTCTGGGTGACAAGGGATTTTCAGAAACCCTTACCTGCTTGGTAACTCATTGCCACTGGCCGCCAAGGGCAGCGATTGTCCCTGAGCTACCATCCCACCGGCTCCACTCTTCTGGGTCAGAAATGAGAAGGAAAGACCACGAGACCTGCTGCCTCTCTGAACTTCACCCGCAGGCCTATGGAGCTCGCCTCGGAGACAGCTTTCGTGATGAAAAGGGCTTTCTTGAGGTAATAAAGTCACATCAGGATCAGTTAAGGCTGATAATTAAAAGCCACGGCAAATCAACCGTAAATCAAAAAAAGTATAGTTACAGCATGTGCTTTGGGAATGAGCACAAAGGGCCAAAATTTAATTTTCCTTAAGTCAGCACACAAAATCATTGGCTAGTGTCTGAAACACAGCTGCCTCTGCGATGCCCAGGGAGATTTCTCTGGAGAAGAGAGGGAGAGAAATGTATTCAAGACGTAATGCAAGTAGCATGAGCTAAGCTTTTTTAATTCTCTTTCCTTATCCCCAGGTTTCACTCCAGTGTCACTCATGACGCTGAGTTTTTACTGATGTCTACATTTGATGCCTTTTCAAAGCCCAGAAGTGAGCAGTGCTCAAAACGCAGTGAGAGCCACTTGAGGACTGCTTTCCAATATTTATGCGAACAACCTCGGAGCTTTGAAAACATCTCAAAGCCCCCGCTTCCCACGGAGGCCCTCCATCACACCCTTGAGCTTTGGGTTTGGCCCAGAGCACAGGAAAAGCCTGAACTTGTGAAACAGAGGTTAGTCAGATTTGAGTGAACATCTGGTCACCGTCAGTGAGGAGAGCAGCCCTCCGAGATGGGCGTTTATGATATTGGCCCTGAGCAATAGCTATTTCTTACAAAATGGAGAATTTAAGAGTTTGCTGTATACAAGGCTGTTTCTTGGCTTCCATTGCCATTCCTATCGGTTTCCTTTTCCAACACCCAGCTTGCAGAAGAAGCAGTAATCGCATCAGGCAGACACCTCCCCAGACACCCACCCTGTGCTTTACGCTGCCAGCAGGAGTTGCACTGCGGTCTGCACCGCAGAGACAGCTCTGCCACGGGCTGGGGACCGTCCCACCATGCATCCCCGCCGCTCCTCCGTCTGCCCGGGCTGTTTGCACCACACGCACATCAGTTCCACGAGATTAAAAAAACCCACCCGGTTCCAACTGCAGTGATACCGCTTACAGAGTTTGCAATTATAAAGAAAATGTAGGCCAGCAGTTTGTCTCCACTTGGCAGCAGGGACTCCCCAGCACCTTCGGAAGCCCAGCCGCTCACATCAGAGGTGCCTTCTTGTAGGCAGCCAAGCTGGAAAAGCGTTGGCCAGAACTGTGTGAATTAGTCAGCAGGGCTGTGAGTAACAGGAAGGGAGGTATAAGGACCCAGACGACTGCTGCCGCCTCACGCAGGCTGCGGGGCTCCGCAGAAGATGCTAAGAGCGTTATTCATCCTGCCGCTCGCCGGGGAAACACACTTTCACTGCAGGGCTCTGGGGGACAGCGTCCCTTACAGCACCCATGCTGGGGACCCTTCACACGCCACCACGGGGCAAATGGGACCTATCCTGATGCTAAGACACCGCACGTTCCCAAAGCATGTAGGAAGAGGCAATCTCCAGGTCTTCTTTGGAGAGATAGAGAGGATTATTTAATGAAATGCATGGGGTGACATCCCCCAAAATGCGGCTGTTCTTGATAAGGCAGCAACCCCGCCAACGGCCGGGGCGTACGTGCGGCACAGTGCCCTGCCACAGTATGCAGGTGAGCTCAGCCTGTGCCAGCATTGCTCCAGGGCAGAGCACATCACGCAACACTGGTCAGGCTGGGGTTCCTCAGCCATGGCGAGGTCTGTCGGTACAACCGGAGCCCTCCATCAGACCTTGCTTGGGTAACTGTGTGGTGCAGGTCCCACTGCCCCATGCCAGGCGCAGGAGCCAACAATACCAAAACCTTGCAGAGAGAGATGCATACGCTTACCCATGCCTCTGAAGAGCCTTGCACACATCAGGATCTTTCACACACTTTGCACTGATTCAGAGCAGAAATGCTTGAGTATGCACTTCCCTGAACGAAGGTCGCAGTTGCAGATTGTTCCTCTGTGTTCAAACAATCGGGTTAATAAATCAAAATAAGCTCTCAGAAGATTTGTGTTCAAAAAGGATTAAAACCACCAGGGGTTTTGCCAGAAATAGTAGGCCCAGATACAGGGTTTGACCCCTCTTTTGCCAAACACACAGAAAACATCTGCGCAGTCAAGCAAAACTATGTAGCAAATTGGATCAAGATGATTCTGACCATGTCTGTGGGTTCCTGAGATGCTTTGTTCAGATGGAAAATAAGCAAATTAATATGCAAGTCTTATAAAGCTGAGATATGCATCAATTTATAGGGGGGCTTTTATGCCTCTAGATAAACACTTTGCAGATTGCTTTGTTTAAAAAAAGCCCAGGACAAAGAATAGGAGCATTTCCACAGCACAGCGCGAGGTTCACCATTGTCTGTAGGTTAGATACAATGCACAAATACAATAAAAATGAAGTCATGCTGACAAGTTAGTATTTTATTCAACAACATTCTAAGAATAATTCAGTAGGGATGATAAAATAGCAAGCTTATGCCTGTTCAGCACTAGACAAAAAAATTTCAATATTCACCCGTCACATAGCAGTATCACCAGCAAGTCAGAGCCCTGTTAAGTGAAGAACTTTACAAACATATAGCAGAAGACCGAGTTCTTGCCAAGAGAAGTCAGACTGACAAAAGCACACTGGAGCCTGGCTGATTTAGGCAGTAAAGTCACCTGTAGAGCAAATCCCAATTAAAGTAGGCATCTCCACCAAAGGTTCTCTCAACATTGCCTTTACCCACCTAGATCCCTGGATCTATCCTGGTGGATATTTCCAGCTCTTGGGTCAAACCAAGATCTTTGAGTAAGTTGCTGCATATCCCATAGCTCTGAGGTAACGACCATCACACCCTCTGAATGTGGGCTAAGACAAACGGTACACCTCGTACAAACATTTGAACTTCTACGTAACCCAGTTGAGGGCTTAAAAGGCAACAACCATATCTCATTTAACATTTCCATCACTCGCTCCCAGCTGTTTGCCTTCATGGATGGCCCGTTCCAGCTCCGCTGCTTGAGCGCGATCCCTGCGGAGCAGTCACTGGGGGCAGCTCTCCCAGGGAGCTCCTCTACCCAGCCAGGAGGAGCCAATGGCTGCAGCTGACAGCAGAGGCTTTTGAGCAATGATGGGCTAAATTCAATTGTTGTTGCTGAGGTTGGGCTGCTGAGATCTTATCACTCTGGGAAACACACATGGAAGAGATTTAAACAAATATGGACCCAGAAAGCAGAGCAGAACATTAGATATGAAACTACACCCATTAGAAAAAAATCAGGCAATGCCTCATCTCTTGATAAATACTGAGCCTGCAGCCATGTCCTTTGCACAGAAGCCTACAGAGGAGGGATGGCCTGTCTGCCAGCTAGCCTAGCAAAGGACATAGGCAAGACAGAAGGTCTGGGTTTTGGCTGTCAGTGAAAACTGCAAAGGCGAATGATTATTTACACAACCAACAACCTCCTGGGAGCAGAAGTACTCCAGACCCACCTTTCTTTTGGTACTGTGATGACACAAGCTAAAACACTTTGAAATTGTACGAGGTACTCCCATGTTTTAACTGGAATGCTATCATAACTTTTTATTTCTTGGCTTCTATTACTTAGTCAGGAGCATTTCTTACAGCACTGGGCCACCTTCCAGGCATAACATCTACCAAAGGCACTGAGTATGTCCTAGTTTTTCTCAGAATACAGCCCAGAGTGAAATGACTACAACACAGCAAGTGCAGAGGAGAACCAGCAGCAAGGAGGTCAAATAGTAACTAAAACCAAACCAAAAAAAGAGCAAACCAAAACTGCTTAATCTATGACCCCAGGAGAAAATTACTGTGAACAACAAACAAAATCAGTTAGAGTAACGCTTTGCAGAACCAGCAGTGCAACTCAACCCTGCAAGGCAACACATGAGCGGAGGCAGCCCCGATATTCCCAATAGCCAGCGGTGCTGGATCAGTGTCTGTTTTCTGCCACCAGCATGTTGGAGCTCGGGAATGAGCAGCCCCCGCCTTCGTGCCGAGGAGAGCACCCATGGGGTGGATGTGGGGCTTCCTTAGCACCAGAGCACCTGAAGGAGGCGGCAAGCTGTGTAACTCCCGAAAGGCAACATCAACAGTGTGTACATTAGCTGACTGACCCAAACCCACAAGAGACCAGCACAGCAAAGATATCTTAGGATCTACCTAAAGATACTGGGGTTGTTTAGTCTGGAGAAGAGGAGGCTGAGGGGAGACCTTATCGCCCTCTACAATTGCCTGACAGGAGGCTGTAGCGAGGTGGGGGTAGGCCTCTTCTCCCTGGTAATGGACGATAAGACGAGGGGAAATGGTCTAAAGTTATGACAGGGCAGGTTTAGGTTGGACATTAGGAAAAATTTCTTCACAGAAAGGGTTGTCAGGCTCTGGAATGGGCTGCCCAGGGAGGTGGGTGAGTCCCCATCCCTGGAGGTATTTAAAAGAAGGATAGATGAGGTGCTTAGGGACATGGTTTAGTGGTGGGATGGCAGTGTAGGTTAACAGTTGGACTTGATGATCTTAAAGGTCTTTTCCAACCTAGAGGATTCTATGATTCTACCTCCCTAGTATCCAAATGGCTGTACGGTACACAGCCGTAACAAGCGCTTCTCCACTAGAGAAGGGTGAAAACGCCAAGCGCTGCTAGAGCTTAACTTCCAAGCACCATCAGTGCTCCTGCCAAAGTAGGACCATCTGCTCCCCAGGATCCTCCAGCAGCCTCTAGTAATAAGCACCTCCAAAGGCAGGAGAAAGACAGCTATAGTTCCATTAACACACGTAAACACATAAGGAGCACGGAGATAAAAACACTCATGAGTTATTTCCGATCCCACCATTCACACCCCTCTGAGATACCCTGTTGTCTGGGAATGCCCAGGTTCACCAAGAAGTGCCTTAAGTGTAGCCTAGCTGGCCTCCAGACGCCTCCTTTAGAGGGAAGAAAGATGCACTAAATAGCTCATCGTTCTTCCTGGCAAGGAGAAGGACTTCTTCACTGTCATCCAAAAGCCCCTTCTCCTCCTACAGATGAGAAATCTTCCTTCCTTCCACCCACCCTGACTAGCCTTCACAGAGCCGTTCTCAGCCCCCAGCATCCCTGATTAACGGCAACATCATCATCTCACCATCCCTCTGACAGAGGAATTATAAAGGCTGAAACAGGGAGTGATGGTACAGCACAAGAAAACAGAGAAACCAGCCTGAGTACCTAAGATCACTGCAGTCGGCGCTTATGCTATACATCCGCATTCGTCCTTTTCCTAATTGTCCTCATCCTTCCTTCCAAACAATATTGGGGATTTTTTTTCGAATATCAGACAGAGGGTTCAGACCTCTGGATGCCTATTCAGGTGTAAAGTCTTGGCATACTGTTGAATTTACGTTAAGCCAGCTCATTACCACTGAACAATAGCCAGTGAATTGGCTATTGTTCTAAGAAATCACTTATCAAGGCCATGCCCAATAAAAACAAACTGTTAGTGTAAAGTTTTGAAGTGCATGAAAGGAGGATTAAGGAAGAAGGATGTTGTTGCAGTTAATGTGTAAGATTAAGAGATGAGAGATCTGTTTTTTATTAAAGGGACTCTCCCCGTGATGTTGGGCAAGCTGTATAAAAATCCCTTCATTTTCATTTCTCTCTGAATAAAAAGGGAGTACTACTATTTTCCTACCCGGTGGAGAGGTTTAGATCACTTCGGGCCTAATGCTCACAATTCCCACCACCAAAATATCTATGAAGCACGAGGTGAAAGAGAGAACCAACTCAGCCAACCACATCCTATTGACTGAATTTTTAAACTCAAATGAAGTGACTTTCATCCAACTTCTAAAACCCGACTACACACCATTATGCTAAGAATAAACATGAGAAATGACACTCTACAGGGTAATTTTCCGGAGAGGCTGGAAGCCCCGGGAGAGGGGCTGGGGATGAGAGCACCTCCTCAACCATGACCGCACGGCTGCGCCTATGACAATCTCATCAATTTTGCGCCGCGGCACAGCGTCCCTGGGGTGGCTGGAGCCCGGGGCGTGCTCTGCACCCCCGCCAGCTCTCACGCTCCGGCCCTGCACACCCACGCACATGCTGGGCTTCAAGGCATTAAACTGCCTTTACGCAGCTGAGACCTCCGTGGTCCCCGCAGAGGTAACCAAGTTTTAACCTGCCGCCTCTTTGGAGCACGCTGGTGTGTCGCATCCTTTCCAGAGAGATGAGCAGCTTTTCAGTCTCGATGCTGGATGAACTAGGGGCTTCCGAGGGAAGGCTGAGCCCAAGCCTGAGCTCTGTGAGCTGCAGATGTGCAGGAGCTGGGCACAGCTGGGCTGGGAGGGGACGGGACCGCTCTGCTGACGCCTTGCTGGACCGAAGGACAATCGCATCCAGGGCTTCATTTCCCACATTTCTGGGGAAATTGCTGTGCTGCCTCCTACATGCTTTACGAAAGGATATAGCACAGAGCCGCGCTGCCTCCAGAGCCTGATCCTGTGCTCGGCTCTGACATGTCGCAGCTGGAACTGCTACCCACCGCTGTGAGAAATGGCTTTCCGTCAGAAGAAAAAAAAAAAAAAAAAAATCACTTCAAGCTTGGCAAAGCCTCGTAGGAAATTTTCAAGGAGGCATGTTTCTCCCACACATCCTCTGCATCAGCACGGTTATTATTATTCTTACAATTTAAGATTACAGACAAATAGCTTTTAGAACATACAACGGGTGACTGCTTTGGCTTTTAAAAATTGGCCAAGAAGTTTTAGATGTTAAAAGGGGCTGCTGCATGCCCATAACGTCTCCTTTCCCATTACCATCAGCAACACCGTGCAATCCTCCCTGAAGTAAAAACACATGCTGGAGCGCTAATGGTAATAGATGGATAGGCCGTTGCCAACATGCATTTCTGTGTGTAGGTCAAGCAAGACGGAACACAAAAGAAAAACATATAGAACAAACACTTTCAAATAATCCCCCTCCAAGCAGTGACTGCGTATTGAGTCAAACCCACGATAGATTCTCTTGCAGACAAATCCTACCCAGAATAGCAAGTGAGAAATCCAGACAAGTACCTGGGAGGCCACCCGCCCCATGCACTGCGGGTCAGCTACTCATGGGTGGCCACCGCTGCCGTCCTCACCCGCCTCTCAGAGGTCCAAGATCTCTGTGGTGGGCAAGGAGGGAAGAGATCTCCATTCAACCTTGGCCTTGCAATACTTCCCAAGTATTTTCACTGTCAGTACAGTTTCCTTCACAAACAACCCAAAACCAGATTTTGATGGTGGTCTGAGGCTTGTCCTTGCTCCTGCCATAAAAGCACAGTGGGACATGGAAAACACAGGAGTCCATCAAACCTCACAGTCACACCAGAATCAAGAAAAGCTCCAATTCAACCTGGAAAAACCCCAACCCACTCTGTTTTTGCTGAGTTGCATGCTATCCAACTGCAGCAAACTGCACGGGCGCCTCGCCAGGCAGCGCTGCAGCAGCCCCGGGGCGCGGGCAGCCCCCATGCTCCCCCCACCCCAGGAGCTCCCCTCCCCCGGGATTTTTTTTACTGGCTGGGGGACAGCAGCAGCCCGCACGCTTCCCAACGCCCCAAGACAGGCTGTCATGAATCAAACAGGGAAAAATAAAACCCTGGGGCAAGGGCTGTGAATCTGCGAGCCGCTGGAGGAAAGTGTGTTACAGGATATCCTTCCTTCCTCTCGCTCTTTTTTTTTTTTTTTTGACTAAACACAGAAGGTTTTCATTGGGACACGGCTTTCCACATCACTCGTGAGCTTAAGTAACCCAGCTTGTGCAAGCGGCCGCGCAACTGGGGCAGATCCCACCCTGCAACTCAAGAGCATTCTGCTCCCAGCTACCATGTGTGCTGCCTCTTGGGTCGCGCTGGCTGCTGCCACCGGGTTTGTTTGTGCTGCGCTCTCTCCCCCAGACGGATTTGGCGGGGACGGGCTGTGCCAGCAGCACATGTGGGCAATGAGGAGGAGAAGGAGCCGTTCCTGGCACACGCTGTGGCCAGCCTGCCCTGGTGCCAGCCTCATGAGGCCCCTGGCCCGTTCTCCCACCACCACCCTGCTCCTGGTGACCCCTCCGCATGAGCCAACTCTGCTGTGCCTTGGACAGCCGCACACCTCCGGCTCCCACCGACGCCCTAGCAGGACGTCTTCTTTTTTTCTTTTTTTTCCCAGACTAAACCCAGGAACAAATACAGCACTAGGCATAGGAGGAGTATGAAGGCCATTAAGGACACCCACATCAAGTACCCGCCTTGGTGATGCCAGCAAATTGCAGACCAAATGTAATCTCTTTGAGTGAGAGGCGCCTCAAGACACTGATCATTTTGGGAGGCACAGGGACCGTGTATCCCATGCCAGTGTAGTACAAGATAGGGCTTGTCCACAGCTCGGTTATGTGTCAAGGGGAGCAAGGGAGAGAAAGCCCTGGGTGCTGATGAAGGCAGGCAAAGCCAGCACACTGGCACAGGAAGAAATGCAATGCTGGGGAGGCATTCGGCCCGTCATCACTTAACACTTGCAAACACAGCAGTGGTTATTACCAGAATTGAACAATGAAACTGGAAAAAAAGAAGTCTCCGCTAAGACAATTGCTGAATCAATACAGCTACAAGTAGTAAAAGTTTTGCTCTTCCTTACTAGAAAATGCTTGGCTCCCCATGGAACGTATCTTGTCTCAATTGTTTTAACACCTTGTGCCACGTGCTACAGAAGGAGATGGCTCAGCAGCTCAAGCAGGCTGCCAGAGCGCTGCAGTGAAGGGCGGTCAAAACTCCAAGCTTATGAGAAGTCTAAACCTCTTGAAATCTTCACTCTGATTTGCAACAAAAACTAACAGTATAAAATTTCTTGTGACACAGAATGATTTTTCCCATCTAAAAAGAATATCTGGTAAGCATCAGCATGAGGCATTTCTGCAGTCAGCTAGTCCCTCTACAAGGCCCAGTAGCTCTGAATTATTTCAAGATGAGAAACCACAGTGAAACTCAGGGAACCTCTGCTCCCATCCCACCACTTCCCCTGGTCTCCCAGCTCACACGGACAGGCTGGAAACCCTAACAGCCTAGCTTAGGTGGGGGTTGTAGGTTTGGGGAAGCCAGGCTGCAAGCCCAGTGCCCTCCTCAGTGAGGCCACCGAACCTAGAGATGAAACCAGCTGGTGGCCAAACCACCCCCACCGAGGCTAGCGGGGACCCAGCAGGACCCTCAGCAGAGCCCAGGCATCATCAGTCAGCATCTGAGACACCTCTGGTGGTGCCAGAACCAGTCTGATTAGTCATCTTCCAACAACCCAACACCTTTCTGGAAAGTGCATCTACATTTTTAAGCACTGGATGGACTGGCAGGAGGCCCCATAGGCCAACACAACCACCGTTGCACCCAACAGGTAAGGAAGCTCCTGGGAACTGGGAAATCAATGCCATGAAATGCTGCATTTTTATCTGCAGTACCAGGTTTCATAACACTCATTTACTTCACCCCAGTTCCTGATACCCGTCCCAGTGACCATCACCAGTTTCACCACAGTTGTGTTCAAAGGAAGCCACTCTTGGTGCCATTCCTAACACACGTGGTTGCCCTGCAAGGATGCTTCCATCTAGCAGGACCAACAAATAAGGGAGGGAGAGGAACACAACCAAGATCCACTTGCTTAGATCCACTGCCAGGCTGAAAACAAAAATTCCAGCTGCTGGGATGGCCAAAACATGTTCCCTTTGTACGCACTGCACACTCAAAATTACATCTCTCATGTTGTCCTGGGAGTTTCCTTGAATATAATCTCCTTTGTTTGTTTTAATTGAGAATCCCTGGGGCCTTTTAAGCCAATGTTGGTAAAGCAAAAGGAAAGAACACAAACATGCTTCTACTCCAAGTGTACCCCAGTGAAACTTCAGCTTTGGATTCAAAAAGCAACACGGAACACCACGGCCCAGGTATCTCTCTCCATCGCCAGCAAGGCGCACTGCTGCTTTGCTGGGCAGGAGAGGGCAGCTGCCCGCGTGGGGAGGCAGAGCAGAGCTCACAGCCATGCTGCCCGTGGCCCGGCGGGTTTGTGCTCCCCGGCTCCGAGCACCACTGGGGAAAACAGCCCGGCACACAGCACGCTGTGGCAGCAGCGTTTGCTCAGCTGCGGTATCTAGCTAAAGAGGGAAGTCCAACGAGCCAGGCAGGCTCATTGCCAAAACCTAGGGCAGGCAATAACCATTACTGCATCCCGGCAACTCTAACCCTGATACACACTCTCCCAGCTCTGGTTTTTGGCAACAATAAACACGGAGGAGGAAAGCCTTCCCTCCGCAGCGAGGTGAAAGACCAGTCCAGGGGAAGAGGCAGGTGTTTAATGACAGCAGCCCCGCACCCAGGCCCAGGACTGACGCACGCTGCCAGCAGGATCAACGAGCGCTGCACCCATGAGACCCGTGTGCTCGCCCCAGCTCACTGGCAGCCACGTCCCCAGAAAAGCCCAGCTCCGGCAGCCCCCCCTCCCGCACCCA
>NW_009258754.1:951239-951574 GCF_000687185.1 Egretta garzetta | reverse complement strand
CCCTTTTCCCCAAAGCGGCCTTGGCCCCCCCCCCGGCCGATGGGCCCGGAGGACAGACGGGCGGGGGCGGTTGCAGCTGCGGCAGGGCAGCTCAGGGCAGGGGACAGCCGGGGGCAGCCCTCAGGGAGGCTGGCGGCAGGGTGGGGGTCCCAGCCAGCACAGAGAAAGGATCACAGATGGGCATTTACATCCTGGGCACCCAGTTCAGCCTTTCCCCCAAAGCAGCCTTGGCTCCCCCCACGGCCGATGGGCCCGGAGGACAGACGGCGCGGGGAGGCTCCAGCTGCAGCAGGGCAGCTCAGGGCAGGGGACAGCCGGGGGCAGCCCTCAGGGAG
>NW_009258754.1:947838-951224 GCF_000687185.1 Egretta garzetta | reverse complement strand
GCTGTGATGTGGTAGGCTCCAGCTGGGGGCTGATGGCAGCCCTCCTGCGTCTGCAGCCTCCGACCACGCAGCACACCAGCAGACGGGAACAGATAAACTATGCGATCCAAGGGGAGATTAGGCCACAGTTTAATATTTTGTTGCGTACAAATATAGTATCACTCTCAGCTGCAGTCACCCATTCCACCAGCCAGTAATTCTAAGACCCTAGACAAATTCTTTCATATAGATCAAAAGGGGCACTGCAGAGGCTGCTCCTTACCCCAAGGTTTTTCCCTACTGGTGCTCAAACATTGGGATTTAAGGCTGAGCTTCCCCCACAAGCAGGTCACCCCATTCCCTCCTCCTGGGAACACCACAGCAGCGACAGAGCACAGCCCTCTGCCCGCAGCAGAGGCACGGAGCTGCCCCCACGCCACGGGGCTCAGTTGAACCCTTGCCCTGCGCACCAGCTGCCAGACCTGAGGAGCATCATCCATAGGACAGCACAGGAGGGAACAGGGAAGGAGAAGTGGTGACGCTGGAATACGAAGCTGGGGCCAAGAAGGGATGCGCTGATAGCGGTCGCTCTGGGGCAGCAGCGAGGGCTGCCCCGCACTGCACAAGAGCCCTCTCCCGAGGCGACGCGGGAGCTGGCAGAGCAAAGGTGCCATGCAAGGACCCAGGGTCACTCCGGGCTGCGTGGAGCTCTGCAGAGACCTTTGGTCCCCCCAGCCCAGCAGGAGTGCTCGCTGCCGCCACATGAAGGAAGAGACAAAGGTAGCCCAGGCACAGGGCAAGCCACCATCAAGGAGTCACAGATGATGCCAGACCTGCACTCGGCCCCATCACTGCACCCACCGGGGACAACCCCAGCCACCAGCACGTCACAGCCAGTTACCCGCGCAAGGGCTGGGGTGCCCCAAGACACCACCTCCTCCCTCGATCTCTGCTAGCCAAACCTAGGGCGAGAAGAGGAGGAGGGATTTTCTCTTCTTCCTCCATGCCAAGGCACTGAATCCTAGCTATGCCAACAGGAGGGGGATTGCTTCAGAGCAAGGGACATCTTCCCGCCTCCACTCAGTTGTCAGGACATCTCTCATCCTTACCTTCAAGTTTTGGAAAGCAAGGATCAATCTTTTACCATCTGTGACAGCTAAAAGCCCCAGCAGCTCCTGCCTGCTCCGTGCCTACCCAGGCCTGCTCTCTACAAGGCTTCTTCTGATGCAGAGGTGCAGCTCCAGATGATCCCAATTAAAGAAGTGAGGCTGTCACAATTTCAGCTGCGCAAGTGAGATGAGAAAACTAATGGTGTCACTGAGTGTCTGCAGGAACAAATTTACAAACCTAATCACCTCCCAGCATAGCTGGGCTGCCATTGCCTGAAGGAGGGTGATAGGGGAGAGGAAAGCTTTTGGGACTCTTAAAGAATATTAATTCACACTAATAGGAATCGGATCTGTCCTTGCCCGTAATCAGCAGCAGAACTGAGATCCTGAACTGGAATATTAATGCAAGTGCTCCATGGGAGATGGAAGCCTCTCAAAACCTCTCTCAAATTATGAGAATTAAACATTAGAAGAACAGCACAGCAAACTGCAATGCAATGTCGGGAGGAGTCTGCTGAAGGAGGAGGTTGAGAAATTCGGTGAAGTCACTGCCTCCTGGGAGTGCCCAGGACCCCAGACACCATGGGCCAGGTATCCTTCTAAACCTGGGGGCGATCCCTGTTTCTCCTGTAAAAGAATAACTGAATTTTTAATCCTGCGTTGATCAGGTGCATCCGCTCTGCTTAATGAAACCCGGTACTTGGGGACAGGAGAGAAATTGCTTATCGTGACAGTTGTATTTTGTTACTCAGTATAACTACTGTTAAGTTTTGGGGGCAGCGAAGTGCCTCTGACACTTCTTTTCAATGAGGTACGAAGGGTTTGGGGTGTTCAGCTTGAGATACAGCGCTGAAAACAAGCAGGTCTTCCTGGAAATAATGCTGATGGGGAACACCTAATAACGAGAAGGGGACAGATCCAGGACACCGCTTGCTGCTGAAGCCTTCAGCAGAAGAGGGGCATGGCCACACGTGATCACCCTGAGGAATATACTGCAGGCGTCAGGCAGGTCTTTTAAGAAGCATTTTGTTCTCTCTATTTTTTTCCCCTCCACCCCACATTTGGCCGCAGGGGTTACAAAGCAACAGAGCCCCTCCGTGGCACTGAGCTGCCGCAGGGATGAACCAGCCTCACACTGGGAGAAAGTCCACAGCCAGATTGCCACTTTGCTGAATGGGAATGCATCGTACTCCCTCCAGGCTTCTTACCGAGGCCTGATGGGGGCACTCGGGTCATTCGTGTACATCCCACCCCATGTTAGCGAGCAGCACCCCAAGGCAGGGATGTGCTTCCTGCACGTTCTCTATCAGGGCCCATGAGAGTGAAGGAAAAACAAGGGCCTCAGAATTCACTTGGTAAGCGAGCCACAGGGCAGAGAGCGACTGCAGCTGCGACCCTGGAGCGCTCTGCATCTCCTCCCGCTCTGCATCTCCTCCCGCTCTGCCCTGCCAAGCCAAGGTCCTGCTTCCCGCCCCACTCCGTCGCACAACGGCCTATTGCCTCCGCCAAGGAGAACGGGATTAATTCACAACAACCCAAGAGCGATCCTTTGGTGCTTGACTACTGATGAAAAGGGCGAAGTCTTTTTTTAACCTTTGAAATGAAATTACCCCCTGTTAAAACTAATGATCTACTTTTTTCTGTTATTACCGTTCAAAAGCTCATCTGCCATAGTATTTTTAGCAAAACATCTTTGTAACCAGCATGTCAGTAACGTATCTTAATTTTTCTGTACACCTGACTGATACAGAGCAACAATTGCACATGAAATTGCAGATCATCGATGTCTACAGCTGCCATCAGAACAATAAAACACGATAAGGAAGGGCTCTATTTTTCCCTGTCACTCACATGACGGATCTCCTTCATTAACTAGTTTGCTGGCAGACAAAATGAACGAATGAGAGAGAAATTGGCTTTCCTTGTTATTAGCATCTCTACTGTTTTCTTATATATCAGGTGAATTTAATGTTAATGAAAGCAAGGATTAAGAACCTGGATTGCTGGAAGGTGGGAGGACAGAAGAGGCTGACAAGAAGCTCCGTAAGGAGCTCAGCTGCACCGGGCCACGGCTGGGACTGGAGACCCGATGCTGCAGGAGGGCAAAGCGCTGGCAGGGACAGGGGCCAGGCAGCTCCCCCCTCCCCCTTGGGGCAGCGGTGCCCCCTCGACATCACCACTTGGCGGGACCCTGGGAGGGTTCCCTGGAAGTCTGTGCAACGTGGGGCGGGGGGCAAAGGGCAACCTGGTGCTGGGGCTCACCCAAAAGGCTGACGAAGCCCCTGACTCGGGTGGCAG
>NW_009258754.1:937688-947582 GCF_000687185.1 Egretta garzetta | reverse complement strand
CCCCGCCTGGGCGGGCTCCGGCCGGATTAACGGAGGGCCCCATCCGCCAGCGGCTCCGCACCCTTCCCGTGCCATTTAGGGCAACGGAGACCCAGGGTGCCCAGGCTGTGCATACGCTGTGCATACACTGTGCATCCGCTGTGTGTAGGTGCCACAGAGGAGCTGGAGCTGCCGTGCTCTCCTTTGGCTAAAGTGACAATTTCTGGTTTGTGTCCCCGTTACAAACACATGGTTTCCGATACAGACAACTTTTTTTCCTCCAAGTGACTGTGCAACTTCGCCTCTTCTGGGCCCCAGCACACAGCACAGCATCAACATGGATGAAGAATACCCTGCCTGAGCTGAGAGAAGAAAAACTCCCGCCCCAGCCCCACCAGTGTAAGTCTGGAAAGCTCGGCTGTGCTCGCTGGACTACTTCAGGATTTGCCAAGGCATTCATGAAAGCTGAATTTAGCCCAAAATTCAGGAAAGGGGAGCACATTCAGCATTTGCTTCCCTGAAAGGCTCAAGTTTGCCAACTTCTCTTTAATACAAGAGGCCAAGCCTGCGGCGTCACTACTGACTCCGGTGGCCACATGCCAAGGCCGAGGTTGCCTGGGTGCCCGCCTGTGCCACGGCAGGGTGCCATGCATGGGGGTCGGGGAGCACCCCCCACCTTTGTGCCTGTATCCAGGCAGTGGGGAGTACTGCTGCTCCTCCCCAGCAACTCATCCCTCAGAAATACCACTCTGCTCCCTTCAGAGGAGACAAAAGGCACCATTTCTGTAGCCAGGAGCTAAAACAACAGAAGTAACAGCAGCTGCCTCTCCTCTGCAGGTTGGGCTGAGGCGACTCCAGAGCGAGCTCTCCCACTTTGCCTGGCTCCCGCTGCCAGCAGCTCCTGCTCTTAGCACACGCCCCACTCCCCGCTTTGTCCCAGCAAGAACAGATTTCCCCCCTCCGTCACCCAGAGTGTGTGCCTGGCCCAGGAGAAAAGCCTTTCCCTTTGGGCTGGGACTGTTCACCACCATCCCTCCCTGAGCACATCAGCCTGGGCAGCATCTCGGCTGCCTCCTGGGGAGGGGGTCACCCACAGCATGACTTGCAGGAGTCCCGGGGTCCTGCTCCCAGCTGCGACGCCACCCGACAGGCATGAGGGTGCCCTACCACCTTAACACACACACACATACATCTTGGAAAATTAAAATCTTGTTTCTCAGGTGCCCATCCATAATGACCACCCTGGCTGCTGTCCATTGAGGTGCCCATCAGAGGAATCAGCAGCTCAGCATCCATAGCACCATCGCTCTGATGCTAAAAGACATCAGAACCATTTCCACTGGACTGAATAATTTACGTCAAGCATGACACACAGATGGATGACAAAGCCCCCTCATTTCCCTCCATTCAGGATTGCAATGCCGTCATACCACCGAGTATAACTTTTCACAACTCCCTCTTCAGTTTTCCACCAGGATTCTTCTCCCCTGCCTGCTTTGCTGGGACCTGCACAGGGGACAGGAGCTGGGCAACAGAGGAGCCCCTGGCTCAGCCCACCCCAGCCCTGCCAGCCCCGCACACCTCACACCTCTGCCCCTTCCCAAGAGGCTGCCAGCTCCAGCTGCTTACCTGCGAGCTGCTCATGGGCTGTTTGGGGCACAGAGCTTCACCAGACCCCTGTCAACACATGGTCTCTCCTACTAGTCTGGGTTTTTTTTTTAAAAAAAAAAACACAAACCTGAAAGAAATGACACAGTATGTAAGGAAGAAAGGTAGAATAAAAGTTGCAGAGATATCAACAGTCTACAGAAATGTAAAACTTTGCTTCCCGTTACTGAATCCACCCAGGGAGAAAGGGTGCCCTCTGACCCCAGAGCTGCCTGTGTAATACAGCATTTGTGCTAGGTGTATCAGAGAATCATTTAGGTTGGAAAAGACCTTTGAGATCATCAAGTCCAACTGTTAACCTAACACTGCCATCCCACCACTAAACCATGTCCCTAAGCACCTTGTCTACCTGTCTTTTAAATACCTCCAGGGATGGGGACTCCACCACCTCCCTGGGCAGCCTATTCCAGAGCCTGACAACCTTCTCATTGAGAAAATTTTTCCTAATGTCTAACCTAAACTTGCCCTGGTGCAACTTCAGACCATTTCCCCTTGTCCTATCACCCGTTACCAGGGAGAAGAGACTGACCGCCACCTCGCTACATCCTGCACTCAAAATACATTTATAACAGCGTGTATGTAAAATCCAAGTATTTCCAGGGCAGTTTTCCTTTGTCTTGAATTCCTTGTCTTCTGATCTGTTGCAGGCAGGTGAACCTCACCCTCGCGTATCATTTTCCTCTCTTTTTTGTTTTAAATGATGCAGCATTTTCCCCATGCTAGACACCAACGTTCTGCCCTCTTTCTCTTAGGGAGAATGGGAGTACACTAAATAGAGTCCCACTCAAGTAACTTTGGCATGAGAGTAGAGAGAAGGCTATGAAATCTCTCTTTAAAGCCATTTGTCGCAGGAATCCCACTTCTGCCTTACTCCTGGGTTCATGACTTCGTTCTGGGTTCATGACTACTCCGTCCATGCCCACCGCCAGGGCTGTAACCCCACGCTGCCTCACCCCTCCCAGCCCACCCTGGCACAGGCTGCAGTGACCCAGCGAGCTAACCCACCTGCAAGCTCTCTCTGTGCTGCTTTCCTAGCTGACCAAACGTTTCCTCCAGCTCTGAAAAGCACTGGCTAAGTTTCTAGCATGCTAGGTAAGGTTAAATAATCACCCTCACAGATGTAAAATATCACAGTATGATTTATTAAAAATTCCAAAGTTTTACAGAGCTTATGAAAACATGGAGCAGGGGGCGTTGTAAGTGTCCAGTGAAATAAGTGTCCTGTTCAGCTTTCTGCAGGTTTAGGTCCCTGAACCAGAGGGTACGTGAGCATCACTTCCAGGGCAACACTGGCTGTGAGGGCGCGGAGGCACAGAGCAGGGGCTGCCCTATTCCCGCCTGCAGCTCTTCCAGCCAACTCAGCTGCACCTTCAGACTTTCCCAAAAAACTGGGCTTTGCCGAAGCCTGAGCTAACACCCAGTGATGGCACCGCTCCCTAGCCCCACCAGGCTGCAGACCCCACCAGGCTGCAGAACCCACCAACCAGGCTGCAGAGGGGTGGGTTTGGACTTCCCCAGGTGCCGCCGCTGCGGCAGTGCCGCGTGGGCTGTGTTCAGCCAGCACATGTGCAAGCACTGGACACCCATGAAATTGTGCAGAACCCCCCCCACAGGGAAGCTCTGCTGCTGCCCATCGCCCCCCACCTCTCCCTGGGCTGCAAGGGGCCGTTGCCTGTCAAACCTGAGTTATGAACTAAGAGGAGGCGATGCGAAAGCACTCTACAAACAAATTCACACTTTTGTGTAAAGCAGAATTCAGCTATATTTAAAGAGAAAACATGTCTTTGTTGTGCTGTTTGGAAGGTAAGCATGATCAGATTTGGCTTTTCTTTTAACAATTTCATTCCTCTGTCACTCCCTTCCCATCTCTTCCCCTTTGAGATTTACTGAATCTTACTTGAGAAAAGGAAACCGATGATCAAGATGGGAGTTTATTTCAGCATCTGTTGCTGAAACATTAGTTCATTTCTCTGTCCTTGCTACTCTCCAACATTCAGCAGTTCCCTCCAAAGACCCTTAACTTGCCTTGTCTTCTGTTAATTAAAACCCAATTAGGATTGCCTGCTGATAACTGCACACTGGTCTAACAAAGCCTGGCCTGTTGCTGGGTTTATTTTTTTAAGTGTCAGATGAAGAGGCAACAGCAGGTCTTACTGGAGCAGAAACATAGCTCAAGCTATTCTCTGCAAGTGTTTGCTTTTTGCATGTACTGTGCTAATTTGCAGAAGAGGTCTCTCTACAAGTTGTTTTCTTCAAAAATTTTTTTAAAGAATACTCTTATGTTTCACATATTGCATAAAATTGACAACATTGATAGCTTTTAAATACCAACAACAGGGGAAGCGAGAAGGAAGGCACAACTGTGTAAGCACTGTGACCATGCCACTACCTTGTTCCAGTACGCCCTCCGGGGGCATCCACTTCATCCAACTTCTAACCCCACCTGAAGATGTCACTGGCTATTTTTTAGCCAGCTCTAGGAGTCATATGGCTTATTCACATTCATTGCACAACAAGCCTCTAATGTATCCTGCATTAAAAAAACCCCAACACCTTTCTGTTAATGCAGTGTTATTTTTCCTGATTTCCCTGCAGCCCCCTTAGCATTGCTCCATGGAAAGTCAGTGTCTGCCTCGGTGAACCCACTACTGAAATGTTGTCACAGCCACAGAGGTAAGCTGAGCATCAGTGGTCACAGCACGAGGTGGCACGATACACACAGAAGTGCTCCGCTCTCGTTTGGAAATGAGGAGCCCATCTGGCAGGTTTGTTTTCAGTCATATAAAAAATTCCTCCTCATCATCCTCTGCTCTGTTTGCAGGGCTGGCTCGTGGTGGTTGCGAGTGGAAGCCCAAAGCTGATTGCCCTGCTCCTTTGCTCCTTTTGGCTGCAGCAAAGAGCAGCTGGGTCCTGTCCTGGGAGGGCAGGGCACAGCCGGCCCTGTCCGTGGGTGCTCGCGGCCAGAGGAGGCTGCTCCGCAGGTCCCTGCAGAAGTGGTTCAGTGGGCAGCGGCCGCTCGCAGGATTCGCCACGGTGAGCCCAGTGTCGACGTTGGTCTCCGCTGCCTGCCCAGGAACACGGCTCTCCTGGAGGGAAGTCTGCAACTTGCTGCTCACCTGTCTGCAGAGGGAGGTGGCATCCCACCGCAACGGGGCCGCTGGGCCGCTGCGAGAAGAGCAGAAGCGCCTGTGGAGGTCACCACCAGCTTGCTCAGGAGTAAGGGCTTTGCTTTGGTCAGATTTTGTTTTACCCTTCATGGCTGTCACCTCCCGGCTTCTCTGCCCAGGATTACCCCACTTTACAGGGAGAGGGGCTGGCACAGAGTCCCGCAGGATTTTTTCGTTGCCTGCATTATTATGCTGATGGCAAAGCCCAACATTTGTTTCACGGGGCTTTGAGCTGTCTTGGACCTGTTGAATAAAATGTGGAGAGAACCCCATTAATGAATCGTTCTTGCTTCACTAGGTGATGCTCTCACCCAGCCTTGCTGTGCTGTGGTAGTCACCTGTGGCGCGAGTCTGGCAGCCCCTAGAGAACAGCACAGGATTCTTACGAGCCTGAGCAATGGCAGATGAAACGATGTAGATAATGTGATGCACATGGGGAAACACAGCCCCAGCTTCACATACAAAATGCTAGGCTGTGCATTGACCGTAACCCCGCGGTCTCATTTCTGCAACAGACAGCACCATGTTAGCAGCAGTTCGGTGCCTGGCAGCAGTCTAGAAAGCAAATGAAATCTTAAGAATTATTCCAAACAACACTGAGGTGGTTGTTATGCACGGTGCAGCTGTGGACCGTGGTGTTTGTCCCTCAACCGCAGTGCACAACAGCATATCATGGAGCTGGAAAGGCTCAGAAATGGACAGCAAGGACAACTGCAAGTACAGTAAAGGAACAACCACATATGCTGTGAATCTTAAGCCTGGGGGAAAAAAATCAAACCGTTTGGGAGGGACAGGGTAAAAGGCTATAAAACCATGAGCCATCATGGAGAAACAGATAGGTATTGTCTGTTCCCTGCCATCTGCAATGCAAGAAGCAGAAGCCATCAAATGAAGCCAGGGTGGAGCCAATTTCAAATATGAGCAGGTGACAGTGGGCCTGGGGAGGTCCCTGCCAAGGTATCTTGTGGATACAAAAAGTCCACGTGGATACAAGGGCAGACTGGATTGACCGCTTGGAAAGCAGCATCACTGCAAGTTCCCACAGCTGGCTTCAGAAGACCCTTGAGTTTAAAACAGGCAGCTTGGGGCATATTGGTGGGATGTCACATGTGCACTTGTCCTCTTGCTGTTCCTCCCAAGGCAGCCGCCTGTGACCAGCTGCTGGGGACAGAGCTGGGCAGGATGAAGCCTTGGTCAGACCCCTTGCAGACAGGCTGGTGGTCTCAGGTTTTCCTGCAGTCACTGCCAGCGCTCGGCTGAGCAGCCACACTAGGCTTGGGTGAAACAATCCCAAAGGCTCATCTGTCTTTTCATAAATTACAAACCAGAAATCACGAGTCATAAACCTTACTATTTTGAGAAGGAGACAAGAAAGTTATGCCTGAATTTAGTTTCTCCCAACTCATGCATGGCTTTCAGAGGGCTCTCAGGCCTAATGCACACACGTGACAGATCTGCTGCAGGTGACCTAAACACAGCACGCACAAATAGCGGTGCCTGACCAAAACCTTCTTGGGGGCATCAGATCTACTGGAGCTCCTTCACATCTGCAAATCCTGACCAGCTGCTTCTGGAAAGAAACTTCTCCAGGAAGCTCTGGATCAAGTGGCATTCCTCTGATAGCTGGACAGCACATGGACCAACACTTGCCCAGGGAGGAGATACCCATCAGACCAGCAAGGCCAACAGGACCAGGACCTGCTAAGCACACGCCAGTTGTTCCTCCGGAGCATGCCACCTCGGGGGACACAGCTCAAAGCAAGGCACCCGCCTTGATAGCCCCCTGCAAGACTAGAGACACATTTCATGTCTTTATTTGTGAAACACAGCACATGGAGATGGTCCTACTCTCCTACTTCAGACTTGAGTCTTAAGGCTAAACTTGTAAAATTTGAGCAACAGGAATATCCTGTAAACACTCAGAGAAAGGACATGGAATAGAACTGTAACTAGTGAGCATCTTCAGGGGGGAAAAAAAAAGGGAGAGGATGTGGTTTATTTACTTCTTTATCAAACTACGCAGGACCAACTTCAAAGCTATGTGAAGATGCTCAGGGCCTTGTCCAGTCTAAGTGGGGGCCAGACCAGTTTATAAAGCGATACTGAAGGAGAAGTACACAAAGCCTGCCCTGAGTGTTCAGAGTAGCACAAAAATCAGCTATCCAGAATAATTAAGCTGATTTGTACCAAATGAGCTCTGGACGAAAAACAGAAAACCACAGGATGGGCAAATTTAAAAGTCCAGATTACAATTAAAAAAAAAATAATCAGAGGTGGGAGGGGCTGTTAGAGTGGAAAGAAAGCATACCGAGCTAAACTGCCCTCCTGCTCACACCTATAATTCCCACTAGGTATCATCTCAGCACAGTTGTCTTTGCTGGGTTTTATTTATTTGTATTCAAACCATCTCCGGACTGCACACGAGCAGAAAAGGCAGAGAATTCCTACGACACATTTCTGCCACACTTTTGCCCAACTGCAACTCACTCAAAAGATCACAAAAATCTATTGCAGGCGATGCTGTATCAACACTGTGCTTACAATACCGCTGGCTTTGGATGCTGAAAAATTGCTTTCAAAAACATTTACAACGTAATGACTTATCAGAGAAAGAATAGGCAGGGAAGGGAAGCTGTTAAACCAGCCTGCTCAAAAAAAGCATGAATCTTTTCGATTTCAGGCAACCAGTAATGATGTTAATTTAACAATATAAAAATATTCCAAGGATCTGTGCTTACATTTATCAATGGCATCACAGCACTGGCAGATACCGATTACTGCATTCACAAATTCAAAAGAAAACATAAACAAGGAAAATCTTAAATTTCCATTTTCAACCAGTCCTGCTTTCCTTGGGAAAAACAAACAAAAAACCTCAAATGAAAAACCCAAACAAACCTCCTCTCGGAGCACCACAGACACATACCTGAAGCAGAATTGTGTTTCCTTCATAGTCTTGCGTTTGCCACCTGGTGCTACTGATAGGAATACAGGGGTTAGGCAGGAGAGGCACCAGCTGCCCCATTTCTTGCACCTTGAACTGCAAGGCTGATGACTCCTTCGGCTCGGCAGCCACCCCGACGGGCAGCTGCTTCAGGCAGAGCTGCACGGCAACATTTTGGGTTGCGTACAGCACAAAGACACAGAAGTTACTTTTCTGCAGAGTTGCTTCTTTCCGTAGGATCATCTCGTAGAGTCTCACTGCATCCTCATAGTTATCAAAACTGCAGTAGAGGGTGACACGCAGGATTTCGGGGCCACAATGCACCCGCCTGATACCCCACACAGGCATCTGGTCATCCAGGCCGTAGAAGTCCTGGTGAGCTGGGGCATAGGGGTGGCTTCGCCCATGAGCAATCTGGACGCACTGGTAGCGCCAGGGTGGATGCTGGAAGAGCTCATGGACCTGGAAAATCCGTGTTTCTCCCAAGTCCTCGTGTAGAAAAAGAAGAACAGATATTCCAGGAAAGCCACAGCTTCTCTTACGACATCTCTCGTAGTATTTCAATGGAGTAACTCGCTCAGACACCAGGAAAAGCCGAACCTCTGGGCAGATCCACTCCAAAAGCTGATCCAGAGTTTGCTGCAGAAGCAATGAGTGTCCCAAATTGGTGAGAAGATGCACAGTCATGAGAGAGTCTGCCCTGTCATCCATTGCAGAGGTTCCTGACAAAAAAATAAAAATAGTCGAATTGGTGCCTTCCCTTTCCTTCTCCCACTGTTGGCGCCTCAGTAACACGAGGGGTGCACTGTAAGACTTGGAATGAATTTAATCTTCTACAAGCTTTGCACTAGCCCGATGAAATACGCAGGTCTGCACGGTTAGCGTACACGAGGTGGGCGAAGAGCGACAGAGCGTTATCCGAGTGGTCCCAGGTAACTCACATCGCAGCAGAGCTCAGACGAAGGCTCATTTTCCGACTGCAAGGCTTGAGCGCTAGGCACTGTGTACCTGCCACCAGCGTGTCCAGGAACACCTCTGCGTCCTCCAGCTCCTGTCCTTCGCAGGGCAGGGCAGCTGAGACGACAAGAACCGAAGCACAACAGCAGTAATTCTCCAAGATGAGATGACTTTGTAAGCACAGCGCCAGCAGTGGAAACACACGCTCCGGATCCGGCCGAGTCCCATGGGCGCGCATCTCTCTGCGGTCACCACGTTTTGCAAAGGCAATGGGGCACTCGTGTTTGAAAACCTCAGCATATTTTCTCATAGTTGGCAGGCTAGGTTTTAGCTCGTTGTAAAAAGCTTGTGATCTTTGCAAGTCACACCCTTCTGGGGCATACAGATAAGCTACTCTTTAAAAACAAGGAAGGAAAACAGACTAACAAAAGAAAAAAGAAAACCCGTATGTGAACACAACAGATAACAATAAGGGCAGATATGAATCAGCCTCAGGAAAGAGGAGCTTTGGGAAAAAACCTCGACTCCCAGTTAGGCGCTTCACCACACGGGTGGCTCACTGCCTGGCTGGAACCCAGCTCCTGGGTCATTACACATAGCCCAGAAGAGCTGGCTACCAGGCCCTGTTCGCCTCTTTTTCCTCCTCCTCTTTTTTTTTTTCTTGGTTTTTTTAATGCTGAGATACCCAGGTAATCAGCACCTTTCAGCAAATTTCAGGTTTTTTTTCCTTGCTCCTTGGGTTTACATATTGGTACTTAGTTTAGTTTACTGTGTAGACTACAACAGGAATGCTGAAAATACGCCTCTTTCCAGGCCTCTTCTAGTGTCTAGCCAGTAAATCACACTGTCCCTTCATCTCCTCGTTTTGCCAACCCAGGAGCAACACATGCAAGCCAACAAGACAGCCCCTGTTATCTGCACAGAAATGCTGCCACCACAGCCAGTATTTAAAGCAAAACTGGCCCCCCCCTAATGATGCACCCAGCTCCACCTAATGAAAAGCAACACCTCTCTCTGCTGACACAGCAATTTTCCTCTCAAACAGCCCAGCACACAAAGCAGTGGCTTGCTGTGCAAAAATCCCAGCAAGAGTCCGCTATTAAAAACTCTGAACTGCCTTTTTTTTTTTTTTTTTTTTTTTTTTAAATACGGCCCTAGTTTTTTTTCAAATTGACAAAA
>NW_009258754.1:933742-937551 GCF_000687185.1 Egretta garzetta | reverse complement strand
TGCCTTTTTTTTTTTTTTTTTTTTTTTTTTAAATACTACCCTTGTTTATATTCAACTGAGCAAAATCTCCAAGGCCTGAAGGTACAAGTAGCGGTGCCTTGGTTTCCTTTATGAAGAAGATCACTCTCCCTGGCAGAATATGCATTCACGCTTTAAAACCCCACTGACACCAACGTACAATAAAAATCAAAATGCTGACCAGAAAATGAGGAAAAATTAATTTGCACTGATAGTGACAAACCCACCTGCAACACTTCCAGGCAAGTAACAACAACTGTTGGGAGGGAGACAAAAACTATCCAGCCTTCAGACAATTGCAGGAAGAGCACGAAGGGAAGAGTGCAAGTGCTCAAAACAATAAAAGGCTCCAGGGGAGCTCTGAACCACACAAATGTGCTAAAATATGGAAAAGGAAATGATGCAGCAGCTCTTCACTACAGGGCAGGGGCGAGCACTAATCTGCCTTCCTGCATGTGAGGAAAAGGGGAATTTTGCCTGTGCAAGAAAACACTGAAACTACAAAAGGTCACTGGGGCTGGGTTTGTAGCTGGAAGCACGAGCTGCCTTTCAGGGTCCCCGTTCGGGCAGGAGGCAATGGTGCTGGGCACAGCAGAGACGCCGGCATGGCCACAGCGGCAGCGTGCCGAAGCAAAGCACCACCCCTGCGGCACCACCTCGGGGCCAGGAAAACGAGCAGAGACCGGCAAGGGTAAATACGAGTGCACATAAACTTGGTGGGACTGCGGGCTGGCGTGTAGCCCTGCAACACTACCAGGGGCTGAGCAGGCAGCTAGGTGAAAGCGGCCGCTTTGTGGCCAGCAGCAGCCCAAAACGACAGTATTCCTAGGGAAGGAATAGGGAAGGGAAGGGAAGAGCAAATATTGTACGGCAACATATAAATCCACAGCACATCTTATCTTGAGCAGTGCGTGCTGTTCCAGCTGTCCTTTAATAAAATGGGCGCAGAGATTTAGGGAGGAAGCGGAAGGAGGAAGGCAGGGCTAATGGAAGCAGCCGCTTCAGTCAGAGGAGCGAGCAGGCAAGGGCCCGCAGCCCGGGGGAGGAACAGGGGCAGAATATACTATAGCCCTATAGGGTTATGACTGGCGTCAGGGGGGTAAAAGGGCAGTCGCAGGCTACAGTACCCTCCAGAAAAGTGGCAGGGGGATAAACTACAGCTAGCAACACCCATTTCCAGACAAGCAGGGAAACGCTTCTCCAACCAGTGTGTTCTTAAGCTGGCCAGGTGGCAACGTGATAGCAGAAATTTTCTGGGATTCGGAAGGTGACTGGGTACATGGGTTTACCAGACTGCTGGGGCTGGGTGATGAGTTCAGGGATGCAGAGCACATGTGTGTTTTCTCAACCACGGAGTAACTTGAACCAGCTGCCCCCTCCCCTCCCACAAGCAGGCTCACCCCGGCCGCATGCTCGCCCCCTCCCTGGGTGATCACCCCCAGGGGCTGCTCCCACACTGCAGCCCTGGCATCTGCCCTCCGGTCCCCCTTCTCCCACAGAGCAGAGGACCTAGTCACTCCTCCACCAGCAAACCCTTCATTTTGTGGAGCACAGAGAAGGATGGAGCGCAGGCTGGCACAGCTTTCCTTGCATGCTCCCATCCATCGCTACAGGCTCACGCAGCTCTTGGCCCCCATCACTACTCAAAGGACGTCAGCCCAGCTGCCTAAAATCCTGTGGGAGCAGCAGCACTGTAGTGATGAAGATAAAGTACCAGTAACGTGAATGCTCTCAAGGCAGCCGTACCGAGCAAGAGCTGCTGAGATGGGAGGAGCGGGGGTTAGGAAACCATGCAGACACCACACCTCTCTCCAGCTCCCACTGTAGCCAGTGGGAGCCAAACTGGTTTCCAGACAGGTAGGTGCCTCCACAGAGACTGCTGAAGGTGAACAGCATTTCTTCTGTGCAGAGGTGGTGAGATCTGACGTAGCTGCTCACCCACTTCAAGCGTCACCAGGCTTTACAACAGCCAAGAAACTGAGCCTAGGCACAAAAAGGGCCAAATCCTGAACCCTGCTACCATGCTGTGTTTCCTCTGTGAGCAGCACACTGGCTGGGGCGGGATGGGGAAGAAGTCTCTCCTGCGAGCTCTACCTGATGGAGCTGCCTGGAGAACAGTTTTAGGCTTAGTCCTTGGACCCATAAGCTCTCTGGCAGCTCCAGGCCAGGGGTACCCACCACTCCTACCACGGGGAACACGAGATGAACTCAACATCAGCCTTGTCTGAACCCCTCCTCTGGAGGGCACCCCCACCGTCCTGGCTAAGCACTGCCCCATAGAGGAGTGGCTCTGCTCCTCTTCCACTTCGCTTTGACACCTAAATTTCCACAGGGAAGGGCTCAAACCCAGGCTCCCCAGCCTTGGATAAGGGTATTCTCATGCCCTCACTTTGTCACCAGTCTATTGCCCCCCCTACACCTTGCGATAAAGCCAGGATGCCAGGACCATCCCTCACTGCTGCAGCCCCGTGAGCTCAGGCCTCCTCATCCACTGCTTTTCTCAGAGGCACCAAGAAGCTCTTCGGCTGGAAAGGGACAACTGTCAGCAGAAGAAAGTGCTGGCTTTTGCTGGACCTTGTAAGAAAAGGGAAGTGCTGGTTTCACTCCAATTCCTGAATGTAATGAGTCTTGCCTTCCCCTCTGCTTCCCCTTCCCCCAGCTTTCCCGGCTGGCTGCCAAATGGAAGAGCACATTATTCATAGTGACCTACTGAACACGCCAAGAAAGATTTTCTGAAGAGATTAGAAAAATAGCAGCTCAATCTTATGTGAAAAGTCACTCTGCTGAGGGGGAAAAAAAATATTCTGGTACAGTACTCAAAACCATGTATGAGAGCACCATGCCCATGTGAGAGCCACTGGCCATGCAGCCCAACGTACAGGAGGCGGCTGGGGTAGTCCAGCTTTGTGTAACAGCATCTGAAATACGAATATTTGTACCTGCCACCAATACATATGCTAGAGTAAGCCCCACATTAAATGAAGTCCAAACATAAACAACTAGCAACCACTTTATTGTGTGAAGCCTCAGAGAATATTATCTGCTACATGATTAATGCCTTCCAGTGGAAAGGCACAGCAAAATAATTAATAATTCCTTTTCATAATGAATTCTTAAGACATGCCCAGTCCTCCGCAGTGCTCAGAGCCCTTCGCTCTGCCTGACACCGACAAGACTGATGATGCATTACAGGATTTAATAAGTTCATAGTGACATCTGTAAGGTACTGTATAAGGATTTAGGCTTTGTATGCTAGCACGTAATTAACTTCAGAGAGACCAGGGTGAATTACCCAAGCATCTCGGGAGCAGGCCTCATTAAATCCATGCAATGTCTTGGGCTTACTAACTTTTAAGAGATGTTGTTTTACGCTCTCAAGCTCTTCCAAAAATACTAAATTAACCTGCTAGACGACAGTTAGCTACAGCATAGACAGTACTGTGGCAAAAATCAGGATTAAGGTCTTACTCAAATACAATAAACTTTTAAATGAGTTTGTCTCTTGCTCTAAACCTTGTGACTCCAATGCATCCTCACTTTGGAGGAAAGTAAAACCCCAACGACCAAAAGAGGAAAAAGTCATCTAACCTGTTGCATTTATATAAGCAGACTTCTCTCCCAAGCGGTTGTTTCTTCTTTTTAATCAGGTAACAAAGAGTAGGAATCCAGCAAGGGCTTGTCAGAATACATAGAAAATACAGAGAGCCCCCACCACACACAGCAAATCAGGATCCA
Organism: Egretta garzetta; assembly: GCF_000687185.1. NCBI lineage: Eukaryota > Metazoa > Chordata > Aves > Pelecaniformes > Ardeidae > Egretta > Egretta garzetta. The sequence continues at coordinate 933,798 of NW_009258754.1, read as the reverse complement.
AGCACATACACACACACACAAAAAAAAAAAAAAAAAAAAAAAAAAGAAAAAAAAAA
>NW_009258754.1:918487-933549 GCF_000687185.1 Egretta garzetta | reverse complement strand
TGGCTGCAGCGGCTGCGGAAATCTGCATCCTCACGGCAGTTCGGTGCACCGTCAGAGGGACAACAAGGATCAAACCATGTTTTCCCTGTACACTTAGTGACTGTATTTAATAAAGTAAAGCAAGTAAGTTATCCTCAAGTGACACGGACTTTGGTGTGAGTGCAAGGCTGGGAAAGCAGCCCTGAGACACGGAGATGAGGGAGATCACTGGCAACAGACCACACCACGACCCTGCCAAAGCCCATGTTAAAACTGCTGTAGACTTTGAGACAATCAAGCTTTTACCATTGGTACCCAAAGGATCTCTCAGGAAAAGGAGAGCCTAGATCGAGGACTCAATTTCCAAATACACACAGACTTCAACAGGATTTTGGAAACCTCACATTAAACCAGAGTTCTTGCAGTGATACAAACCAGGCTGATAGCACGGCTGCCAACCCCAGACAAGCTCCCGTTCTGCTTTAGAAGGGGAAAGGCAATGGGGAGAGGATGCCGCTACAGTCCGTAACGGTGTTGGGCGAGAGTCACTCCCCGCTGGCAGCATCGACGGTGCAGCCCCAATTCCGCGCTCTGTGGGGTGCACGAGATCCAGCGGCAAGACAAGGGTCAGGAATGAAGAAGCTCTGTGTGCCTGAAGCCTGAGTCAGCTTTCCCACTCCTGATGCCCTAGGACCCCCGAGACATGTGTGGTTATATTGATGCCTTCGGCAGTGGCTGACCTCCCCCCAGTTCCACGGCTGATGGCCACTGCAGCCACATGCGAGGGAGATCTCGAAGAGAGCACGAACAGCAGAAGGGCACTCAGACGGTCTGCCTTCATGAGCTGCACTTCTCAAGCAGTTTGAACACAGGGAAATGTAGAAAGCCTTCCAAATAAGAGCACATAAACCAAAGACCCACAAATTTCTTTGCAGAAGCTCCTACCTGGTTCAGGCCTCAGCAGTCATGTTCCTGTACCGACTGCTGCCCGCGGCGTGCCTTGGCCAGAAGCAACAGGCACACACTGCATGCCCCAAAAAGCTGTGAAACATGCTTTGGCCTTTATAGCTTCCTATTAGAAACAAATACATCGTAAAAAGGCACAGCATGCCTGGCCACAGATATCCCATGGCAGCCACAAACACAAAGTTTGTTGAGATTCGGATTTATACAACCTGATTGAGCAGCTTTTGTATTCAGCTCCAAATCTGAGCTATGTCCTCAGCATCTCATGGGGCACTTCCAGACGGATAGATTCTTCCTCTGTTTTCAGTTTGGTTAAAATATTTCAAAAACAACCCCAAAGCACTCCATACACACAAACCAAGACCCACTAAATATAAGGAGCCGGTAGGAAATTGTATCAGAAATTAGTATTAGAAAACAAAGTCAAATCTGTTGACTTGACTACACAGAGCCCAAATCTGGCACCAGCCCAAGATGGTATCTTTGGGAGCCCTCTGCCCACATCCCCAGCATCAACCCCACTCCCACCCAGGTCAGCGTGGGACGGGGGGGGGGTGTCTGGTAGTTTTATACCTAATTGTCGTGGTTTAACCTGGCTGGCAACTCAGCACCACGCAGCCGCTCGCCCACTCCCCCCCCCCCCCCCCCCCCGGGCGGGGGGGGGGCGGGGGGGGGGGGGGGGAAGTCAGCTTGCCTTCATGTGAATTCAAGTGCCCAGATTCAGGGACTCGTTTCTGAAAGATTCAACCCAGCAATTTTTACATAAATTACACTTCAGTTAGAAACCCTGCAGAAAAAGAAAACAGGCACATCTAAACAGAACCGAGACTCACAGGGCCCAGTGAAATGCTTACTTAATCAGCTTACATTTAGCATTGTTGAAGACAAGTGAAGGCAAAATTCTTGGAAGGCCAGCAGCAGATGCCAAGAGAAGCTGCACCCTGCCGAGCGCTAACAAGAGCGAGTCACCAGGAGACGGTGAGCTCGCCAACAAGTCCAAGCTCCAGCCTCGGGAATGAGTCGGACCTATGCGGTGTGAAGGCTTCTAATTACTCCCTTTCCTGAGGACAACCCTCCTGAGATACAGAATAATACACCCCAAATTCTAATTAAAAAAAAAAACCAGTCTTGGCCTGGATCCCACATGATATTGGAATTGCAGATTTACATAATTAAGTTGGTAACAAATGCTGTGACAGACAAGCTGCAGGAGATTAGCAGCCTCATCTTTAACAGAATTTCAGAAGAAGCAATATCCAAACATCAAATAAATAGTGGCAGAAGTGTCTTGCAGGGCCTGAGGAACTCAGGCATTACTGGGATTTGGGGCATGCCTACCAAACTTTGCAAAGAAAAAGCCCACATGAACTCAAAGGCCACAGTCAGGCACTATCGGGCTCTAATGTGGCTTCGCTCTGAGGACTTCAAGACTTCCCTTTCCTCCCAAGAACAGGGCTGCTAAAGGCCATTCATGAACAGGGAATGGAAGTCGCACCTACTGGTGGATCCCTCTTCCCTCCTAGCTTCACCTCAGGCGAACAGGAGCACGTGGCTCCCAGTCCGTCACCCCCCCAGGCAATTTCCTCATCTCAGCCACAGCTAATCCAGGCCAGCAGTTACAGGACAAGGAGGTGAAACAGCCTCATCTCTCCTAAACAGCGATACGCCTTCTTGCTTCGGGATGAAGAGCTGCCTGGAGCTGGCAGACCATGCCAGGCTGTCTGAAGACCCAGGCAGATGGTGCTGTGTTAGTTGTGGTCACATCACACTTGCAAGATCTTCTTTGCAAGCAAAAACTATGAGAACAATGGTCAGATTCTGTTTGGTATCACAAGACTCAAGGACCACAAGTATCTGCCTGAACCTCGTGGCCTTAGTGTGGCACGAGGCAGAAACACTATGCTGCAGAACTGCGGTTTGTGAGTGCACTTCCCTAAACCAGCCAGGCTGTCCTTGAAAAACCTGATAACTTCAAAGGTTGTAAAAATAGAGAAGTTCACGTTAGATGTAAATACAAAGATACGGTCCTTAAAGCAAGAACCAATGCTGTGTCTTTCCACATACAGGATAAATCCAATGTGTTCACAGCTGAGGCTCCAGGTACTAACCTAATGAGAATAATCATAGACTCATAGAATGTTTGGGGTTGGAAGGGACCCCTAGAGGTCATCTAGTCCAACCCCCCTGCAGGGAGCAGGGACACCGCTAACTAGATCAGGTTGCTCAGAGCCCCATCCAACCTGGCCTTGAATGCTTCCAGGGATGGGGCCTCCACTACCTCTCTGGGCAACCTGTTCCAGTGTTTCACCACCCTCATTGGAAAGAATTTCTTCCTTATATCTAGTCTGAACCATTACCCCTTGTCCTGTCACAGCTGGCCCTACTAAAAACATTTTCCCCATCTTTCCTATAGGCCCCCTTTAGGTACTGAAAGGCCGTAATCAGGTCTCCCCGCAGCCTTCTCTTCTCCAGGCTGAACAACCCCAACTCCCTCAGCCTGTCCTCATAGGAGAGGTGCTCCAGCCCTCGGATCATTTTTGTAGCCCTCCTCTGGACCTGCTCCAACAGTTCCATGTCCTTCCTGTGCTGGGGGCTCCAGAGCTGGATGCAGTACTCCAGATGAGGTCTCACCAGAACAGAGTAGAGGGGAAAAATCACCTCCCTCGACCTCCTATCCACGCTTCTCTTGATGCAGCCCAGGGTACAGTTGGCCTTCTGGGCCGCCAGCGCACATTGCCGGCTCATGTCCAGCAATAATTAACTTAAGATTAAAAACAAGAGGGTAAAAACCCCACCAGATTGAAGAGGATCCCAACGGCCCACCTAGAAAGAAAGCATAATTGCCCCTGTGTAATGAGACCACATCTGCACTGGATTTTCAGCGCACAATAGTTACTGCAGCTAAAGTTCGGAAGATGCCAACGAAGCTAAAGACACTTAAAGCGCAGCAGCACAGTGATCTGAGAACCTAGAGTGTATCTCCCATCCTTTGGAATAGTATTTTCACTCTTGTCTGTTATTCACCAATTCCTAGCTAAAACCTCATTTTTCTGTTGCTCTTCATTTTCTGATACCATTATTACCTGAGCAAATAGAGTGTAAAATATTATCCCTGCTGGTATTGTTCTCTATCACAACACACGGACCAAACCAACAGAGCAGTGTAGAGTAGTGCCATTTCGGACATTACTCCCCCACCTGGGTTCCAGCTCAGAAAAGACTCACACTAGGCTTAATTCGAACCAAGACTTCCTGGAACTAGAGTTTATGCTCACTTCTTCATGGACTCTGCTTCCCTGGATGAATGCAATTCCCAGCTTCACCCAAGAGCGCAGTGAGTAGCAATTCCTTCAAGGGAACAAGCACCCGAGATCTCTCTCTTGGCTGAGCACCCAGCACTAATTCATGCAGCCCAGAACTTGGGATGAATCCCTACAGATTTCAACAGGCATTTTTGCCAGTTAAGACTATGAGACACAAATCGAACCACGGCACTGGTGTTGGTCAACATGCTGGTGTTACAGCACTGTTCATACAGAACCTCAGTGTTGTACAGTGTCAGCAGGAGAAAAGCACTCACAGTGAACACACATGTACCGTAAGCTCAGGGTTAAAGAAACCAGCATGCACCTTTGTTCTCAGCAAGTAGTTTGGTGGTCGGCGCTGCCCCTACCTTTCACACAGCACCCAGCGAATATCACAAAGGCACCAAGCAGTGTGATTCTGCCCAATGCAGTGCTTGATGTTAAGAACCTCTATAAGCTGCAAAATTGTAGTTGATTATTAAAACACATCACTCAAAGAACATGAAACATGCATAGGAGGTACCCATGCATTTCCAAGAGCTCAGGAAATATTCCTTCTGACAGAGGTAAATCCCTCCCCGATTTCCACAGCACGTTTCCTTATGAAGGTTGTGAGCCCAAGTGCTGTTCTGTCACGTAACGGCAGACCAACTCCTGGAACTACAGAGCTCAAGATACCGGGATTTCAGTCTAGACAGGGTTTGTTAGTATTCTTCCATTCATTTCCTGAAAACCGACTCCAAGCTCATGATCCACCAGACTTACAGTACCTGCGCTACATCTCACAGGTTACCCCAACTCCATAACGCCTATCCAAAGAGGTGGTTACACTAGCTAGAAGGGAGTAGATAATAAATAATAAGCATGAAGTAGTTAATATCAAAAAGAGCAAGAACTCAATCAGGGATACACAGGCTAACCTTACTTGTTATCATGGTAAATGAAGTGTACTCTTGACCCTTTAAAATAAGTTTGTCTACCAGGCAAGTACATGCCTATGTACCTTCAAATAGCTACAAAACTCAAAAACTACTTTTCATTTTAAGAATTCTCAAGAATTAAAACTCCATGGTTGTTATGTCTTGTTACATTTAATGGCACATTAATGCAAAGAAACCAAACTTACTTATAATTACACTCATACATGTAACTACAATCCTACTGATGAAATTTCAATGAAGTTACAAAGAATTTTTAAGTGGAAATTAAGAAAGGAAGCAAAAATGAAATTAGATGAGGCATGGCAGACTTCTGCTATGGACTGTGAAAGAACTCTCACCGACATACACAAACAGCGCAAAGGCACGAGCATTGAACTCACCTGAAGCGGAGTCCTAGTGAGGTCTTTTTCGCTCTGACCAGAGTTTTCACATTATCCATCTTTAAATCCTCAGCATAATGATATCATTGTTCAGTGGTGAAGGGCACATTTCTAAAAGGTGACTTCAGCAAAAGTGCCTTCCTGAATAATTTGTCTTCAAAATTCTATTAAATTTTAAGTGGAAACTATACTCTTAGTATTTGTTACTGAAGATGTACCACCTGGTACTCTTTCAGCACTCTTGCCCACACAACTTGTAAATAACACATCCTTAAACACATTATTAATTTACAGTCATTCATCTAACATTCGGGCTCAGCACTTCCAAAAGCCACCAGAGGTAGAAAGCTTTCGCTGATGCACAGCAGAAGTACAATCACAACGCTAAGGACAAAGTCCTCCTGTCACAGATGGCAACGTTAATCCCTCTATAAGCTTCACAGGGAAAAAGGACACACACCCACTTCTCCCTGAAATGCACATGGGAAAGCATTAACATGCAGTTATCGCAACATTCATGCTATTAAAGAGTAAGACATGCATAAGAGAAAACCTTCAATGCCGATACACAGAAGGTGAGTTACATTTTGAGGAAGATGTTTGATGATGTAAGACACAATCCAAACCCCAGACTCTCATCCAGCCTGCATTTAGTATTGTTCCGTGGCTAAACAATGATTATGTTTCTGTTGAAGTTCTGCATACACTGTGCAGAGACATAGAGGTGTTTCAGGAACGGCCAGCAAATACCTTTTCAGAATGGCTGATGGCTGTTTTCTTCTGGGGCTAAATTCTTGATGAACAATGGCAGGGAAGTCCCTCAGCCACCTCCCCTCTGACGACTTAAAAGCTCATCTCGCATGTGGGTGTGTTGGGGGTGTGCAGTAAACTTAAGTAAAGCTTCTTACAAAAAACCCCCTTCAGAATAGTCAAGCTGAAACACAACCCCAGTTTCAGTCCCTGTCTTTAGAAGAAATATCCTACTGCTGAACAATAGCCCAGATTTGTGCCTGAACAGGCTGGAGAAGGGTGAAATTGGGGACGGCTCATGACAAACGCTCTCCAATCATATTGCTACATTACACCACCACCACCGATTTGTTTAAAACAGTTGACCTAGAAATGCGCTGGCAGTATCCGGATGCTCTACAACCAAGTTTTTCTTTTCGCCTCAACTCCAGCTCTGTGTATTGGGAAGCCCATCCCAGCTGTATTTTTCAGTATCTATGGATGAAAGCAATGTGAACTGAGAAAAAAAATAATACTGTTTTGAATTAAAACAGGAAAAATAGCTGTGGCAGAGAAACCACATAACATGTGCATTGGAATGTCAGAAATACTGTTCAATAAAAACTCTGCACTACAATGCACACTTGGAACTATTTCTAACTATGACGCTGATAATGCCATCGTCCACAGTTTTTAATCTATTTTTGCAGCATACTGACAAGAAGAAAAAGGTTCCAGGGTAAGAACTAAAAATTTCATTACAGTAACAATCTTTTTTATTGCATGTTTAAAATGCATTTTTTAAAAACAAATAGTGCACGCTGGCTTCACTTTAATCTCCTAAAATATGCACTTACGATGGGAAGCCCTGGGGCTACAGATCCATCTATGATGTTTAGTAACAAAATACAATCCCAGTACATTTCCCCAGGGGACAGTATTTAGTTCCAAAAGATTGTCAACCCTGTACTCTAACACACTTGAATTAGTTGTTCGTGTACACTAAATCCATTTATTTTAAATTTATTTTGTCTACATTTAGTGAAATAAAAACATCGCCCTGTACAATCCACCATCAGCAGTGAGTACAACAGCAAAAATTATTATACAGTTTATACACACTGAAATCTTTTCCTTTTTCCTATAAAGAAACCAGAACAAACCTCATCAATATAGAGTTTAATTTAGAAGAACTCAAATTACAGAAGGGAAAGCCAAAATTATTATGGTCTTTTCTGAGCCCCGAGAAGTTCCTGATTCATGTTGTTGGAACAATGAGTGCAGCTGGAAGAGTGAAACATGCTCAAGTTGTCTTCTTGGGTCTTCAAAAAATTACCAAATATTTAAATTAAACATGGCTAGTTAAAGAAACATTTGAAGCAGAGCAATATAACTGGGAATTCTGCCTTACCAGTTGTGGTTTCTTTTAAACCCAACTTATACAACGCGCGAAGTGCTAAGCAACACTACAGAAACACATTTACATCAACACTGAAGATCTGGGGAAATGAAATTCCAACAATTTTATTTTTTTTAAATGAGCTGTATTTTCTAAATTTGTTTTTATTTTTCTGTTTTCATACAGTATTGAAAACAAACGCGGCACATTCACATTTTCCTGAAGAATTGTAAGGATGATCTCTACAGGGATAACGTTGAAAAGCCTGAAGCTCAATCAATTGATGTTGAAAACTCTCAAAAGGAGTAAAACGCTTGATCTGAATGGTCTAGAACATGTATTGTAATTTAATAGAAGAGATGGTCGTCTTAATATTAATGATTTAAAAGAACTTCCCAGTTCATGCGAAGAGTATAGTCCAAGAATAAATCAAATTTTCTGAACGCATTTTATGCTACGTAAGTGTATACTTTGCGATCCTCAGGTGTTCGTGCCAAATATTCTCTCTCAATAAGTCCTTCAATACGCTTTTTAATAACAACTGGACTTGGTAAGAATCGGGCCTTCAGCTGCTGAGTTACCTAAAACATAAGATCAAACCCAATAATATAAGATCACAGGGTAAGCACAATCACTAAGTAACTGACCAAAATAATCAGAAAAATATATTTAGACAGGGCTGGCTACAACCATGAAGCATAAGAAGCAGTCTGCATCTTCTGACATTCCTTCCCCCACCCAATCAGTTGCTTGCTCATTTTTGGGTATGATACAAAGTACTGACCCTCTACAGAGGCATGGTCATGACTTGAAAATAATCTTAATTTCACAGCCCTAAGGGAGTTCCAGAGTGGAAAATGCATGCTATTCCTGAAGCTGACAGAACTTAGGCATTAAGAGCAGCAGGACTCTCTCTCTCTCTCTCTGCTAAGAGCTCAAACCTCTCAAACCTGGACCCAACAGTCAGTAACAAGATCAAAGTAGAAAATAATTGATGTTAAGTACAGTGGGTTTTGTTGCCAACTGTTATTTCAAGGGATTTGATAACATCATAATACCACTAAAAGGAGAAAGGAAAGTTAGATATACTCATGAGTACATGCTAGACTGAAGGGTAAGGATTTAGATGTCTTCAGATAGACAGGCAGAAAGAAAAGGATGGATTAAATAAAATACAGCATCCCTCAAAAGCCTTTCAGAATCATGGCAGTGAGAGCTGTGTAACTTTCATGAACTGATAGGAAAAGCAAAAACAATTCCCAAGCCCATATCAAAACTGTGTGCAAGTATACCTCTGCTACTAGCACATTGTGCTGCATCTTCTTCCTAGATTTCATTATCCGAACTATAGCAGCTTCTATCTCATGTTTTCTGTCATCATCTACTTTCTGCCTTGTTTCTTTCCTTTCTGGATCAGATTCTCCTTGTTTGGCAGCAACTTAAAGAAAATAAAGAGAATTTAAAGTATGTTAGCAAAATTAAAATAATTTCATTGTGTAAGTGTTAGTTTCACTATTTATTTCATCTAGACATCAAGTTATATTTTCCCGAGTTTTGACATTCTCAAACTTGGTTTGGGTTTTTTTTTGGTTTTTTTTTTTTTTTTTTTTTTTAGGAAAAGCAGCCACAAGAACATATTGACACTTTCTGGCATATTTTGATAGCAACTGACAAGGTAGCAATCTGTTATTTAATTATTGCTATGTTAAAATTTGAACAGTACTCAAATCTGCTTACAGGCATCATCAACCCCCACAATTCCATTAAATATTTTTCTCTTTAATATAGCAAATAATCCCTTAATTAAAATAGAAAAAAATTAACAATTTACTTCACAAACTAGTTAAATACTTCAAAAGTTCATCAGTCAGAAGAAATAGTCCAGCTTTATCTTCTTCAACACAATTATATCCTTTGCATTCTGTTCTCTTCTATTCATGCTTTATTTCTGCCCTTACGTCTAGCTTTTCTTACCCTTTCACCCAAGCATCATTATAACTGAGTCGTCCTCCCACACCCCTATACCACTTTCTCCCTGCCCTTCTTCACTTTAAAACCAATAAAAGCCTGAAATATTTAAGAGATACATGTAAGAAGTCTTCTGTGTAAAGACAGAAACATAAACCCACAAGTATCAAGTTTGCTCTACAACCATCTTGAACCCCAAATCATATTTCCCATTCACAGGCATTTGCATAGTGGAATTCCCCTTTTTTCATTTCCACTCTTAGCTCAAACAGTTGTCACATAATTCACTTTAATTACGCCAGGGAAGTGCCCTGGGCCCTGATCAGAGAGTTCTCAACATCCTCATTTGGCTGCTGCCCTCCTGCTGACCAGAAAAACCACAGCACTCTGCGTGCACACAAGGACAGTCTAGCTAACACTCACGCAGAGGGGTACGTGTAGTGCAACATATGTGGGTACTGCTGGGCTTTACACGCTTACATCCCTGGACACAGCGTGCTGTACAGAAGCCCAACAAGTTACATTATGTGCAACAAACAGCATGTGAATTACCAATGTGCCAACAACGCTGTATATTTTATGTACTGATATCTGCAAAGTCAGAGAATATTTTTAGATGTACCAAAATTAAGACCTAATCTTCCAAAACACTCTATGAAGTGTATTCACATCAATGCTCCAACTCAGAAATTATTTCCAGAGAGCTTTCTAGACAAAAGGTATCAACATTACTTATGCATAACACAAACCAGCACTTTGATGAGCTAATGAAGTGGTATTGTACTGATCAGTTTCTCTTATTTGTTAAACCCAAATAATTGCCCAAAACCATTATAGCTACCTGGAACTTGGAAATGGCTGTTGTATCACGAGCTAAAAACACCACTCAATTTCACAGCAGTACAGCAACTTACGAGGCAACTTTCCTATTTTCTGAACATTTCCTTTTAAGAGATGTACAAGTTTTGTAAAGTAAAACGCTTAACTAAGACTTCCACTTTTTCTCAGTATTTAAATTTTCATTTTGATGCAACCAATCATCAACAAAAAATATATTACTCTCTTCCTTTTCTTTGTATGGACATCAATTCTGCAAAAGATAATTTGACATTCTAAGGCAGTCTTGGTACTGCAAGGCAGTACAATATAAAGCTCACTTACCTGTCTGAATCTTGACTCTGTGTAGTTTAGATGTGAACTGATCGTTCACTGTAAATATATGACCATTTTCTATTTCTTTTGATTTAGGCTCTTTCGTAAGAACACGTTGTGTTGGTTTGCCACATGCAAGGGACTGTAGGGCTCTAACCAGTTCTCTTTCAGGGATATCAGTTTCCTGTTGAATTTCCTAAAGAAAAATACCCTAATTAGTTTATGGCTATGGCAGAAGTAAGTATCATGTTTTGCAAACGGCAGCACTGATTGCTTGAAATGTCCACCTTCAAACATGCAAAATAATACTGCTGTGACGGTTGTGAGGCTTGAAAGGTTAGAAGTCATTAAGTAGCAAAATCTCAATATATACTGTGCAAAATGATCCACCTGGATCAATACACAGACTGTCAAGTAAATAGTCACCATGAGCTGAAAATAGAAGAATGAAGAATCAGCTGTTTCATTTCACTGTAATTTTTGAGAAGGCTGAAAGGATTTGTTCGCTGTCTCCAACATTTGCTGCACAGAGTGAAACCAGACCTTCTAACTCACTCAGTGATGGAAAACATCCATGATGTTCCTGAGCACTCCTGATGAAGAACCACATACATCCTTTTGCATTCAGCAGCACTGCTGAAAAGATCATCTTTACAAATGGAAGCAAACAAGGTCTAGTTTCACCATAACATAGAAATATTCTACGCCGCCTTTCTGAATAACCTGCAACACTTTATTTACAGCCCGGATGCCCTTGGCTAGGACTTCTCCAAGTGAAATACAAGAAAACCCATCATAGCACAGCAAATGTATGAACTTTGAAGAACAATGTTTGTAAAAACACGTACATAACTTGTTGCACCTCTGGCAGTATTCTTAAGAGGTCAGCTGAGAGCTGTATGTTAGGTAAGTCACCAGTGATCGTGAGTTAGTAAGCAAATTATACTGGATGCAGAATGATGTTGTAACACCCTCTAGGAATAGGCCAACCACTACTGTTTCCTCAAACAGAACTTGTTTACTGAGCTCCCATTCATTAGAAGCTCATTTTAGCCTCATCTCCATTTTCTTCCTTTCTTTAGTTTGAGGAATCTGCAGATACCACTGATTCACACTCCCATTCAGACTCCTGAGGGACCTCTAGCAGCTAAAGATTAAACTACCAAATAGAAAAAATAAACCTTGCAGACATGTAGCTGTCCACAAGAGCTGTCATTTCCCCAGCTTGTCCATCTTCAGTTCCAAGAGCAGTACCAAGCTCTTCCACTGTCCCCATAAATTCCTAATGGCACACAAGTCAAACTGATGACCTTCAGGCTAAAGGCAGCACAAACAACTCCCAGTGATCAAAATCCTAAGATCTGTAAAGAACTGTAAAGAACTATAAAGAACTTGTTAAACATTCTTAAAAGAGTGACCAGAAAAAACAAGCTTCAGAGTAACACCAAGATCTATTAAATTATATTATTTCTTGAGTGTACTCAAGTTTTTTTTAAAATCAAACCAGAAAAGAATGCCACTCTTCTGTGGTTGTCCACCACTGACAACATGCAATAAAAATAATCTGGATGTACTAGCCTCTGCTTGGACTGTCATTAATTAATCTCATATACATCTCACTGCCGGGTCTGATGCCAAGGCTCAGAGCATGCCTTACTTTTCAGCTACAGACCCAACATTACATGTACAGTGTTAACTGTATGTGAAACTGTGTTTTTGACACAAGTTCAAATTCATTTGAATGAGGTAAACTAAAAAAAACCAAAACAACCAAACAGTAAGTCCAAAATTTAAAAAGTTCAGAACTTTTGATACCTACTGCTGATGGATGATTGGGAAATAATAAAGCATTCTTAGAGTATTCTTAGCATAGTACATTCAGAAATATTGACAGTATTTGAACTATATGACACGTGCCCATGTATTTTAACTATTTGCTAGTACCAAAACACCTCTTCCCAAGCAGCTCACAGGAAGTTACTATTTCTTCATCTGTTGCTTTTTTTAAGACACAATTGTCACCTTCACACATTTTTTTTCCAGATCCAGCACAAGGTAGTATTAAAAAAACTCCAGGCCTGCTATAATCCTTTACATGGTCACAAACAAAAAGTCTTACTGAAATGGATTGACCAGCATAAATTTAACAAACTAAAGGAAGGTGACACTTAGATTTTAGGACTTAGGTAAACATAAAGCCTTGAGGCTACAAACCAAATCCAGTTTATTAACGATGTAACGCCCGTGACATGCAGGCTTCCAAACTTTGATTTTTGATCAACACCTAAAATTAATACTTTCAAAACTGAATCACTCCTACATGAAGATACTCTGCTTTTGAAGAAAGTAAAACAAAGAGCTAAAATGAAATTTGAGGGGTTTTAGTGCTAAATGTCCTTATACTAACCATTATGTATTGCTGTGTTGATTTTACTTCACTCGCTAGCATTCCAATTTGGCCACTAACATATGCAAACCACTTGGGTTTCAGAATTTATAAGCTAGCATTGAAGTAAGAACCTCAGAAAGAATTGCACTACAATATGCTGCCTCAGGAGGAGGCAAAAACTTCCAGTTGGACAGAAAAGTGTAGCTACGAATGTAAATGGGGATAACAGATGTTCCTGTGCTCTCTTTTTCCTTCAGTCTGTAGCATATAATTTTTCTAAACATTTTTTATACAGACATTTGATGTAACAGTGAAAAATGTATACTTTTTTCCCCCATCTCTGAAAATGCCTCATTTTAAAGACCACACAAGTCATGCACAAGAGCAATACCCATTACACAATCTTAGTTCTAAAAATATTACCAGGTGAGCTCTATCTGGAGGCTACAAAAGAGATGGTTCTAGGCATGGAACCACCTCTGTCCAGTTTTACACAAGAAAAAATGTTTATTAGAAGGAAAATGCGCAGAAGGGAATTAGAAGAAAAAAAGTCACATCATTCTGTTGACAAGACAAAAAAAGAAAGATTTTGATTTTTGTTTAGAGACTTCAACATTTATATCTTCTAAAGCAGAGATCAGCAAGAGAGAAAACAGGTAAGCCAGTTCTAAGTTCTAATCTCTCACTTTTGTGCGATTATTCAATAACTTCTACTACAGTCACATTTGTATTTCTTGTTTGTTAAACCTAAAGAAAGAACCAAAAGTTTTCTGCTTATTTTTGATGTAATCATTAAAAAATTCTACATATCACCTTTTCAAATATGGAGATGTACTGTAAACTGACAGAAAAGTATGTTGAGTATTAGATGAGACTTGATTGGGAGAAATTGAATTTTTTGAAAAAAAATTGGGATTCAATGAAGGCTTGCATGAAGATCCTTCTTCCTAGATTCAAGTAGCATTAGCCTAGACCCATATGGTCCAGTTCTTTTGCATATATAAATAAAACATTGTTATATAGGAATACAATAAATTCTTAAATTTTTGTCAAGTAATTTTGCTATGCTACAGAAACTTAAAGGATTATTGCATCTTATGCATAATTTTTGCATCATCATTATCCCATTTTTCTCTCAATCACATGGCTTAATGGCTATTAGGATAACTGTGAAGATCTTGCCAAGTTTGCAATTAATAATCACAGTGAATGCAAAACAAAACAGCAAAGCCTGTTCAACTGTGAAGGCAACTTCAAATTAATCTTTCAGCTGTGAATCTGCAGAAACACTTGCGTATCAGACAGTTTTATGCTTACACAAGTACACGCCACAAGTCATCTCTCATGCTATGTTGCAGTGAAAGCACTAATTTGATATGACAGAGAGTAACAGTTGTGCAGCACTCAGCAATTAATGATGGCATTCAATAATCCATGAACAAAGATAAAATTCATTCTACTCTTTTCATAAGCTTTCCTGGCTGGAGTCCAAGACAACTCCCACACACTTCACCAAAGAAACCAAACAAAACAAATATGCCTTCTTCATGTTTTAATTACAGTGGGACAAAAAGTAAGAGTTTAAGCACTCCCAAATAAACAAAACATACATAACCTAAAAGCACATGGACATACTTCTCTATCATCTAGTGTTCGTAAAATAAACTATAATTTAGAGCATGTATTAAAAATTGTATTTTTCCCTGCTCTACCAAGTATCATTTATTCATATATGGGTGAGGCTCTACTACTCATAAAGCCTAAATTTTATGGAATAATGTAGCCACCAGCCTGATTTCAACACCAACTTTCAAGAAAAAATGAGCTGTTAAGTCGTCCTGTCCGCCCCCCCCC
>NW_009258754.1:898465-918366 GCF_000687185.1 Egretta garzetta | reverse complement strand
CCCCCCCCCTTTCCCACTCCCCGCCACGTACTCTACAGAGGAAAGTACTCAAAGCTGTAATGCTCCTGCAATAGATTTCACAACACACAGGACTTTCTGTGCTCTAAAATAATCTTTCTTTAAACTCTGAGTAGTTTATTAAGAGCCTCTTATCAAACCCTGCCTTCCTTAATCCCAACTGAGACCGTTTCAAAGAAACATTCTTCATTAACAGGCTAGAAGTATGCCAAATAAGCTGAAAACAAAATCCAAACAAAAAGGCAAATGATTACTATGCACAGCACAGTCAAAAGTAGATAAAAAAACCTGGAAATCCACTCCATTTCAAACTGCACCCATGCTGCTTTTCAAGGCTGCCAATGCTCTCTCAAACAGAAGATAACGTCTAAAATGAAACTATGAATTGACATTAACAATACAATGCTCAAACCTCATAGCACAGGATCCTCCTCCACTCCCAAAGGCAGCTTCATCATCATCTATCAGCTGACCACTTCAACCTTTCCCAGCAATGCCCCTCTAGTCTCCTTGTTAAGAATCTATCTGGACCTTCTTCATTGTCCTTTCTGGCTCACCAGCTCAGGGAATGGATGAAAGTTCTTTGATTTATCCTACAGCTCACTCCAGCCTGCCAATTTAAGCACTTCAGTGTTTAAGAAGCCAGGATACAAACCCTTCTCCCCTGTTTGGCCTCTAAATCCAGTTTCTCAAAGATAAAATGAGCAAATGGAGCCACCTGCTGCATTCCAACTTCAGCTTTTCTATAGCTCTATGGCTTAGGAATAACCACACTCACAACACTCTTCAACATTTCTGAAAATTTCTGTTCCCAAAGAATTTCCTCTCCTATGATTTCTTCCCAGGTGCATTACTGATGATCCGCTTCCTGTATTTATTGGCCTGATCCACACTCAAATAGAATGAGAGGGCCCTGATCTTCAAAAGTCTATTCAAGAGGACAAGAAAGTGCCTAAACCAGTTATTTAAAATCAGGTGAGAAAACCACAATGCTTACCTCAAATGTATATTTTTCTCTGTTGTTAAAGAGCATTAATATCGTCATTTGGAAGGTGGAGACTTGCAATATGTGCTTCCGTGTATTTGAGCCAGTTACTTGGGCACCTCCTACGCCAACCTCTGAGCCATCTTCCTATTTTAAAAATACAAAACCACTATTAGATTTTTCTCCACTGAAAAATATTCTACCTTGGTAAAATGAAAGTTTATGATGAAATGATTAGCTAGAGGATCAATGTACTCAAATGATAGAACAGCATACGCCTGGTAGCATGAACTGAATGTCTCTCCAGTAGCGGTCTTAGAATCACAGGGCGACTGAGGTTGGAGGCACCTCTGTAGGTCCCCTCGTCCAGCCACCTCTCAAAGACAGGCCATCTAGAGCAGGATGCTCAGGGTTGTGTCCAGCCAAATACTTAACACCTCCAAGGGCCGAGACTCCACCACCTCTCTGGCCCCAGTTCGACTACTTGCCCGTTCTCCAGTTTTCTTACTCTTATCTTTAAAATAATCAAAATATTTATCCTACCACAATAAAATTTTAACATCCTCACAAATGCATATGATTAATACTTTGCATTATACTTTTTTTTTTTTTTTTAATTTTGCAATGCCTTCTATGTTCCCAAGCACCATGCCATTACTACCCCTGGCTTAGCTTAGCATTTTAGAACTGGTCTAAAACACTAGCAAATTATTTTCTTGTATACATAAACATTAAGTATTATACTTCTATAAACTCTACTAAGATTCTCATGTTTTAAAAAAATTTTGTCTAGATTGCCAGCACTCTGCCTATGAAAAGCAGGCTAAACTTGGTTTAGTAACACTTTTTCATGTTAACAAAAATTGCTCTAAAGAGAAACAAGTTTCATTTCACTTTGGCTGATTCACAGTCGGAAAAATCCCAGAACACTCAAACCACTGAGGTCCCTTCAAGACCAAAATTACTACTTTTTTACAAGTTAACAAAGAGATAATGCCGAGTGATGCATTCAAATTAGATTTAGAGGGGGGAAAACATAAAAACAAAACTGCTACAAAGGAAGAATCAGACTGTAAAGCCGATAGAAGGCATCTTTTTCTTGTTCTTGCATTATTAATGGGCAAGCTTTTATTTTACAGAATTCTGAAGTTATTACAAATGTGCATTTGCCTACTTTTAAGAAAGACGCAATATTTTCATAATCTTGATACTTTACCTTTTTAACAGGGCCGTAGAAAGTGGCATTGAGATCTGCAGAACCCATATGATGCTGGAGTGTCAGCTGTCGCCCACTATGTTTGGCTAAATAAAATCTGCAATATAATTTAATTGAAAACTTAAGATACAAAATGTGAACTATGTATTAAGAGGAAATAGCTTTGAACAGCCATTAAGAACACTAAGAAATTTCTAACTTTTGCTATTTCAAAACATTAACTCTCATTAGAATTCTAATTTAAAAGCTCCCAAAACTTCAAGCCTTGTAACACGACTATTGCGTTCTCTAATTTTCGCATGAACTTAAGAAGAGTGGTATGCTAGCATGTCTAACTCTAATGGTAAAATCTATCTGTAAGTTAAATTTAGAAAGTTTCTTCTTAAAACCTCTCCCTAAAAATCTGGTTTAATACATACCTTCTAAATATTTCAAAAGCATGTCTGGGAGCTGGAGGGATGTTGCACTTTGGTGTGGCTGACTGAGTAGGCCAGTAACCTGTTGTGAGGACCCGCACTGTAAGATCAACACCACCTAATGAGACCTAAGGACAATCAGAAGAAAACACCCGCTATTTTAAGAGAGGATCACGTTTCATCATTTTTCTATATCAGTATAGAATGTATAGAATTTTCACAGACTAAGGAAAAAATAGATATATGTCTATAAACATTGTTTTTACAAAGCCAGACAAATTAATTCATCGCTATCAGAGTAGACGGTACAGCAAAAATCCTCCACATTGTTCCCCTCTGGCATTTAAGAGTGTACAAAATAAATTCTTAACCAGGAATGAAGTGCCTGTGATTATAAACAGAACTCATAACACATGTAACAATTCTTTCTAAACAGGTTTTGGATGACATATAGTAAAGCCAAGTTGCTAAACATACTAGTTTCAAACTGTTTATAAATTTACTCTCTGGAAGCAGACAGTAAGTGCTGAATATCTAATGTTAAACCATAGGGAGCCTTTCCTGCAATTTACCTCTGGACTGCAATGTAAACAGTTACTCACTTTTACATGCACAACCTAGCCACTTTCCCTAAAGACAGCCATTACCATAAATATTCAGCACTGATTAGGAAACATTCTACAACTGAAATGCTGATCTATAAAGTAGTTGTGTTAGTAGGTGACAAACATCTGGCTACTAGTGAGGTATAAACCTCACTACGTATCTCAACTAAGCTGAATATTATTAAACTTAAAACTGACTACTTTCAGCTCTAGGAGTTATAACTAATACCTTCAAAGAACACACATTATGGACAAGAAAAAACAAAGAGTAGTATATTCAACTTGTTACAAACCCACTACATAGAAATAGAGCACATTATATTTTAGAAGGTCAAAAACTGTCATATGAACTCAGAAACTTCCACTATTAAATAGCAGAGTAGCATTTCCATGCACTATGGAAGAGTTTTTTAATTGTGCATGTTGAATGCCTGTGTGCATCAACAAACTTGTGCCTAGGAAACTTCTGAAAAATCTAGACAGACCGGTGACAGGCTACTCAAACAGAAATCCCTTTAAATTTCATTAAGGTTTAGGAGGAACAATTTGCAAAAGTATGTAAAGACCCACATAAAGGTTGTTCTGTAGCCAACATTACTGCCATGCTTCTAATTTCATATCACCGATGACAGGCTCACAAGAGAAATTCAAACAGCCATTTAGACACAAAAAAATAGTTAATCTGTGAATCATCTAAAAAAAAAATATTCAACAGTTTTCTCTCTCCAGCCAAAACGTAGGGGAATGCCATCAATGCAGACAGAAAGATACAGAAGTCTTTATCTGGAACTGAAACAACTCAGTAGAGATGGCAACAGTTTCCTGAATTTTTTTATCTTAGCCAGACCAGAACACAGCATTAATTTGGAAGGCCTCACATCATACATTATACAGAGCACTTAGCAGTTTGTGACTTGAAAAAGTTTTGGAAGCACTTTATTTTACAAGTTATCTTTCTAGCATAAAAGTAGTATGAACTAATGGAAAGTGCCTTGAAGTGATCTAATTTTTACAAAACCCAAACTGCAGTTTCAGGATCAGCTGTAGCAATTAAGTTGGACTTTCCCTAGTGCTGACCCCTCCACTTACTGATAGCAAACCAATCATCATCTATGCAGTCCTTGGCACTACCTATATTTCAGGATACAGGATTCAGTAGGAAACTTGCAGGTAGGATTATTTAGGGAAGAGCAGATGCCTGCCTCCTCTAGGAGGCATCGCACATATTCAAGGTACACAAATTGTTTAAAAAGGAGTAGAACGGACTATTTCATAGAGAACACGGTATCACCAGCAAGTTAACAGTAACATAAAAACCCAAAAGTGTTCCTGTTTGTATTTCTTCTCAAATATTACTGACACTAATAGAAATGTATACACTTCCATCATAAATAAGTACTCCAGAAATTTCATTAAAAGGCCATAACAAACCACCACTGCTGGTTCCTCGCCAAGAAAAAGATAAAGTTTCAAATAAAGCCTAGCAGAATATCTGTTGACATTTTAAATTCATTTTATTAGCTGTACATAGCTAAAGAGAAGATGGGGACATCATTTATTAACTCACTCCGTGTAAAACTGTCATGTGAACTACATGAATCTAACACACACACAAAAAACCCCCAAATATGTATGTCCTGGGATAGTTAATTTCAGCTGGGATAGTTCATTTTCTTCCTAGTAGCTTGCATAGTGCTGGGTTTTGGATTTAGTACTAGAAGAATGTTGATAATATCCTGATGCTTGAGTTGTTGCTGAGCAGTGCTTATACCGGTCAAGGGCTTTTCAGCTTCCCATGCTCTGCTAGGGGCACAATATGCTGGGAGGGGCACAGCCAGGACAGCTGTCCCGCATGCTACCTAAAAAATGGGAATACTCTAACAAATTGTTCTTGAAATTAAGATTTCAAGAATTCTAGAAGGAAAACATGATTAGCCTCTAAAGAAAAAAAGCAGTACTAAAGCTACTTGTTCACAAACACCTTTATTATCTATCCCTATGTGCACCTACAACCTTTTCTGAAACTACCTTGAGAACATCCTGTTCTTTCATGCATGATGATTCAAAGTATGCTGATGAGGAAGACTTCAGCTGACAGCTTCAAGGCAGCAGAGACTTCAGGTCCCCCTGTGCAACCAGGGACATTGGACAGAGTACATCCATGAACCTATTCCTGGCATTCAGATTTCTGAAACCGATTCAAACACGCTTGATATACAGACTTACTTACCTGCAGTCAGGGAACTACTTGGCTGTTTATTATGTGTTATTAAGTGCTACTGAGTATCAGTGTTAGGAAACAAGTGCTTAGCGCAAGTAAACCGAGTTCTCAAAATAGCAACAATCTCCCCATTACGCCACATCCCAGAAGCCCCCTTTTACAACAAGGTGTAGTGCCTCTTGACAGAACTGTTAAGTCCATATTTGGCAATCTGAAGAAAACGGTAGCTCAGTGGCTGTGGCCAGACGCCACCCGGCTGAAAGGGGGTCTTACGGGATGACGCCGGCACTGCTCAAGCTGTGGGTCAGGCTTCCGAGCGACTTCTGGACTTCAGAAAATACTAACAAAGTTTGTAAGATCAGAAACGTAGTAGAAGAAATAGATTTGAGGATGCTAACAACACCCTTCGTTCCGCACGCGCATGCTAACAAGTTAAAAACCACAAGTCTCGATAAAGGTCTAGGGCTTGTACCAAAGTAGGAGAAGCACACAGACCCCCACACTCACCCCGGTCGCATGAAGATGTTGCCTGAACTCATCCATCGTCGTGTTTGAGATGCTCATGTCCCTGAACATTCCTTCCAGTTTAGATGTGAACTGACATCCACATTCAGTCTAAAATACACAAAATAACTTGTTGTGCCAGCACTATGAGAACAGAGCTTCCGATACGCAAACTGCAAGACTAAGGGTTAGTTTGTAAGTCTCATAAAAATGGTATTTCTGTACACTTGGTTACTGGGATTCCCATTTGCATAACCTTCAGAATTTAAAACTCGTATTTTTTGTATAAGGATCTAGCCCTACACATATCAAAACTTGCTTTCCTTTCCTCTGTTACTGTATTTTCAGTTTCTTTTTAGCTTCCTATCACACCTTAAAAAAAAAAAAAATCTGTGCAAGCTTATTAGACCAAGGCATACACTTTCACCCACTTTTTAGGATGATACTGTAAAGAGAAATAAAAATCTTTATTTGCATCAGAAAAAAACCCTGTTGTCCTAAGAGCGTGTAATTTTAAAGGCTTACTGCAGATTACCTAGCAAGATTACTAGACCTTTTGAGAATCAGGGACATACACATATATAGATACGTGTGCACAAACACATGCATTTCGGTTGCACACACAGGGCTCTGTGCCGATTTCTAACACGTACTTTGACGTATGTGGTAAGGGCATGCATGCTAGCTTCAGCGCCCTCATCACTGTGCAAAGGCACGAGAACAGAGGGCAGTTCTGGTCCACTGATTCATCTCACAAATGTATATACCCTGTGCCTTTTACATCACCAGGCTAGAAGAGGTGGAGAGGTGACTGGGAAGGAATTAATACTGATAATTTGGAATTAATGCTGATAATTTGGAGAAATCTGATGCAAACAGGCTTCACTCACTGATAGAATATGAAGGTCAAAAATGAGGGTCAGTGAAGTTTGACTTTAGGTTCAGATCACTCCGGTTCAAAGTTCCCTAGCCATTTATCATGCCACTTAGGAAGAGGACTGTTCAACTTTAGGCTTTACTTTCTTCTTCATCTCTTGGCCTATTTAATCAGTAAATTGAACCAACTAGGGAAAACCTGTTCCCAGACACTGATATGAAGATCTCTTTTTTTCCAATTTCTCTCAAACTACTTAATCAAAAAGGAATTGAGCATTATTACCAGTCTGCAGAGGCAACTAAAAACCAACAATGCATGCAATACAAAATTCTACTGTGAATAACAGAAAATCTAGGATAAAACACAGTCTTGTCCTCAAATCCAGTTGCTAGATAACAGCAGTTGCCCACTTATTTGGAAAGTCTTAAATTTGGGGGGGGCAGAAGGGAGGCATCGTTTTCTAGATTGCTCTCTCATCACAGGCGCTTTCCAGAATTTCCTTCCTTTTATTTCCACAAAATTATTCAGAAAAAAGTCTTTCATATTTTCTGTTGGGGCTTTAAAATCAAATCTGTATTTAACAGCAATCAAGATGTATATCCCTTATGTAAAACCAGAAGAAACCATATTTATGAAAAAAAATGAAGTAAAAAGTATACAAATACCATCTTACCTTTAATTTAGATATCATATTTTTCTCAGAGTCATCTGAAACACTCTTGTTTGTGAGAAGTCTTCTTGCCAAGTGCTGCTTGTAATAGCGTTCAAAAACATCTTTCTCTTGCATAAACCTAAATAAAACCATTGCCTTATCCAATATAGTTTCTACTTCCTGCTCTGTTAGCTGTAAAAGAAATAATTTGCTGGTTTTAACTTCCCAGCACAAGTGTCTTATACAACTTAAAAGTAATTCACAGCAAGCATATGGTCTAACAGTAGCCTATAAAGAAGCCAACAAAACTGGTCCAACATGTGAATGGTAGAGCCAAAAGAACAGTGCACAAATTCCATAGAGCAGAGGAAAAAAATAGATCTAAAATGGAGGGAAAAGCAATTGTGAAGGAGAAGGGAGACGATGGATAGGTAGAATGCCTGGTGAATATAGTAAGAGTTCCTGAATAAGTTTTTAAGTATTTTTAAAAACCACAGAAGGAAACCAGTATTAGGAATATGAAAAGTTAGCTTGGAATAAAGCCTTTTAAATGTTAAGACTCTTTTTGCAAAGCCTGTCTAAGTGCCACAATAAAGTGATTACTTATTTTATAAATAAACAGAATTTACTATTTGATTCCCAAAGCATAAGATGCATTCAATAATATTCAGCTTTATTCAGAGCCACTGAAGCTTCAGCTGAACCATCCTGTCCAGTTCTGGGTGCTGAACCTCAGAAAAATTTATGAAAGAAGCTATGAGGTAAGACTGAAGAAAACAGTTGTAATAAAGCTAGAAGAGACAGATGTGGCAATAGTAAAAGCAGTAAAAAGAAGCAAACTGTTTCCCCTACCCAAGTGACTTCATATTCAGAAGAAATTATTAGATGTTGAGAATAACTGCCGAACTATAAAGATATTTAAGGAACTGATATTTAAGGTTTCAAAAGGATGGAAGCTGCAGAATCTACTACAATCCGATTTTGTTTTTTGAGGGGGTATCTGCCAGAAGTAACCCAGGTATACTGCTTCAGAGATGAGGGACAAGCCACACACCACCTTGAGATCTCCTTGTGCCTTGTATTTCTGTAAGTTTAGATCTAAAGTGTTATAAGCTCAGATGTGTTATGTATACTTTTTTTTTATGGCAGTATTGCTCTATCTTAACATAAAAATCAATCTAGGAAAAGTAGGTTAGTTTATCTGATCCAGGTTAACAAAGAGAATGATCTTTTAATTTAATTTATACTTACTCCCTTGACTCCTTTTTTCAGCTTATCATCAATAAATAATGAGAGGTACTCTGGAGACCTAGAGTTGAGGTTGAGGAAGTACTCAAAGTCACCCGCAATAGTCTGTTTGAAGAGTCGATCATTATTGAAAGATTCTTGAAGAAAGCGGTCAAACCTACTCTTCAAATCCAGTAAACCCTTTAAAAAAAAAAAAAACCAAAACATTTGAAGTTGCAAGCTGTAAAACAGTAATAACAGACGAAGACCACATCTACAGTCAGAGATTCTGCAAAGCTCTCTATGTTCGGCATTGTTAGGAAGTATCTGAAATTTGATTTCTATTCATTAATATCTATAATGGACATAAATCTCTTATGGAAGGAATTTTCAGATAAACTGGCTAAAATATTGGTGTCAAATACTGGTGCAGTTTGCTATAATAGCCTACTCAAAGATTAAGAAAGTTTTTTTAATCACCCTGGTTAAACAGGCTGATTTACTGTATTTTTAAATGTACAACTTGAAGGAGGTATTTGTTGCACTTGTTAAGCCTTTTCTATTTCAAATTACATTGACAAAGTCACTATCATAAATACCGGATACAGGAAAGATGAGGCTAAACACCCATCACCTGCATCCCTAGAGCTACTAAAGCAAGTTTCAGGAGAAAACACACTGCAACAGCAGCCTCTTGTTAGGTTTTTTTCCCCTGTAATTTCAATCCAGGGACATTTCTGCATTATTTAGTTACATGTTTCTTACTGATCTTTAAGAGTCACTGTGAACATATGAAAGTTAGAAACAAGCAATAGCTCTTCAGATATCACAGCATGAAGTTCCCAGGCCACTTCCTCTGAGCTAAACTATTAGATTCTTGACATCATTTTTAGGGTTTGCATCATCTTCACTCAGAGTTAAACCAACTGGGTGCAGAAGGGGTAAGCATCTAAAATCACCCGAGCACCTTGCTAGTACATATGATACACACAGGGTTTAGACATAACTAACACAGAAGTCAAGGCTGGGGGGAAGGAAATTTCACTCAAGAGTTAAATTTATCATGGATAACTACTGCCCACAAACAGATTGGGTTAAATGATCTTAAAGTCCTCGGTTTCTTAAGAAATTATTTATACATGGTTACTTAAAGAAGCCATTCAAGAATTACTTAAGGAAGTAGTAATATTTCTTAGGAACTCACCATCTCACTTAAAGGAATGGTCTTTAGACAGGCTAATTAATGCGTATTAGAAATTTTAAATGCAAAGTAAATCCCACTATCTCTCTGTTTACCAATGTTAGCTTATGCCTCCTCTCCAGGAGTATACCATCTGAACAACCTGGTGTTAAACAGGAGAAACTGTTAGTACCTTAAATTACAACAGCACTTCAACATCCCTTCAAATTATTCTAAGAGGTTTTAAATCTAATCCCCTGGCAATGCTTTTGCAATCCTCTCATCGATTATGCTCAGGGTTTGGCGATACCATGTTGCAGAAGCAGTGCTGAACTATGATGAAGTTTTTTTCCTTGATGGTATAATGTAGCTACCTCGCCTGTCTTCTTACTGCTATTTAAGTCCTTCAAAGATTCAGATGAATATGCCCGAGACGAGAAGAGTGAGGCGGCTTCTCAATTCACAGGCATTTTTCTCTTCTTCCATTGTGTCAATGGAAATGGAGGATAAACCTGTTTGGCGGTTTAGGGGTAATCAGGTATCAACCCCTTCCCTAGAACATCTTCATACAACAGTTGGGGTATGTACTAATGGGCTGAGGATGAGCTCTGCCAAAGCACATGCAGTATGGCTGTAAGTCTTCTTCAGCTTCATTTGGCTGAAGTCGAAATCATACACTATTCGCTTTGTAGCAGGAAACATTGATAGCATCTTTGTAATTAAGTTTTTAACTCTTTCTCAGTTAATTTTTTTATGATACCCCTTTAGGTCCATCAGGATTAAAAGGAGCAAAAATTACTTCAAAGTAATCCAGACACTTGTTCTCCACATCACTTGCCTTTGTTTTTTTTGTTTTTTTTTTTTTTTTTTTTTAATCGTACCACCACCAAAAAATGTAGTAGCCCTTAATCATTATACCTTATAAATTTCAAAGGACATTCTCTCTTATTTTTAACAATCCTTGGAGAGGTGATTCATACCAAAGCTTGGTAAGAAGTTTGCTTCAGCATTGCCAGAAAATCAATAATCCAATTAAAAATGTGTTTATACTCAAATGGCTTCTTATAATAGTAACCAGTTGTAGCAAAGTTACTGTTTTCAAACAAAACAGCCGAGATGATAACAGACATACAGCATTAAATGTTTCTCATGAAGACAAGACACAAGGACTTCAACTACACATTTAAAAAACCCAACTTAACGTTTAATGAATACACATTTTCACATTAAGTATAAAACAACTTCCAGCTATAAAAACACTAGAGAGAGAGATGTAAGATTTATGTGTATCTATAAAGATTTGATGTGCAAATTTAAAACCATCTTCTCAGAGACAATGGGAGAGAAAAGATGACAAATGCTCCTGAAGCATATTTTGTGATCTTTAAAAATTAATGGTACACATCACTTCTTAGTGAGAGATGGAGAACAAGAAAGAACACCTGTGTCTTCAAACACGCAGAAGCATTCTATTTCTCAGGGAAACAGAGAATGAAGCAAGTAATTTGTATGATTTATAACACAGTCACCTCTCAGTCAGTTAATCTTGCCACGAAATACTGTCATGTGATTTTTGTTTCAATAAACATTGATAGCTAACATTACATAAAATTAAACAAAATAGACTCTATAAAGCTATTTGCCAGTAGATGTACAACTCACTCTGGACACAAATATTTTTAAGATAATCCAAAAAGTTCCCAGCAGTTATATAATTATCCTGAATATGTTCTTAAATAAAAGCAGCTACTAAAAGCACAAAAACAAAGCATATACTTTCCAAGTAACTTTGGTAAAAGAAGAGTTCTAAACATGTCCGAAAAATCAGAAAATATACGCTTTAAACAAAATTATAAATGTAGCTTATTAATAGTAATCCCTTCTGAATCAATATTACAGTTTACCTTATCAAACATGTAGTTAACTGCTAGTCTGGAGAATGTGGGAAAACGGAAGAAAAGAAAGTTAAAATACTTTCACTACCTGAATGTAGTCAACTGGATTCTTGCCTTCTCCCTCTTCAGAAACTAGTGCTTTGCCTTGCTCTCTCAGGTATGAACTCATGCACTCGCACATTGTCTTCAGACCATTTGGCACACGGCTAAACAACTTGTACATGCAAGCAAGGTCTGGAAACAAGAATGAGGTATTATGCAGGACACCATCTGTCTGTTATACTTCTGTAACTCATTCACTTCATAGCAAAAGGCAACAGTAACTAAGTCCAGCCACTTGTGCCACAAAAAGCATCCCGTAACAGCTCAGGCACTGAAATCTTCTGATGTCCCCTTTCCTTCATCCCTGACAACATGCTGACCGCAGCAGCCACAAAATTAAAAACAAAGGTCGTATTCAATTATTTTAGGTTGTCTATTGTACAGAATCTGCTATTGCTGATCCCCAGGCCAGCAAAAGTTGATGCTTGCGCTTTAAGTGCACTTAAAGTTTCATTAAGATTTGTTTTCCAGTCGTATTTAAAACATAGTTTCCAAGATAATCATCCCAAAAATAAAACACTGTATCAAAAGTTATAAGAAAAATCTAAGTTAAAGCAAATAGGACAACACTAATGAGATGCTTGTTTTGGTATTAAAAGCAAAAACTGGTAAAAATTGGGAGTTTTAATTCATATTTGTCCTAAAGTCAGATATATAATTTTACACTACTTTGTTTCATCCATCTAAAATCACAAGAAGTGGCTTAGCTTAAACATGGCTTTCCGAAACAGCAATCCATCCTTGTTCGTTTATATGAAATCTTATCTTCACAATGCAGCAAGTATTTCCTCTCTAGTATTTAACTAAATTGAACCAAGGTCTATGAAAGTTAAACCAATTCCTGTATCGTATGAATATCCTTAAATATCATTGCACCCTCAGCCTGAAGGCTACTTAACCTTTTTTCTTTAATATCCAATTAAGTATATTATCATCACTTTCCTTTTCAATACAGTAATTCTCTTTTCTTACAGCTAAGAAATTTGCTAACTTTGTCACCCTATCACCTAGTAATTGTGAAGCTGTTTTAATGAACAAAGGCCATTAATCTAAGCAGCAAGTGTGTTCCCCATTCTCATGGCTTTAGCGTGAGCACCAATTTCTAAATATAGATACTACAATCCCCCACTTCATTATGCTACTTTAGGAACTTATGTTCTGTCTCCTTCCATAGTAACTTTCATTCAATCATTCTGTCCCACATTAAACTCTATCAGGGAAAAACAAATCAAGCCAAACCCATCTTTTTCAACTTCGATAAGCCGCTGCTTATCCTTTCAAAACAGCCAACTTCTTTCCTACAACAAAGCCCTTTCCCCAAGAATTGATCCTGCAATACTTCTATTAAAGTAATTTACACTGGCACTTTTAAAATAACTGCCTGTGGGCAAAAAAACTCCAATGCATTTTGACAGCTGCATACTAGAGGAATGAAAGTAATAAAATGGCTCATGGAAAACAGGTAACAGAGACCACTGCAATAGATTTGTACTTTTCTTATGAGATACCTGGCTTACCAAAAAAGTACCTGTATCTGGTACCAAATAGAAACAAGTTACACATATGGGCTCTGTTTTAAAAGTGCCTGAAGTAATGTTCTTAATACTTGCAGAACAGAGCATCAAAGTGTTTCTACAATTACACAGGAACACAAACATTAAGCTCCACTTATCCTATGTTTAAAAACAATAAGCAGTATTGTAAGCATTTCTGTCTCCCATATGATGCAGTCTTACCTTCTGTCTTCCCATTTTTCAGCATATGAACTAGCCCAGAGTTCTCCATTTCCACTATAGTTTTCATATGCTTGGAAATAAGCTCCCTCTCAACAACTTTCACAATTGGTTCTTCTGTTGATTTATCCAGACAATGCATCACCCGTTCTATTTCTTCATTAATTCTAGCTTCTACTTTCTTTATATATACAGAAGCACTGTTTTCAGCTAAAAATTTCTGACTTTCCATCTGTGATTAACACAAATTAATACTTTAGACATTTTTTTTGAAGGGGAAAAAGGAAACGTACCAGTTATTTCAGATCAGCATTGATAAGCAATTTTAAATCAAACCCAGCATGTCCAACAAATGAGATCATTATACCCCCAAGTTTTACATACATGCTTAATACAAAACAAAGGTTCAATTACACTCACTGTGTTACATACACAACATTGTGTTACTCATTGTGTTACATACATACACGCAATACGAACACTGTGTTTTTCATACTAAAACAACCTAAGCCAACCTAGTTTCCAGTTACCAACTAGAGTTTTAGTCACAAGTCCAAAGAAAACAGAAGGATGGGGAGAGACGAGGGAAAGATTCCTTTCAAAATACCAGTTTATGGCATATTTTCGAGTGGCAAGGATCAGTTATTCTTGTTAGTGACAATGCTGAGCATGTTATGTCAAACTTTTTATCCATACTGGTCAGCATAGTCTTTTGGAGAAAATGCCTTTTTTTTTTTTTTTTTTTCAGCAGAGCTAAGAAATAAAACTTAAATGAAAGTAATTATTTTTCTTAATTTTACGTAGCACCAATGAAAAGCAGAATGCAATGACTTTTAAAAAGGGTTGTGCAACATATGTTCTGATTTTCAAAGAAGTTTGGAGATCAGAGGATATGACAGACAGTCAATCTTGCATAAGAACTGAGAGATTGACAAATTTTCTCATCTAGGTATCTGTTAACATGTTTTACAGCTGCCGTCAATCTCCAACAACAGAGGAGCATGATTACACTCAACAAACATTCAACTGGCTTCTGTGCCGAAACTATCGCACAAAAAGCTGCAGGAAATATTTAAACTGTGTTATTCAGTGGTCGGTCAACAACTGGATAGCCACTTGGATACACTTAATTCCTTGACTCAGTTCATTTGGTTACAAAATATAACTCACAAATGTAGAAACTACAGAGGAAACACAGCTTATTCAAAGGGAGTTTAACCAGTAGACTCCCCTCTCCGTTCCCAGCCTGAAACAGTTTGAACCTTTCATGCTACTGGTATTTCAAACAGACTGTGGCTGCAATGCAGGGTTAGACTAAGTTGCATGAAATAGCCCAAAGCAGCAAAGGTTAGCATAATGATTACCTTATATGCTACCGGCACCCATATTTCAAAACTACATTAAAAGTATGGTAATTCTGTAAAATCGGTGTTACTCCTGCACAGTTTGTAAATTTTTTGCTCATTTCATTTGACAAGACGGACATACTCATCAAATAAGTAGCATTACTTTAAGTATCCCTAATTCTCACAATTCCAAGCAGTTATAACAATATTCCAAATATGATATTACAACATTGCTGTACCTGAAAAAATTCTGCAGACATCTCCAAAAACGGAGCCTCAAAGTCTTCTTCATAGACTGACCTTCCTTCAAGACCTAGAATCATTAACATCTGGCAAGCATTTCTTATTGCGCCTCTGCCAAAAAGTAAGTTGTTAACAACTTGAGAAATCTACATGCTTGTAAGACAGAGTACACAGCAGAATAACAATCAGAACATAATATTAACTGGAATAAAATATAGCATTAGGAAGTCCATTCTAAATTTGGTTGGTAAATGATAGGTTTTCAAGAAGATTACAGGAGCAAGATCGTTTCTGTTCTAAACTAAGGAGCTGACAATGTTTATTATATATTTTAAATACAATAATAGGGAAGCAGGTCTCAAGTTCTACTAACTTGGAAAACTATTAAGAATACATTTCAACATAGAAGAAAATAACAAAAAATACTACTTCAAAGAAAACTGAACATGTAGGGTGGAATTGAGCAATTTGAAACAACTGCACAGATGGAAGTTGCTGTGCAAAGTTTGGGGGTTTTCTTTGGTTGTTCGTTTTTTTTGGTGTGGTTTTTTTGGTTTTGTTTTTGGTTTTGTTTGTTTGTTTTTTTAAAAACAAACACAAAATGAAAACTTATCGGCAAGTTAAGCATTTGGTTAGGCATAGAAACACATCAATAAAATGTGAAAAGAAAAGAACTGCATCCAGGAAAAAATTCCGCTTTCTGGCAGTAGGGGACAATACACAGCTGTTGCCAGGGAGTATTTTTCTCTTCATAAATTGTGCGTTGGGCAATCTCAGTCACAGAAATGTAGCCAAAGTAGCATGGAGTTTACATATCCCCACACCCAACAGCTGCTCTGGAGCTGGACAAGCACAAGAAAACTTGCAAATTTTAAGTTACTGCAGCTGCAGTATCTGCAGTGTGTGGCACACACCTCCACATCTACTGAACTGGCCAGAAAACAGGAACAGATTTAAAAGCTCAGAGATGCAACTGAACTACCAAGAAACTGATGGAGCAAAACATGAGAAAGGGAAATAGAAAATAAAACTTAAAAAAAACAAAAATCCAAACCCCAGGTACAAGAAAATTACACAATATCTCAGTACAGAGGAAATACAGGGTAACAAGAGGCAGAGAATTGTCAAAACAACTCTTCATAACCAAATGCTCTGGCACAAGGCAGTAATGGAGAGTTTTAACAAAAGTTTTAATAGAAAACACAAGATAAATATTAAAAAATATATTAGCAAGCTTCCCCATTTACCATTATGCTAAACCTTAACGTACAAAGAAAGATTTTATTCCAGATTATGGAGAAATTTTACTTGTGATCAGAAATACAGCATTAAGTAATGATTTGCTGGTGGATGTTCCTGATTCACTCTTAAAAACTGGCAGGTATTATTTACAACAAAAGACAGTCACTTACAAACATCTTACCTGTCTACAACTTCTCCTTTCCTTTCTCTTGCAATCATATCCAGCAGAGTTTGCCGCAGGTGATCCCTAATACAGCCGTAACGTACAACTTGATCTCGAAAAATAATCAAGCCCAAATTGTAGACATTCTCCACATTATTTTGTTGCACATACACACGGTCCTACAACAAAGGCATACACAGCAATAAAATTTTAAATTCAGTACACCCATGCTACTCAAAATTGCAAGAGATTGGTCATATTTGCACTGCACAGAAATAATCAAATTAATCTTCTCTCCTTTCTTCATAAAAAGAAAATATGAATACCCTCAAAGTTCAAAATCAATCCCATCTTCCAAAACTTCATTTACATAGAAAGTCTACTGCTCATGAGTGCAAGCACAGCATTTATGCCTAAAGCAAGCCAGAAGAAATCTACAGCTTTGCAACTTCTTGGTTTGGGGGCAGAGGAATCTTCAAATACTGACAAAATTCATGGCACAATCTGAAAGAGGTTTTACTTATCTACTCAAACCCCTTCCATCCACCCCTTTTTGTTCTTTAAGAAAAAAATAATTCATTTTTCCCCATCTCCCATGCATCTTCTACCACTCCTTTTAGGCAGACAGTTTCCCCTCAATATTCAGTGAAATTTCCTGAAATAGTATCGTTAGATGGTCAGAAGAAAATATAAAGCCAAAATTAGAATAGTTACAATCAAAATGTTTACAGATGTGTACTGCAAAATTGTACATAAGGACTTCTGTTGAAGCCCCACAAAAAAAACATTCATTTTCATTCAATTTGAGCAAGTATCTTGAAACCTTGTTATGTTTCATTAAAATCACACATGTATACCCCCCCACAAAGACAAGGGGGAAAGAAGAAAGAATAATTTCTATGTTTCAATATGGGTTTAAATTCTATCTTCCCACATAATCTCAGTCTACAGGAAGGATCAAGCTCCTCAGCCATCCACTAGCCCTATACTACCTATGTTTACAAATCCAGGCTGATCCTCAGAACAGTTTTCCAGGTCCGTACAGTCCAACCACCACCATACAGAGTTGACTGAGACACTGCTGAGCAGACAACCTGAGTTTCTTACTGCTAACCCACAGAAACGCTCCAAATTTTTTTTTCCCCCTTTTCTACTCTTCTCTCCCAACTTACCAACTTGCTAGAAAAGAAAGACTATTGATAATGTTACTAGCAGACGGAAAATTAGTGTATTCACTTAATATCCAGTAGTGCTGTACCGGATAAGACCAGACCATTTAAAACCACATTAAGAATAGAAAAATTGTGAGTTTTACAAACTATTTCTGAGATGAGGAATAATTAGTTTTTTCATTTCCATCAGGGCATAAACCATTCCTCTAATTTAACGGTTTTGTTAATTACTAAAAATACTGCTTTTCTACCATTTAAGCCTTAGGATATTATTAGAAAAAGTTGAGAGTTTTGTACCCACTCACAAATCTGATTGCGATATGGCTTTCTCAGAATTTACATAGCTATAACAAAATTTAAAAAAAAGAAACATCAAATTCTCTAAAGGATGAAGGTCAATGTTTGAAATTGAGTATAAAGATCAGCTTCTCCACAAGATCCATCAGTTATCTTATGTGTTTTACCACACTGAGAATTGAAGTGTAAAGTTAGTCAAACACCTAGAAAACAAAGCTATTTAAAAAAAAATAAATCACGCAACAGACTACACAAAAGATTACAAAATTGTAAGTTCATATAAATTCCACAATTAGAAGAAATCAGAAGGAACAGACACCACACCCTTTAGTATTTTAGCAGCTGAATTAACATGACAAAATTATTCATGTACTAATTATATGCCAGACTGCCACTTGATGACCAGAGGAAAGCGAAACACTGGGTTCCACAATTCAGGAATGATTTCCTACTCACTCCTTTCAGAGAGGCAGCACTTAATTTAAATGAAAAAACAAGGTGGGAACAGGTCAGATAGATATGCCTACTCTGTGGCTCATGAAGCAAGCTCAGTTCTGCCTCAGACCAAAAAGTTTATTTAATTGGTCTCATGAAGTCAGTCTAGCAACACATGGTGGTCTAGATCTTTGGAATATTTACTGTATTTTTTTCCTGTTATTTAGAAACAGGGTTATTTATTTCACTCCATTATTTACACATTCGCATAAAGAACATAAGTAAACGTGATTCTAAAGTAAGACAAGCTTAAAATACACTTTGAAAGAGACAATTAAGAAGCGATGTCTAACATACTATATAACTCAAGGAGAAAAGAATATACGTGTTATTTCCAAAGAATATAGAGGCCTCTGAAGCACAGCAGCAGGGTATCAAAATGGATTAAAGCCCTGGCCATGACTCATCTGCAGTTTCTGTTGTGGCAGTGCTAAACACTGGTATTATGAAATGAAATAGTAACTGCGCTAGGAACTCTTCTCAGTGTAACAGCAATGCCTCTTTAGTAAGCAGACCACTCTGCAATACCCAAATTAGAGTAGCAGCATCAATGTTTCTGATACTGCTGATTTGCTTACCCCCAGTAACATCACTTTTACTGTTTTCTGGAAGCTCTCCCAACTTAAAAGGAATAATCTTAAGAGACAGGAAACCCCATTTGGGACCAGGTTTGACAAGGCTACCTGATACTCAACAGCAATCACTTCCCACGGGGAGAAGCAGCCGGTGCTTAAAAGGTAAGAGTAACTCTCAGGAGACAAGGGTGGAGTTTCAGTCAACAATTATTCACAAACTACAATGCTGCTTACATTGCAGAATAATTCTGATCTCAACTAAAGCAAGTCACCTACTGTAAAATAGCAACAGCCACATTTTGCCCATCTCTGCATGGATGCAATACGTGGATGATGTAGCCTTCAGACACCGTTGTGTATACATAGAGCCTTTGATCCTAGTTCTGAAAATAAAAACACCACTTCTCCCTACTACCTTGTGCCTCGAGCTCAAAATTCACATAGCCAATCTGTCACTGCCAGCCTAAATCAAGACACTGGCTTTGTGCACCACACAGATGAGAAGGGGATGCTCTGCCGTCCGCAAGATACACAGCTGTATTTGCAAGATTAACTGTTCATTTCTGACAGTGTTTAACTGGCACTGTCCATATGCCTATAATGCAGCCAGGGGTATGACTGCTGCGCTTGCATACCTGAAATTGCTTTTAAATTTAGTAAGTAGAATCATAGAATAGAATAGAATCATAGAATCGCTTTGGTTGGAAAAGACCTTTAAGATCATCGAGTCCAACCGT
>NW_009258754.1:893491-897717 GCF_000687185.1 Egretta garzetta | reverse complement strand
ACTGAGCCCTGGGGGACACCGCTTGTGACTGGCCGCCAACTGGATTTAGCTCCATTCACCACCACTCTCTGGGCTCGGCCACCCAGCCAGTTTTTAACCCAGCGAAGAGTATATTCATCTAGGCCACGAGCCACCAGCTTCTCCAGGAGAATGCTATGGGAGACTGTGTCGAAGGCTTTGCTGAAGTCCAGGTATACAACATCCACAGCCTTTCCCTCATCTACCATGCGCGTCACCTGGTCGTAGAAGGAAATCAGGTTGGTTAGGCAAGACCTTCCCTTCATGAACCCATGCTGACTGGGCCTGATCCCCTGATTGTCCTCCATGTGCCTGGTGAGCACACTCAAGATGAACCTCTCCATAACCTTCCCCGGTACTGAGGTCAGGCTGACTGGTCTGTAGTTCCCCGGATCCTCCTTCCGGCCCTTCTTGAAGATAGGCGTCACATTTGCCAATCTCCAGTCATCTGGGACCTCCCCTGTTAACCAGGACTGCTGATAGATGATAGAGAGTGGCTTTGTAAGCTCCTCTGCCAGCTCCTTCAGCACTCTTGGGTGGATCCCATCCGGTCCCATAAGTAAAAGTAGTGAAGAAGGGACACCACAGAATCCAGTTTAACCCAGTTTCTGTAAGATGTTCCAAAAATACTCACGCCCACATAGCTTGAAGACCAAACAGCTGCACCTCCACCGCTGCTGTTACATGCAGCAGCTAAATAAAAACTATTGTAGGTACGCTTACCTACACTGCAGCCATAAGCGAGACTGAATTTCAGATATGCACAAATGCAGTACATTACTTCACTGCTTGAACATGTCTTGTGAACAAGTCTTAGTACATGACTTGACTTAGTGAAGATGCTACTTGGGACATGACTTCACTGCTTTAGCACCTCACTGCAGACAGCGCCATAAATTTACAGAATTACATCTATTCTGACACTGATTTCTGTAGCCTAAACATGTAAAACAAAAGGAGGAGAGCTAGTGCACATATACTACAAAATACAGTGGAACTATGTAAGCTTCAAATTCAATTGTGGAAACTGAAATATCTCAAGAAAGTTAGATTCACCTTTATTGTGCAATCCAGGTTGCAAAACCTTACATGAGAACCACACCAAGCAGACTTGTACCAGACAGCACCATGACGCAAGAGACAAAGTAAAACACTTTTAAAAAAATGCAACTATAAGGTAAACTTTACAAAGTGTCTTGTGGAAGAGGTTGTACACATAAAATGAAAACCTGCCATAAACCTCAAATAGCAAGTAGCATAGTCATTAAGCATCATAACAATGCACAAACCCCAGTGTACAAAATATATAGCTTTCTAAAATAAAGATACTATTAATTTTTGTTTTAGAAGTGGCAAAATTAAAAGAGGAAAGAGATTAAGGTGGTTTGGAGAGGTGTTTGTTTTGACTTAAACCGTATGGGAGCTGGAAAACAAGCATGGCATTAAACCAGATATAGTTTAGTCCAAGATGTACTATCACTAGGCTGAAGCAAGAATTTAAGAGTAAGATCAGAATTCAAGAGGATGTTAAATATTTTATTTTCACTGACATCAGACTGTGGCTTGTTGGGTACCAATAGGTACATTTCCTGAAACTGATAGGTAAGTAATTGGGATGGCCTACAAAATAAAAGGAGAAGGATTGGGTTAGCCTTTATTTATAATATAATATAACTGCACAAACTTGTCCTGCTGGAACACAAGCATCAATTAAGAAAGCTTGATGACTGAGTTTATACAGTGCTTGGTTTTTTTAAGATAAAATATTTACGTAAATTATATTAGCTATGCATCAATAAAAAGGTATAAACTATTTCTGACATAAGTGTATCACTATAAAACTACATTTCATTCAGACTCAGCATCATAAAAGAACAAATCATTCCTTATTTTATAAAGTTCTTGAAAATTGTTTCTTTGAAGAGCAGTCAGGTCTCATCTTTGACAGGTGTTCTTCCACTTTATAATTTTGTGGTATCAGCAGCTTTTTCAAGCTTTTTGAATGAACACATACTTAAGACTAGAAGTTTCCTGCTCTTAGTCTCTTTCCAATGAACAGAATTACACTTTACTCAACAGGACACTCCAGTAACAAAGGTGGAACTGCCAAACTTTGACTTGACTAGTCCCACTTTAAACCATACTTTATGCTTTAATTTGTAATCAAAGCATGTATTTTCTAATGACAATTTGTCTTATGCCCGTCCAAGTCAGAGAAAAGGAGGGAGTCTGTCCATTGTTATCAGCTCCTTGAATTAGATAGCTCTATCTAATAAAGATTAAATTTATAACCATAAAAGCCATGTTACCTTATAGATGTTTAACAGACATCAGTGCTCCTAAAGCTCGAGAAGCTTATAAAAGC
Source organism: Egretta garzetta (assembly GCF_000687185.1). NCBI lineage: Eukaryota > Metazoa > Chordata > Aves > Pelecaniformes > Ardeidae > Egretta > Egretta garzetta. The sequence continues at coordinate 895,334 of NW_009258754.1, read as the reverse complement.
ATTTTGAAAGAAAAGTTTGTTATATGCTTACTACTATACTGGAAAAATATTTTATTGTAGATCTGTTTTTCCTGTTTCTTTGGGTCTCATTTTGGTACAAGGAAAAAAGCCTATGGGAAGCAAGTAATTAGTCAAGTGCAGGCCTCAACAGAACATCCACTTGAAATTATTAGGAACTGTCAAACAGCACATGAAAGACTATATATTCCAGAGGTATTCAAATTTATTTATTATTCTGTTCTGAATCTAAAATGTAATGCAGTGGAGTCCAATTTGCACTTGTAGGAATGCTGCAGGTGTCCGTCTTCTGAAGTTTTGGCAGAAAAGAGAAGGCAGGCTGTCTGTTGTAACAGGACTCACAAGCTTCAAACCTCAGTCAAGGCACTGCTCTCCTGAGCACAAAAATACTTAAAAAACAGCTCTCATCTCCCCCCAAAAGCGCTGAGGCATGTAACCCTTCCTTGAAGAGGGGACTTCCTGGTCCCCAATATACTAGTCAATACACAGAATAAAACAGAAACAAATGATAAACTGGCTTTCTCCGACATGGAGGGATCAAAGTTTTATTGTACTGAAGAGCAGCATATAACCAGCTATGTGCCTTGGAGCATCCAGCACCTCCTGTACTGAAATAATACATAGTATTTGGCTGAAACATAAGAGATACTCCCTAGAAAGCTCTGGATTCCATTTTCTAACATCTCTGAAAATTCACCACTAGCTTTGGTAGATTATTCTAATTGTTAACAATTCTTGAATTTGCCCAGATGCAGCTAGCAGCAATTGATTTATATTTATCCTTCACAAACAGATTAGAGATTCCAGGATTTCTCATAATGAAGATACTCAAAACAATCTCTCAACATTCCTTTTGGCAAGGTAAGATACACAGATCATTAGATGTCACCGAAAGCATTTTATCCAGCCCTCTATCTTTAGATACATGGTCTTTTCCCAACTTAAAAACCAAACCAAACAAGAAAGAAAAAAACAAAACAAACCACCACACAAACCCCACAGTACAGAAGCCAGTAAATCCATTTTTAAAAAGTTTAAAAATAAAGCTATGTGCCTACAGTATTTACTCCAAATTCTTTAGCTTTTAGGAGCTTATTAACCAAGTAGGATTTCTTCACAGCTAATACAAAAAGTTCAATTTCATAGCACGAGATCTTCAACAGCTACAACATAAGATCTTAACTCTAGTTGTTCAGCAGAACAATCTCAGTTAACCATCTTTTTTGACAAAAAAAAAAGGGTGCTACCATTATCTGTCCTTCACTGTCTAATACTCCATAAAGTACTATCTTCAGTACGATATTTTGGAAAAAAAGAGCATCTCAACACGTATTTCTTTTCCTTCTGAAGTTAAAGCCTTTGGCTAGAACTATGCAAAAATATACTCTCCTACATCCTCAGAGCATGCCCACCATTCTGAGAATTTAAACATATAACAACTACCTAGAGTATAACACAATCCAGACACAAAAATGTAAGGTCCTGTCTCTTAAAAAAAAAAAATTTCCATTAGCTGTCAGGTAAGAAATACTTTTCTTCTTTCTTTTAAAACTACAACTATGCAACCGAATATCAAATTCTCATCTATTTACACTGCTTGACCATGTACCCAAGCTCTATATAGACAGCAAAGGATTCAATTAGAATTTAACATTCAAGAACACAGACTGTACCTAAGCAAAGTTATCCTCTTCAAACCCTTAAGCTTAAAGAATCATAGAATGTTTTGGGTTGGAAGGGACCCCTAGAGGTCATCTAGTCCAACCCCCCTGCAGGGAGCAGGGACACCGCTAACTAGATCAAGTTGCTCACAGCCCCGTCCAAC
>NW_009258754.1:892339-892921 GCF_000687185.1 Egretta garzetta | reverse complement strand
CCTCTGGATGACATCCCGTCCTTCTGGTGTGTCAACCGCACCACTCAGCTTGGTGTCATCCGCAAACTTGCTGAGGGTGCACTCAATCTCGCTAAGTCATTGATGAAAACATTAAACAGCACTGGTCCCAGTACGGACCCCTGAGGGACACCACTCCTCACCAGTCTCCATCCAGACATCAAGATGCTGACCACTACCCTCTGCATGCGATCATCCAACCCATTCCTTATCCACCAAACAGTCCACCCATCAAATCCACAGCTCTCCAATTTAGAGAGAAGGATGTTGTGGGGGACCGTGTCAAAAGGCTTTGCAGAAGTCCAGGTAGACGACGTCCATTAGTTTTCCCTTGTCTACTGTTGTTGTCACACCTTCATAGAAAGCCACTAGGTTTGTCACGCAGGACTTGCCCTTGGTGAAGCCATGCTGGCTATCTCAAATTACCTCCCTGGCCTCCATGTGCCTTAGCATAGCTTCTAGGAGGATCTGTTCCATCTGTTCCATGATCTTCCCAGGCACAGAGGTGAGGCTGACAGGTCGGTAGTTCCCAGGGTCTTCCTTTCTACCCTTTTTGAAAATGGG
>NW_009258754.1:888822-891767 GCF_000687185.1 Egretta garzetta | reverse complement strand
TTGAGTACCTCAGCCTTCTCCTCATCTGCTGTTACCAGCTTGCCAGGCTCGCTCAGTAGCAGGGATACACTTTCTTTAACCATCCTTTTCCGGCTGATATGCCTGTAGAAACCCTTCTTATTATTCTTTGCATCCCTAGCCAAGCTTAGTTCCAGCTGCACCTTGGCCTTCCTGACCCCATTCCTACACAGCCGGACCGCGTCCCTGTACTCTTCCCAGGATGCCTGTCCCTGCTTCCACTGTCTGTGCAGTTCCCTCTTCCTCCTTAGTTTGATCAGCATCTCTTGTCTCAGCCATGCCGGTCTCTTCCCTTCTTTGCCCGATTCTTACACCTAAGGATCGAGAGCTCTTGCGCTCTGTGGATCACATCCTTAAAGATCTGCCAGCTCTGTTCTGTTCCCCTGTCCCTGAGGACCGTTTCCCAGGGAGTCCTTCTGACTATCTCCTTGAGGAGCTCAAAGATTGCTTTTCTAAAATTCAGAGTTCTGACTGTACTCTTCGTTATTCCCATTTCCCTCAGGATCATGAGCTCCACCAGTGCATGGTCACTGCAGAACAACTACATTGCAAGTTTGAGGAGGCTTTACACCATCACACTTCCCACAGTAAGAAACCACCACTACATGTATTACAACGTGCAAGTAACATCTGTAACCTGACAGAATGGGTCTGACCAGATTTTTTTTAAGAATTACAGAAGTCAACCACTTTTCAGATGCATTTTTCAAGTGATAATGAGATAACCTGAAAGAACTCAATTATAATTTGTCACACCCCCGTAATAGTCTTCCATGCACGCAGGGAATTCAAACCAAGGGACAGAGAGTAGTCTTAGGAAGAAGACTGGTAAGCATGCCTTGCTTTTTGCCCCTCCAGCTCATTTGTTTACATTTGTCAAAAAGCAATTTACTGCATCAAGTTAAATGTGTGAAGAAGCAGAATACTCACCATATACATCAGAATGTCTCTAATCATCACCATCGCTGTTTGATGATCATTCCATGCTTGGTTTAGTGTTTGTAGAAAGTTGTTATTCAAGGAGTTTAACACATCTTCTCGCACCTGAAGCAGAAAAGTAATAGATTGTCAGAAAACCGTCAGTTTCTCCTGCATCATTTAAATCTTAACACGCTTTGCTTCAAACAAAAATTCTTGCTCCTCTACAAACTTGAATATTACAAACAAATTCTTGCTTTTCCTGGGTGATGACCATCCCTACCTTATATTTCACTTCCGTGGAAAAGTAAGATTTCACACAAGTAAGTAAAATCAGGCTAAAACAAGAGCAACAAAGTAAACGTGGATATTAAATTTCAAAGGAATACCTGAAATCGCAAGTGTTAAAAGTATTTTTTTTACAACCCCTCAAAGGTTTAATTGCATATGCTATATTGTTTCAATTAATGTTAACTTTACTATCACAAGTAATTTCAGAATATTGGGTAGTACCGGTAAGCGTTACAAACAGAACAAGTACAGGTGGAAGATTGCCCGTGATGACATTTAGAAAGACATGCTGAGAGAGCATAAAGTTACAGCAAACAACAGTTCTGAAAGGAAACAATCACTTAGTAGAGACCTGACTCTTACACTAATAGTCCATAATCGCCATCAACAAGACTCTGGAGAACAAAAAGAAAGTCATCCTTGTTTTTATGAATGTATTTGCTAGTTGATTCATTTGTCCCACCAACTTCAGGCTCTCTTTTTGACACTACTACTCCCTACTAATAAAAAAATAACATCCAGTTTCATATTTTTATTTCCACGCAGTAGGCATATACTACAATACTCAAGCTTTAAACTCATGTAAAAAAGAAACCTGAGGGAATGTAAAAAAATATTCCAGAGTTAACAAAATGTGTGAATTGACTTTTGATATGACATACACAATACATTCTGCCCTCTGTTGTAACTGAACAGAATGTATTTTTACATGTATAGATTTGCATTTATACTCGTGTGATAGTGCAAATTTCAGTACAGAGAATTCAAACAGGAAAACAAAACACAGGTGACAAGCAGCCACAAGCTGCACCAACATCAGGTGAAACCACCTGACAGATTTCATTCTGTCATTTAAGTTTTATGAAATTATTAGGCAAAACCAGCGTAACAAAAAAAAAAAAACAAACAAAAAAACCACACACACGACAGTCTGCCACACTACTATATACTCCCATAAACTTAGATGAGCAAACCAGAAAGATAGCATGGCATACGATGCGAACACAGAGGTCTCTTCTCAAGAAGCTACAGAAAATTTTCCTCATAATATTCACCTTGTTATTGAATCAAGGTACTATAGGTATGCTTGTAGGTTGTTCAATGCTTTCTGAAATCTTCAAACACCTACTCCCCAGTCTTGAGCAAGGTCCTCCTCCTTGCTTTTGGAAAACATTTATAAATCACAACCAGCACTGCTTAGGCTGCCTCATCCTTTCTGATGGTAGTCATCATTTACCCTTTGGTCTCCCTAACATGTGCCCTTGTCATCCAATCCATGTAGTTTTTAGCAAAAAACACTTCACCAGCCATACTTGTAAAGAGTCCACAGAATCTCCCCGAACAAGAGAAACAAACATGACATGGTTGCTTTCACTTCTTTAGTCAATATTGAAAGACACTGGAAACATTATTTGGTAGATCACCCACACCAGTAAAATGTACCAAAGCAAAACTAAAAGTGTGGTTATTTACAAGCACAGGTAACTAGGATTATCCATTTTACCCAGGTGTACAAGGCCATCACAGAACTCTTCAAGGATTAAAGATTTTTTTATTATTTTTTTTTAACAACACAGAGGCAGTATGCCTTTATATTACATACAGTCATCACAAGAATGAATCACAGAATCACAGAATCACAGAATCACAGAATCACAGAATCACAGAATCACAGAATCACAGAATCACAGAATCACAGAATCACAGAATCACAGAAT
>NW_009258754.1:863711-888771 GCF_000687185.1 Egretta garzetta | reverse complement strand
TCCAACCTGGCCTTGAATGTTTCCAGGGATGGGGCCTCCACCACCTCTCTGGGCAACCTGTTCCAGTGTTTCACCACCCTCATTGTAAAGAATTTCTTATATCCAGTCTAAACCTACCCTGGTTTAGTTTAAAACCATTACCCCTTGTCCTGTCACAGCTGGCCCTACTAAAAACATTTTCCCCATCTTTCCTATAGGCCCCCTTTAGGTACTGAAAGGCCGCAATCAGGTCTCCCTGCAGCCTTCTCTTCTCCAGGCTGAACAAGCCCAACTCCCTCAGCCTGTCCTCATAGGAGAGGTGCTCCAGCCCTCGGATCATTTTTCAGGATCGTGAGCTCTACCAGCGCATGATCGCTGCAGCCCAGGCTGCCTCCAATCTTGACATCTCTGACGAGCTTGCTTGCATTGGTGACCATCAGGTCCAGTATCGCATCCTCTTGGGTAGGGGTGTCTATTACCTGGCTTAAGAAGTTGTCCTCAATGCATAATCCTACTAGATCAGCCAGTGACAAATCACATACCAACTGGTAGCAAAAGGGGGTGCTTGTCACCAGGTAGCAATGCCAACTTGCTTCCAAGCAGACATGGGAATGCCAGATATGTGCCACCTCTGCTCCATACAGTATGCCATGTGGCTTCTGGAAGTGTGTTTTAAATCCAGGAATGGGTGCTGTACACAAAAACTACTCAAAAAGTCTCTCTGTGAAGCTTCTCAATGACATTCTGCTAGATTTATTTTAAGCTGCATACAGGTTTGGGAAACTGTCCTTTTAGTTGCTACAAAAGTCAACCAAACTATTGCTTACACCATCTGTCTAGTTAACAAGCATTACTTGTATGGGCCACAAATACAGCAATATTACAGGAAAACTACTATAATGCACAAAAGATCTTAGCCATGCAAAGATGCAGAGTCAAACCACTTTGGTGGAATAAATGATTTGCAGTACAACCACCTGGACATCCACACTGTTCTCTAAAGAAGGAGGCCCTTCAGAGCTGCTGTTCTTCCAAAGCCTGAAGAAAATTTCACTCTCATAAATTTTTATCAGCAGAATGTTACTTTCAATTAGTTGAGCTTGTAGTGATTTCTATGACCATCTTTGCAGTTATGCAGTAAATTGGCAGGCATACCCTGCTTAAATAGGACTGTCCATATAGTCTCAAAAATAAATTAGCAGCTTCGTAATCTACGTAAGGTCTTCTTATATTTGCAAGGATGAAATCTTGTATATAGCTTCAGGCTCAACTATATTTTACACTGGATATAGCTCTTAAGGAAATATAGCACCCTCCCCCACCAAACTCTTAGGAACAGTTTGTTGGCATAAGATTTCAATACCTTTAAATAACTCTCTATTAAGTGTACACAAAGCAGACTTATGGCCTAGTATTTTCTCTCTTACAGCGCCTGGCATGACGCAGCAGCACAAATAGTTCAATTATATAATTTCCACTACTGCACGGACAGCCAGAACCTTCTATGGGGAACAGTGGTATGGAACAGCACTTTTTGAACTACGGCCTCAAGGTCTCAGAACTTTTATTATGGAGTTTCTTCATCATCTACAAAAGTTCATGTAGTGCAAAAGACAGTATTCTAAAATCTTAAGAGTTCCAACTAAGTTAACAGATTAACTATGACTTTACCAGAAAAGTCAGTTCACCCCTGCAGCTGCTATCCTTTTGCCAAAAGAAAAAAAGGAAACCACTGATGAATATAGATAATTCTGAATTGCATTTACTTTCTGGCAATTCCCTTACATCCTTTTGCCCTCCATATAATTGCAGACTTGCACAAGATCATCTTAAAACATCATTAAGGAAAGATAAAGGCAGATAACGCTTCACACATTGTCAGTCAGGCTTACAGTACACCCTAATGCTCACTAAGTTTTGCCTCCTACACAACTCCTCATATCATTCTTCCCTATTTCATAGACATTATGGAATTCATTTCAAACTTCCTGTAGGAGAGTCCTATCTTCTCTCTGAGACACCACAATAGCAAACTGTAAAGCTTGCCAAGGATCCTAGACATATTTTTATAAGCCCAAGAGTAGATACACTTCCTTCACCCCATACCCTCTGCACCGAGTGCATATCCACTGCCACAGCGGCAGGCTCTGTGACCCCCTTAATCAAAGGCTTTCTTGCGTGCCTGCCTTTACTATTATGATGAAATAGCACGCACTATCACTACGGAACTCCACCAGTTGTATCAGCAAAGACCAAGTCATAATGCATTCTGGCATGCCAGCAACAGATAGTAGAGTTTGGTAGGATCAAGAGATCTTATAGGATGTGAGAATATTCCGAGCGTCTCTTCCTTTCCAGTAATGCTCTGCTATCTCCCCAGACCAGCACGTTTCAGCCCATTTAAGTTCAGGACAGTCCTTTACACGTCTGATCACGGACGTACACTGCACAGAAAAACCAACAAAACTGTATTGGGCTTGGCCAACAAATCAATCAATTCCTTTGTCTCACACACACAAGTTACAAAACGTGTATGGTATGCTGCATGTCATGGGTTTAGATTTCACTAGACTATGAAGCATTCATAACAATGAAAGGAACTAAAAATATTATCCTGCAAACTTTTAAACTTCAAGAGCTGTAAACTAAGCTTTGTGTGTTTGTTTTTTAAAAACACTTTTACAATATATGTGTGAAGAAGTAACAGGCAAGGCTTGAGAAGAGTGAAGGAAGAATGTCCACATCAAACTACAAGATTGCCAAAGGACAAGAAATGGAGAAATCAATGAAGTACCAGCTGCACAAGAATTAAATGCTTGAATTAAGATGAAATGTTTCAGTACTTTTTATTCAATGGTAGTTGTAAATTCAATTCTACATGTACTACACTTTAATAATGATTTCAATACACAGGCAAAGAAAACTTTTAGCACAACCTTAACCCTGTAGTAAAAACCAGGTAGTTAAAGACAGCTGACTGCTGTCTGTGATACAGAGTAAGCTACCTGGCTTCTTACTGCCTTCAGCAAGCAGCTAGAACCTGGTAACTAACTACAAGCCATTAGGGTCTGCAAGTTCAAAACTAAGCATACTTTATAGTAACTTGCTTGCATGCTCATAACTCATATTGATCATGTTTGCACTTATTTTATTTACAATTAAACAGGCTGTAAAGACAGCACACAGTATTGTGTTTTCTCATTGAGAAGATAAATAATTTTCTTTTTTAAAGTGTTTGGCTTCTTTCTAGTAAAAATGCTGAGTATGCACAATTTTCATCTAGCAATTATATAAGCATAAAGCATAAATATAGCTCTTAACTGTGCCACACCAAAAATAGAAACTTTCACTTTCCAAGCTTGAAAACTATTTGTAAAAACATCTGAACAAATACATTGCCTCTACCTAGTTTCTTCACCTATTCTTAATTAACCAGCATGGCTGAAATACTATAGGAATGTAATTTTTTTTGTAGAAAGACAACCAGCAGATGCGGACAGCAAATGGCAATTCTGTTTCAAGGATTCTAACAATTAAAAATTTGGGTTTGGCTTCTCAGAAGCACTGCCTGAACTGAGCATAGCCCTTTACTAAAATCTATTCATTTCTACACATTTTCATTTTGATAAAAGTTAACAGATTTAATGAACAACATTTCAGTTGGCAAAATCCTCCTCTTCTAAACTCTAGCATCCACCATTGATTCTCTGAATAGAAGTTTACAAAGACTTGTGATGAGAGCATTTATTGTTAATCAGCTACTTAACATTTAACAGATAACTGCTCTTGGAAAGAGACACTGGAAGTACAAAATTCCTCTAAAATTTCTGTTACGTGAAGTGTGAGGTTAAACAAAAACTTCTTTTTATCTGTCTTACAAGTTCTAATGGCACATCATAAGATGCCATTATAGAACTGATCCTATTCTGAATAAACAAGGTACTATATCTTCCATACTTCTATCTATAACTGCCTCAACATGACATCCTTAAGCAAACCACCAAAAAGGACAAGAAGTAGCTTTGAGCCTACACAAGTTTTCTTTATTGTTAAGAACTTTTTGACGGAAGTCACATTTTCTTTTTTTTAATCTTTTCCTGGGATTGTTTAATTTATAGGACGGCATCATCAGACATCTGAATAATTTAGCCATTTTACCTTTACAGCATTTAACTCCTAAAACTCAGTAGTTAGCATTTTTATTTGAAAAACTTTTGGTCATCTATTTTTATGTTACCCATACACATAGATATAATTTGATTAATCACGTTACAGATCAGAATACTAGATCACTGGAAAAGATTTTTTTTTTTTTTAAAGCATCAGCATTAAGTGTCAGAAAGGCATTTCTCTACACTGGTAACTGCGCAACCCTCTTGGCCAGCACAGTGACAGTACAAACTCACAGGATCTTCTGCTCTTTTGTCAGTTTGCCACAATCAGCACTTCAGAATAATTAATTTTACATATGGATAATTTTTAATATGCAGAATAGCTAGAAACAAAGATAAGAAGCTTTCCTCAAATTAAATCAGGATAAACTAAAGCCTAGGAAGGATAAAAGTTTAGTGTCATAATTATTATTAAGTACAGACTGTAAACATAGGCATAAACAAGAAAAAGGCACAAAAAGCCTCAGCCATTTGCCACATTTTATATGAATAGTACAGATTATGAATACACAGATTATGAAAACAGAAGTGTTTCAGAGCCACAGATGTGCTACAACTATAGGATAGAGCCATAAATTATTTAGCCACTTTATACAGGATATTTCCTCTCGTGCAAACAGTAAAAGCGCCCCATATTCAAAGCAGTTTTAGAATATACTTGTCTGAACCACACCTTCGAAAACTAAGATTTTAGAAAAGAAAACACTTCTCTGCCACAGCAGTAAGTCCAGTTAGAACGTGCAAAAAGCTCCCTAAGCATTATGCATTATTTCTATTTAAACCTCCCATCCACCCTCTGTAATTCAGCCAGAAGTAATCATCCAAGACACATGACGGTGTATGACTTTCCTTTTCAAATGGTTTAATAACGGGATAAAAATCTGATACTCCATCTGGACCCACAGCCAGTATAAGGGATCAAAGCAGACATGTATCTCTCTTCAAAGATAGGCAGCTATGGAAGTTACTGCAAGAAGTAAGGGATCTTCCCTAAACTTAGGATCCTATCACCACTAAATATTATCTAGATTAATGAAAAGTGAGCTTTAACTTTTTTTTCAATTAAGTACTTATTAATCAACCCTAAACTTTCCTCATAAAGAATGAAGAGGTGGTTCTATGGTGTAACACGAGATGTGAAGAGCTGTCTTCTCAGATGACACATCTTAAGAAACAAGGAGTTTCTGCATGTCATTTTGACTGAATTACATGACTTTGAAAAGGCTGAAATGATAGAATGCAGACTGTTCAGGACTTTTGTTGTTGCTGAGCTGATGTTTTTATACATTGCCTACTGCCTCTTTAAATAGCATAATCCTAGCACAACTCTCTCATTAACTTGTGAATTAGTTCATTAGCCCATAACAAACAGGTTCTTACATTGGTATTTTGTTCCACAAATGAAAAAACTGACCAAAAAACAACCCAAAATTTGTTCTGAGAAAGTCACAAAATGCCACCAAAAAGTCACAAACCTTTTTAAAAAAATTCCCATCTCTCAACAGTTACACTTCAGCAAAAGTTGTTTCCTGCTAATACCCCTTCAAATGCTTCCTACGGTCTGCCCTTCATCAATAACTTACAACAAACAGTATCTGGAATATGAAGTTGTTTAAGCTTGATGTTAGCTTTAAGCTACCATTTTTGACGGTAGCAATACAATTTCAACACAAAGCAACATAGTAACATAATAAATTTAGATTTTTTGTAGTCATTTAAATAACTATTCAGAATTCTTTCATATAAGATACTTCAATTTTAATTCATAAAATGACCTACCTTGTTTATTAGATGCTCAGTGACCACTTCTCTTAGTCCAGTGTAGAGTTTTTCGCCATGTTTATGCAACACCATTGTATATGCATTCCTATACAGCTCTTCAAAACTAAGACCACTATTGTTCTTACGCTGGATCTCTTGGATAGCATTTTTTAGAAGATCCCAAATGCTGTTCACATATTTCTCATCCATAGTCATCTGTAAAAATAAAACAGTACATTATTGATTAGAATCAAGAAAGATCACCACAGAAAGTTATCTTCAGAAGTTTTAACTCCAGAGGCAGCAGTTGCTTCTGCCACATTTTGTTGGTTCCATTACCACAAGGTTTCTCAAACTTTATTAAAAGAAAAACAGTATTTATAAAACTAGTAGGGATTTCAAGAAATATTTATGAAAATTATAATTTTTAAAAGTTTAATGCTTTTCTCCTGCAAATCCACAGACCCCAACTCCAGAGCCTGTGCAGGTGGGAAAGCAGGTAATCACGGACATGAGTCTCTTCCCTACTCTTCCTCCACAGTGTTAACAATGATAGTCGGGTAACTTTCCTCCCATGCTGACACGCTACTTGGTACCTCATAAATCGTACTGCAACACCAATCTGCTTAATCAGACCCCAGATCAACTTGTACAATAAAAGATAATAATGTGTGACACAGAGTTAGCCAACTTACATAGTCATCTGCTTGGGCTAAGTAGGCCTTCTTTATTTACAGCAATGTACCAATGCTGTATTTTTATTTACAGCAATGGCCAAAGAATTATGTGCCTACAATTTAAATACTTATAGGCGTTGTTGAAAAACCCCACAAATGTCCAAAATTAACATATGAACATATTTCCATTGCACAAATATGGTTAAAGAACTTGCTACAGAATGTGCATCAAGCCTTAAGCAGAATATGCATCTGCTTGATCTGTTATTCAGACACTATATGCTTTAGTAAATACACCAAATAAAAAATACAGTGTCCTGGTTTTGGCTGGGACAGAGTTAATTTTCTTCCTAATAGCTGGTATATATATATATATATGTTTTGCATTTATTACTACAACAATGTTGATAACACACTGATGTTTTAGTTGTTGCTGGGTAGTGCTTAGACTAGCCAAGGGCTTCTCAGCTTTGCCAGGGGCACAAGAGGCTGGGAGGGGGCACAGCTGGGACAGCTGACCCCAACTGATGAAAGAGCTATTCCATACCATATGACGTCATGCTCAGTATATAAGCTAGGGGAAGAAAAAGGAAGGGGGGGACATTCAGAATGATGGCGTTTGTCTTCCCAAGTCACCGTTATGTGTGACGGAGCCCTGCTGTCCTGGGGGTGGCTGAGCACCTGCCTGCCGGTGGGAAGCAGTGAATGAATTCCTTGGTTTGCTTTGCTTGTATGTGGCTTTTGCTTTACCTCTTAAACTGTCACTCAACCCACGAGTTTTCTCACTTTTCTCTTCTGATTCTCTCCCCCGTCCCATTGTGGGGGGAGTGAGCAAGTGGCTGCATGGTGCTGAGTTGCCAGCCAGGGTTAAACCACGATATACAGCAATAAAGAAAGATTCAGAGAAAGAGAGAAACTCTTCTAAGAAATAGTCTCAATATAACAGCAAACCAATTTCTGCTTAGTGTGAATTAGTTTACAACTGTGCTTTACCAATGCAAAGGTGCTTCAAAATATGCTTTATAGATAAAGCAGTATCTAGGATGGCAAATAAGTGTAGCAACAAAACATCAACTGTCAGTATTGTTTAAAGTTTGTGATCTAGCCAAGTTTCATCACCCCACTGAAAAACCCCACTTTTTAATTGGACCAAATTTAAAATGCAATGTTTAAAGTTAAGCTCAGTTTATACAAAAAGGAACTAACCTAGCATTTTACATCTAAAGAAAAAGGCTATTCCCAGTATGGTATAACATTATAGAGGAAAATCATGACCAGCCCTGGTCTACCTCTCTTCTCCCTCCCCTTCCACCCAAAAAACATTAAGTGAATAAAGACATGGAAGACTAGATTTGCCTGCATTTGTAATCAATCAAACACAATTTTTGCATGCCATTTCAAAATATCAAGTTTTCTAGGCATTATAAATAAAAGCACAGCTCATAATAAAGATAAGCCATTCACTGCCTTGGGAAGGAATGGGCTGCTGAACAAAATCAAAACAAGACACATACTCCTCCATCTTCCTTGTCTTTTGGCATTCTGGTTAAATACAGACTTTTTAAATGACAAAAATAATCTTATTGGTACTTTTCCCACTCTCCTGATACCAGATCCACTACCCTACTAATCCACATGTACTCAAAACTTCAGAGATACATCATTGTATATCTAAAATCAAAAAAACCCACAAACATTCAAAAGTTCTTAGCTCCCTATCTCCTAAAACCTCAAAGTAACAGAGAAATGGTGGAAAGTCATCCCTGTGCTTTTTGCTTATTCTGCTATGTGTAATATTGAAAGGTCAGTTATTTTCTTTTTAATTTGCATTTGCTACATTGGTGCCTCTTCAGGGAAATTATTTTCCAAAGCCTTCCTGAACAAGCAATTTTACAAGTACTGATAATGAAGGCAACCATTTAGACTTGCAGACAGCAATCCAAGTAAGAGCTTTTCAGTTTTTCTTTAAAAAAAAAAAAATTGTTTTCAAAGAAAGCATAGACTCAAACTAACACTTCCCAATGCCATTTTCTCCCCTTGCTAATCAAAAATCTCCCAGCCAACACGACAATCTTTTTATCTCAACTGCAATTTAATTGCTCACTGTATTTTAAAAAGAGTATGATCTGTATAAAACAGGCAAATCACCAGCCACTAGTTTGAAGGGGTATTACAGCATTGCTGCTTCTGGGTTGGTCAGCTGGTAAACATTTCTGTATGTTACAGATAAGCAGTACATCTAATAATTCAGATCTGTTCAAGAAAAAGCTAAAAGTGAACTGTTTAATTATTCTACTTTTAATCCAAATGCTATAAAAAATGGAAGGAATGATTGTAACATTATTTGCTCCAAACTCACTGAACACAAATGTGAACACAGAGCTTTCTGCCACTTAACGATTGACACACCACGAGCTGCTCTGGAAGCACAAGAAAGAGCCATAAAAGGTAATTTTAAGGAGTACATATCTCCATGGAATAAATATACAGAAATATTTGAAACAGTATTATAAACTTATCCTATTACCTTTTAAGATTAAGCATGAAGGACTCTGCTTCTCCGTGAAGCTTCCTATTCTGCTACTTACTTACTTTAGATTAGTATCTGTGAGGTTTTGTGGGAACAGGTTTGCTAAAGTTCTAGGATACCGAGTTAGAAGAGCACTGTCTTCCAAAAAAGATCTATTATAGCTAGCTTGTTTGCAGCGGTGTTTCCTAACAAAGCGAAGACTCCTAATACTTTAAATAACTCCACTGTATTGGGTAGTAAGTCACTGCAGTAAAGCTTTAGCAGAAATTTATTATTTCCTCTTCACTGCTCAGAAGTTGTTTAGCTTTTGAACAGAAGAGGTCTTCCTGTATCATTATCCTCAAAGTTATATAAGAATTGCAATGACTAAACCTACCCTCAGATTATTTAACTCACAGGTTCATCTCTTTTCATCCCCCTTCCTTAAGTCAGGCTTGTACACAGATTTAAACAACTAAGCAATACATAAGTTTGTGATGCTACTAGAACATTTTGGCATATTTCAGAATTCTGTACAAAAGCAACTCTAAAAACACTGTTAGAGAACTGTGATCCTAATCCCCCAGTCTGACCCAACAGTGAAGATTTATGCAACTGTCTAGATCTCTATCAATAACAAAGCCTGTAAGCGATCCGCTTCCACAAATATGAATATAGGATCAGAGCCCAAATGTTTTTACATGCTCATTTCCAGATTTCTTCTAATGGTTGTATTTTAAAAGTGAACTCCACAGTTGGAACACAGCTGCCTCGCTTGTGCCTTCTATTCTTGCAGATTTAAACAGAAGCTAGATTATTGCTTCTGCTGGTGCTTTGGAAAAAAACCACCCAGGTTCAGACAAGCTTCCAGAAGCAAAATCCCAGTAAATTCAGCAGTGTTTACACCCAGATTCACCAAGATAGTAAGAAGCCAGTGTCCAAAGAGAGAAAATGTGTTCATGTACTCCAGTTTATCTGAACATTACCTTTCTTGGGGAACAGCAGAGAGATCAAGTCTGTCATTGGCAGGAGAAATAGCTGTTTATAAGAAGCCGCTAGTTGGAAGACTTCCACAAACCGCTGCCCAAATGCTAATGATTCAAAGATGCAACTTCAACACAAACATCTGAACTCAAAGTGTAGCAGAAGTACATCTTGAGGACATTACAGACTAAAATATCAGTGTACATGGAAGTGCAATCATTTCACAAAAAAAAAAAAAAGGCTGCAAAGAACTCAAAAGGTCCTTTATTCCACAGTACTGCAGTGCAGGATTTTTTTTTTTAAGCAAGCCCTTGCTTTAACAATGTTTGTCTATCCTATTAAAATCTCCAAGACTGAATAAAAATCACTGTCAGCAATCTACTGCTATTATCACCTGAAGAGCATGACACCAGCAGGTAAAGCCAGTAGCAGTCCCGAATACCCTTCTCAGCATCTCTATCCTAGGAGCTAACACTACAGACACCACCTCTTTTGAATAACTTTATCAGCATTCCTTAAATCAAAAGGGGCAAACAGCTAAACTCCAGTAGTTTTGGTATTAACATGTAACTTCATACAAGATATTATCATCCCCTTTATAGCCAGACAGTTCAATGGGGAGCGCAACATCCCGTCCATGGGGAGGAACAACCCCATGCTTTAGTACATGCTGGGGCCAACTGCCTGGAAAGCCACTTGGCAGAAAAGAACCAGGGGCTCGTGGTGGACGTCAAGCTGACAAAAGCCTTTGAGGCAAAGAAGGTTACTGGTATCCTGGGCTGCATTTGGAGGAGTGATGCTACCAGGTCAAGGACTCTACTCAACACTGGTGAGACACTTGTGGAGTCGCGTGTCCAGGTCTGGGCTTCCCAGTATGAGAGAGACATGGTCATACTGGAGAGTCCAGTGAAGTGCCACTGAGATAACTGACAGAAGCACGTCTCATACGAGCAAAGGCTGGGAAAGTCAGACCTGTTTAGCTTAGAGAAGCCTCAGGGAGATCAAATCAATGTATATAAATACCTAAAGGGAGGGTGCGCAGAAGAGGGAGCCAGCCTCTTTTCTGTGGTGTCCCACGACAGGACCAGTGGCAATGGGCACAAACTGAAACACAGGAGACTCCCTCTGAACATCAGGAAAACTTTTTTTACTGTGACAGTGACCAAGCACTGGCACAGGTTGCCCAGAGAGGTTGCAGAGTCTCCATCCTTGGAGATATTCAAAAGCCATCTGGATATGGTCCTGAGCAACTGGCTCTAGGTGACCCTGCTTGAACCAGGGGGGTTGGACAAGATGACCTCCAGAGGTGCCTTCCAACCTCAACCAGTCTGTGATTGGGGGTACACATTACAGCTGTACACCAAGGAAGCAAGAAAACCAGGGCTCTCTGAGTAAGTGTGACCTATTAAAGCAGCTACTATCAGTCTTCCAACCGAAACACATCACAGGATAACAAAGTTGAGCAACAAAATGCTTGTGGTCACCACTGGAACCAGACATCTGTTCCCTAGTTTACTCCAACTACAGTCAAAGAACAACACCGTAACTCCTAGATTCACACAGAACATCAAACAGATCTACTGATGGAAATCCAGATTACTTTGCATAGAAATAAATGCTTTGGGGCGTAATTTCCTTTCTATACAATTTAGGGGGAGGGAGTTAGAATTCTTGACAGTTTACACCAGCTTACTTTTATTGGCAGTAGCTACTTAGTCTTCTTAAACGAGAGTTGATTAAGAAAAGAGGTGAGGAAGAGGAACATGTCCTACAGAATCTCAGTAGGAGTACCCACAGAGGTTTAACAAGCTGCAGAAACAGGAGGCACCTGAACTACTACTCACAAGACCAGCGACTAGGCACAGCTTCTCATCCTTCTTGCAGAAGAAGTTTCTAGACAAGCTCTATAAAGTTCTCACTAAGACCTTAGACCAAACAGGCCACTGTTAATTCTCAGAAGTTTTAACAGACTGTGAACACACTTGCAGGGCATTTTTACTTTAAAAAGAGTCACAAACATTACTACTCATTTTTTTCTACAGGCTAGATGTAGAGTGCTTATCATGATTCTACACACCACCAGGTGAAACAGATCAATTTGGAAATGATTACTGCAGAGGAAAGTTTCTCAAAATTTTCAAAAAACGCAACCATCACCTCATTCCTGCCTCATTCCTTTCCATGGCATCCTTTAGGTCTAATACCCCAGAGGACCAGAGTGAGAACCAATTGAAATTACAGCATGCAAGTGTTTACGCTCTCTACCTTGAAGGAAGTGAGTGGATAGTGACAATTAAAGTTAGTTAGCAGCTCCGGAAATAAACATTTGCACCTAGTAATTGCAGCCTGTTCTCACTCCCCCATTTCCTATCCCTCAGCAGACAAAATTGAGCAGGGGCTGACTGCTGCCATCTAAAACTGCCACCACAGGGGTCCTGACCCACAGCAAGAGGCAAGGGAGGCTGTCAAAACCAAGCCTTCACTTCCATTTCAAGACAGGGCATTCATCAAGATGCTATTAAAGCCTGTTACACAGTAAGTCAGCATCTTTAGCCCAGATCCTTCACTCCGGATGAAGCTTGGCTGAGGTTATCCAGAAAAGGGCAAGAGCAGCACATTGCCTTCCTCAGAACCTAATCACTGCTTGAATTTTTATAAACCCTTCCAATATTGTTAATTTAAGACAAGAACTTGCAAAGACAGAGAGATATTGTCTAGTGTTTGCTCCAAGAATATCTTTGAAAAATGGCATATTAAGATATGGAACTACATATTCTTCAACTACAGACCAGATATAATGTACTCTTATTAATGACAAATGGAGAGCTCAATATTCACACTTCTCTGAATTTTGAAGTTTTCATTGCTGTGTAGCAATGAGCATGTAAGAGGATACATTGTCTATACCTTATTGCCTAGGAAACATCAGTATGTCAAGAAGCAAGCAACTCCGTAACACACACACTCATAAATAAAAACAACTGACCTCTGAACAACCAAAACCACCAGGCACAAAATTCCTCACTAGCGTTATCTAAATAGGTTGACTGTTACACACCAAAAAACATGCCTGGAAGCTAAGAGGAGCAGCATGAAGAAAGTAAGGGGCACCCTGACCTACTGCTGTTCTCCTGCATGTGGGCTGCTACTACACTTCGGCCATCCGCTGAGAGTCACAGGAAGTTATAGTGATGCGCTACCAAAAGTGGTCCTAATAACTAGGCTTTTGCTCCTTGGTGACCTATAACAACAACTGGAGATGACGATCCAGTATTATCCACATCTCCTAGGAGTGTCAGGAAATGCCTACTACACTATTACACTCCCTCAGAGGGGTGTGTGTAGTGGGGGGGAAATCTATGTCTATAGTTTGCTTATGGCACCTGCCAGTTACCATTTACAACATTAAATATTTTTAGTATCTGTGTTTTGTTCTTCACGCACCCCATGACCTTCAAGTCTTACCCTTGTTTGGGTGGGCAATGTCTACACTAAACTTCTCCAGATTCCTCCTGCAAGGAACATTCATGGCCTGCACAGTGCTCCATTCCAGGCTCAGAAGATGAGATGAGTAACCAGTGCTGAGAGAAATCCCATAAAGGCCAATAGAAAAATCAACTCTAGTCTGACCCCAAAAAAGGCTCGAGCCTCTGTAGAACACGCAGGGCTCCATGACAATACTCAGTCAGCAGTAGAGATGCAGGAATCGCAGTAGCCACCTCTCCTTCCCAGCTCTGTCAGGCTTTACTCAGCAGAAGCAAGCAGAAGGTGCAATTAAGTCAAGAAAGGGAATGTTCTTTGTCAATTGAAACACCCAAGAGCTGCAGGTTTTTAGGCAAAACCCTTTCCTTCTGCACTCTGCTTAAATGGGTTCTGCAGCAATGAAAAACTATTCTGCCAGCACAGAGCTTAAGAGGTAAAGTAGACTAAAAATTGTTTGTTCTTTAAAAGATGGAGTTGTACCTCCTGTGTAGTGATTGCCAGATTTGGTCTACCTCCAACTCATCATCTCAGAGCGCTGCTGGTCTCACCACAAAGTGTGTGCTGTTTTGGGGTGGGGGCTTGAAAAGGAAGGGGTTTGGTTGGCTGGTTTTTATAAGCTTTCCAGCCAACTGTAATATCCTCTAAGAACTGCCTTTTCTACTAAACCTAGAGCTCAGGAAAAAAGATTTGCTCCTCCTCTCAAAAAGTAACATTTGTCTGCATTACAGGTAGACCTGACAGGAGCTTCACCACACAAGAGCAATTTAACACTCTATATGAAAAGTTTAAAACAAGTCATTAATAGAAAATGTCATACTGCAGCAACAGTTTTGACACATTTAGGAGACTGAACAAATTTAAAGAAATATCAGAGACTCAGTTTTCTTTCATATTTTAGGAACAGAGTCGGAAGAACAAGACTAATCCTGGACTGCCGACATACCTCAGTTATTCTAGATTTAAATTTTTATTTAATACAATTTCTTCATTTTTCCCAAATGCCCCTCCTCAACTTCGATCTTGCAAGTCTGTGGAACATAATATCCTGGAGGAAAGGGCAAAAATGAGAAAAACAACTCCTCCCAAACACCTGTTTTATCTGAACTGTGACTATGAGCAATGTAAATTTGAGCAGCCATCAGTTACTGAACAAACACAAGGCAAAAGCTAATCTAAACCTTTTTGTTTCATTTCTTTAAAAAAAAATGCAAAAATAATGGAGACAATCTGGAGAGGGAGACAAATAAATACAAACTGAAACACAAAATTACACAGTGCTGATTCTGTGAACATAGACATCTTTCCATTTACAGATCTTCGCACACTTTCCCAACACTACCTCATACTAAATATTTGTTACTAATGAGCAGCTGTAAGAATGCATCATGTACACAAGGACTAAGGTCAACAGTCTTTCATAAAAAGTATTCACATATCTCAACTGTAAAAGACAACATATTTAGTCAGTATTAAATAGCAAAAGCATAGTATGTAACAGCATCTATTTCGTTCAAAATAAGGTCCATGTGTATTCACTACTCTCCAATACCACTGGGACTCTGATTTGCCAATTCTTTCAATTTTTCTCTTAGAGATGCAGACTCTAGCAGAACACATTTAAGTCCGTGGACAACCCTCACCTACCTTTTTCTTCTCCTGCCCACCCATTAAGGGTCCACAAACTGTGTTAAACTGTCTAAAAACCAACTTATGGGTTCAATTTGCAATTTATGATGCTCAACTTACAAAACGTACCTTCAAACAGTCACTCTCATTAATACAGATAAGAACAGAACCCTCATTAATACAGATAAAAGCAGAATATTACTTGTCTGAGCAGGGCAATGAAAAATGAATGACAGCTCACCAGCCTCATTTTTCATTCACTTATTGGTATATACGGATTCACACAGACCAGTCTTTAAGGTTCTGTACAAAAACTGTATCAGTAAGCTACGTGACAATGCAGGATAACAGAAGTCAGTAAATACTGCATCCAAGATCACTTATACAAAGCTTAACTCTGCCTCTTACACACTCATCTGTCTTACTATTTATTTTCCACTAGACCCAAACCCCTTGAAACACACAAATGTTTTAGCCAGAAAGGACTGAAGGATGTTGTCCTCCAGCAGGGTTGGATACTGGGGAAAAACAAAGCTGACCAAAATTAACTTCTTCGCAACATAAACTTTCAAATATGCTAATAATTACACTAGGGACTTTATCCTAGAATTACACGCTTTGCCCAAAGAGGATAGCAGATTCTGTGATAATCCAAGTTTTTAAGTTACCTTTTTTTTTTCCCCAGCATCTGTGGACAAATATAAATGCCTTTTCAAATACCAAAAGGCATTATCTGTAAATGAGTAAATCTCCCCCTGCCATGGTGCAAGCTTCTGCCATCAGGTTATGAAACTTGTTTTAAAAGAAGTTGTATTTAAAAGATAACAATTAACTGTTTTTGTTCAAGCTTCTAGAATAACTGAATTGGTATGAGGCTAAATATAGGAAGTTCTAGTTCAAAAGATAGTTGCCACTGCTATAGAATGGAAGTGCTTATACAGCCAAAATAGCGACGTTGCCTGTATTATTAACCAAGGTTCTTTTAAAAACCTTCAATGACATTTCTACAGCGCTTGTCACTATAGTGTCTGAAAATGGAGGAAGATTATAAAGCACCTATAATGAAACTACTTATTTCCTAAGAACACTTCAACCTAACAACAGTAAGGAAGAACTGCCTATACTTCTGAAACTTCTCTTACTAAATTGGAAACTGTCAGAGCTGAAGTCTCGATCTAAGTTTACGCTTCAAAAAGTCTGATCTTTCATGTTTAACTTTGCAAGGTACCAGAAGCATTTTCAGACATGAAATAAGGTTTTGGCTTATTTCAGTAGTGCTATTGATTACTTAAGGTGCAAATAACACCGGGGGGGGGAAGAAAAAAAAAAAAAAGAGCGTATCATGTCAGGATTGCTTAACTCAAAAAAAATCCATTCTGAATGAAACAGAGGAATAAATACAAAGCATTGACACCAAAAAGTCTGCCTACTTCCTCTCTCCTGCTCCAAAGAATAAAAATTACTATCAGTATTTTGAAGACTAATGAATAGTTCAGAATCCTCCTGACTCAATTAAGAAGCAGCAATCTTAAGACAAGTTTCCTCAAATTAAAGCTATGGAAAAAAAATTGTGAAAGGCTTCTGTAACAGCAGGAAATATGTTCCTGAAGGAAATACAATAGTGTTAAGGTTTCTATCCTAAACAAAGTTGGTGTTAAAAAAAATATTTGAACCTCATTAGAAGAGCAGAAATGGAATGAAGAAGAGCTGAATTTCTGAGAGTGAATCATAGTTCTGCACTTCAAGACCTCAGCTGTGTGTCTGTAGCTATCAAACAGGCTCTTGTCAAAGGTGAAGTGCCAGACAGTGGGAACAGTGGCACAAAATTCTATGAACTACTGGGCATACCTTTCCCTATTTATAAACAAGGGCCAGATTCTAAAAATCTCATTCAAGTCATTTAGCACTCCACTGCAATAAAATCTTAGAACAGCCAAGGGCATGCTTTTCAAAATCTGAGGACTGTGTGACTATGAGCAAACTACCACAAAGTAAGTTCGACCGCAGATTTCCTCAAGGCAGCTTACTTGGGACAGCTGGCCACGTGCAGGCTCTTACGCTGCAGTAGAACGAAGGTGGCTCGTTCCTCTTCCACTGGAATTACTTCCAATTTACTAAAGACTGAAGAGCAGAAAGGAAAGTTGTTTGGTTACCTATAACCTAACAAGATTTACTAGCAAAGATTAAGAATTGCTGGAACTCTCGAATTTCAATGGGATCTAGGCCCCTGACTCTCTTCATCTCCTTTGAAAACCCAGGTGCAGGACAGCAACATTGCAGGTAGCGTGCACTAGGTTGTCCTGAAACTGCTGTAACAGACAACAGGCCACCATCTGCAGCAGCAGTACTATTACACCCCAGCCTGCTACTCACATCACTCCTAACTCTAAACCAACAGAAATATTTCTTTTTTTTTTTTTTAACCTAAGTCAAAACAGTTTAAAACTTTCATTCAGTATGTGATGATACTTCTATTAGTTTTAAGAGCACCATTGCAACACTACAAGTAATTTAATTTTTTAATTTAATGAGGCAAATTCATGGGGGTTTTTGGCAAATCTTTTATATTGTTGACTTGTATAATATTAACATTATAATTACTTTAAAGCATAACCGAGATGCTGCTTGCCTCAATCCCAGTTAAGAACTGCCAGGGAAAAGAACAAGGCTGTTCCGCACACCCGTACCTTCTATGGAAGGCACCGAGTCTCCTCAGGGGTACCATCTCTCCAAGTAAAAAAATCCATTAGTTCATTAACTTCCCAGCCTTGATGACCTGGATTCAGAAAGCTTCCGTGAACCACAAATGGCCCATTCCTTGCCCACTCAACTTCAATGCAAATCCCGCAAGAACTATGTCTGGTTTCTTTTTTTTTTTTTCCTTCAATTAACCTACAAGTAGTTCAATATTTTACAATTGAACGTTCAAAAATCAACACGATTTAAAGAGGAAATCTGTGACATACACACCAATTTATACAGATTGTAGACACATTTCCTGAAGCCATTTCAAAACAAGAAACACAATGATTTGAGGGAGATGAAGGAAAGGGGGAGGGGGGCCAGAAGGGCTTGTAAAGGCTTTTGGGGCTTGATGACAGCTCCTCCTCCAAAGTGGTAACAGCATAGCAATTCGAGAAATTTTATAGTAAATAAAAGATAAATTTTTATCGTAGACAGAAGCCAACAGAGGATAATCTTTTTTCCCACAGCTTACTTCAGGGAGAGGAAAGAAGATACACTTAATACATCACTCATACATTTACAGATAATCAATACTGCTGCATGCTGACAATAACCTTTCTCTGGTGGATTTTTGCACCATATAGTGCATACACCGTGCATAAATCAGCAGTGCCCGGAAGAGCAAGACTAACACTGAAACAAGTGCAACAGAAAAACAAATCCAGAGCTACACATGGAAATTACATTCACATACATAATATCAAAAAATAGGTCCACTCAGATGCTACCAACACTTTAAAAACAAAAGCAGTGTGAAAGTAAAAAGAAAATATTTATTTCAATAAAGATTCTTCACATACAAAATGTAAGAAACAGACATGCACAGCCTGTACTCAGACTACATGTAGCATAAGAAATGAACGTATCTGCGTACATTGTGCATACTATTATACCTTATGTAAACTACAAGCAAGACAGTTTCAGCCCTCAAACACTGATTTTATGGGCAACTAATTAAAGAATGTAGGCAACTTCACAGCAAGCGCCATCCAAATGTAAATGTTTATTATAGTTTTGTCCTCCTTGCTGTATTCAGATATTTTTTCCTCCCTAAAATGCGTATGTTAAAAATGTCGACATGGAAGTTCTTTTGTTAAGTGATCTAACAATATTTACTTCTGCTGATAGTACTTGCACCTTGACAAAAGAACCATTAGTGATTTAAAAATTCCACTGGCTTTAAGTGAACATCCGAAAAATAACACAGTTGTGTAATAGAAAGTATACTGGGCCATGCTATAGTTTTCTACTACAGTATTTCCTACTCCTTGTTTCCACAAAAGCTGCCTCAGAATGAGAAACAGGCGCTCACTTCTTTTCAAGAGCTGTTTTTCCACACATATAGCTACTAGAAACCAAAGATAACATCTAGTGATCATAGGCACAAGGTCAAGAGCCTATTTTGGACTGTAACAGAATCACTGTGCATTTTATGAATGGACACAATCAAACGATCTTAAGAAAATCTGTCCCAGTCTATCACAAAATGTTTTCACCATACCCAGACAGATTATCAGACACGGCAGATCAGTTGTGGTGATGCAAATTTAAAAGCACCTGCACCAAGACTACCTGTCCTACAGATCAAAGCCAAAGACTGCAGAATACATACTTGAAATTCTGAGAAATGTTGCCACTTATGCCATGCACACCTGCCCAGAAGAGATTAAAAAAGAAACATTTGAAAAACTGTAACAATTTTTTCTAGAAAATGCTTCTGTTTATGTTACTTACTATTATTATAACTCTTCATGTAGAATACCAAAATCTTGTGATCAAGTTTATAGCAACTCCCAATAAAGCTCTTTTACCTACCAATACCAGGAAAAACAGTAATTCCTGTTTAATAACACACTACTATACAAGACAAGAATGAAGGGGTGGAGAAACCTACCAAGCCACTTGAAAAAACTCAGATTGAATTAGCCAGTATGAAAATCTTAACAGAATGCTTGTGGTGTTACTTTATACTCTTGCATGAAAATAAAGCAAATTTCAAAACCAGGCAAGATCCATAAACTGTGAAAACTGGAAGGCCTTCATAAGATATTTGCTGTTTACTGAACAGTTAATTTCTGTATTTTTCTGTAACTTACACCAAAACAACACCCTTTTCCTCTGAAAAGTTTTTTGGTCTGTTTTATTCCTAGGTTTTAAACCACCTAAAATTTTAGTTGTGAACTGTATAGACTATATGGGTTAATAGCTAACATGGTCTTGTAAATATGTTTGAGAATATAAAGCAATCAAGGTTTACAAAGCCAACCATGTAAAACATTAAGGTAACCAGGTGGTCTTGCAGCACTCTGTGGGTTTACATAATTTTAATCAGAGCTGAAAAAGCCTGCAGTAAACCACCCTCCAGTTCTACCCTCACCCCATCCTCTATGCCTCTCCATTCACTCATGGATACAGGACGTGGGTTATAAGCCAACGCAGAAATATATGTATTGCTTTCATAATCTGCACACTTAAAAGTTTACCCCCAGTTCAACATGTTTTGTGCAATCCATCTGCTGTAAGATGCTCAAGACAGACACAAAATTTACATCAACTTCTTGAATTAATCAATCTATACATTATAGGTTGAAGCATAAATTTAACAAACCTCATCTCAACTTGCATCATCAGTTCCCCAAGATTCAAAACAAACTACAGAAGCAGTCAGCACTCCCTGAGGAAAAAAAAAACCAAAACCTTCTGCCTACACAAAACCTAAAACAAGTGGCTGTTAGATGTGAGGAGAAAGAGCAGCGGCAATGAAAATAGGAGCCTTAATACTTTTTGATGGAAGAGTTGAAGCCATTTACTTCCAAGTTTACAGAACTTTCTTTGGGGAAGAAGTAACATCAATTGATAAATGGGGCTGAAAGAAACAAAAGGCTGCCTGCCTTTTTGCACAAGACCTGATGAAATGAGCATTTTCTTGGGCACAAGTATTTCAAGTAAAATGAATCAGTGAAGCATACATACACACACACACCTGAAAGACTCATTCTATCACAAGAGTATGTGTAGGATCTCTCTAAAGCTTTCCAGAATTCATAATGTAACCATGTAACACTGATCCACCGGAACAGTTCTCAGAACTGGCAAAACTATTTTGTAGCCTTGCTTTGGAGAGGAAAGATAGCTCTGCAGGAAATGAAAATGATTAAAAGCACTCAACACCCCCACCCCCCAACTATAATGATCAAATCCAATAACCTACATTGGGTCATGCTGGTTTTCAGAAAGATCCGTCCAACCAATTTTATGGTGACAGCCGACACATTGCATTGAGAGAAGGATGAGTTCTTGCAAAGAAGTTTATTCAACACAGCTTAATGTTACATGTATAAATTTTGAAAATAAATTCCCAAAATGCTTTCCAAATTCTCGCATACTGTTTATTTCTGTAAGACGTGTGCGTTTTTTACTTTGTATAACTTTTCCATCAAAACACATTTAAGGCTACTGTTTTCCACTACCTAAACAGTCGCAGCAAAACAGCTCAACACACTTGCAGGAAACATAATTTATACATGCTAGATCTCCATTACAGACATACATCTTTCCAAAAGTTTTAAGTGCAAATCTAGCATTCTTTGGCACCACTTCTCACAGATCAGCTAAATCATCTTAAAATTAGATTTCTGCAAGCTTGTTTGAGAGCTTTCAAAGTATGCCTTTAGCCAGCAGTAACAGGCTCACTGAGACTTAAGCAATGAGAGCCAATTTGAGACCCTAAGAGTACTTTAAACTAAACCAAGGAAGGGAAGAAAACAACTCCAACAATTCTCCAAAACAGGTGCAATTAATTAATGCTTTGTAGGAGCATCAAACTTGTATTTTCGCATTACGCACGTACTGTATATTCAACAAAAATACTACTGCGCTCCTCCAAGTAATTAAAAAAAATACTTACAAACTGTATCCAACTTACATCGCTCATAACTACTCAACATTTCAGAAATTATTTTGTTATTTTTAGTGTCCAACTACAACATATTCCTAATTCTTGCAGCGTGTACGAATTTGAAACAAGAAAGTTTAAAGATCACTGGAAAAAAAGAACATACACTCACTCAAAAGCCCTCTTACACGACTTCATGTCTCGCTTTAATGTATCCAGATGGCATGTGGAGTAGCACCTTATACAAATAGAGAACAGCTATATCTTATGAAGGTGTTAGAAGTACCATAAGTGGTTATTGAAAGTAGCACAATGGAAGTCTCCTACAGTGGTACAGAAGGCTACTTAACTGCACAAGCTTAACCTCATCAGTTTGCTCTACTGAATATACAGTAAACTTTCATAAAAATTTATTTCTATTATTCTTTCTAGATTTAAGAAAAAAACCCAAGTCTGAAGTCTCAAAAAAGAATGCATCCTCATCTGGACTACTTCTGATGCAAAGATTATCACTGTCTTTAAGTCAAGCCCAACAAGAGAACACAAGAAACTTCTATTTAATAAGTTAGGTTTTAAATTAGGAAAAGAAATGCATTTTTTCTATTGCAAACAGAAAAATTGGTTAAATGTACAGAAAATTATTTTCCTCAACTACTTTTGATTACCACCCACTTCAGCAAAACAGTACATCCCATACTCAAAGTCATTGCCATTGAGGTAAGAAAAAGCACATCAGAGCACATACCAGGAGCTAGCAAATATTAGTGGACACCTTAGAGATGACAGATAATCTGCCACTAATTAAAAGAAATGATAAAGAAGGCATCTAGAATAAAACTAATTCCAAAACATTATGATCTCTAGGTACAACATTGGTGGTTTTCAAATGCTTTGGCCAATTTCTACTTCATTTCTATTAAGGCAGAAAAACAAAACTTTGGAGTAGTAATATTTTGCAAATTACTATTTCTCCTTGCCTTCAGCTACTGTAAAACATAACAATAACAAATATCAAAAATATTATTAAAATATTAAAGAGACAGAACCTACATGGAGGGAGTTACCATAACATCAGTATGTTCTAGGAACTTTACCTGTCCAATTTGGCTACTTCTAGGCTAATATAATAGTAAATTGCTACCTCCATGCAAGCAGCAAAGTGATCTAAAACAGGTAGACCTGCTGAGGAAAGATGATCAATAAGACAAATTGAAGCAGCCTACGAAGTCACCTCTGGAAGCACTCTTAATTCAGAATTGAAGAGCAGAACCACCAAATTTGAGATAAAAGAGTGAAGATCGGTAGCTGAAGTACAAATAGTGCACTTCCTAAATATGCAACCTCACTGACATGAATAATCCCACTGCAGTCACTGGCACTATTTGCAGGACCAAAGCTATACAACCACTTAGGCCTTCACAAAAGCTGCGCTAAGATTTTTACATGAACTATAGTGATTCCTTTCTGCAATGAAAGAGAAACCCCTCCAAATCTCTCAACCAAGTATATGCTTCTTTGCTATAAGTGCTTTATCGGCAGGATTGTCAACAAAATGTCCTAGAAAAGAAAATCTATTGAAGGGAACACCTGAAAAACTGTAGTCAACAGATGTCACCAAACATTTAAGATCTGTAGGCCTTGAAGCCTATGTACTTATTGCATTATTTTAGGGAGAAGATATTTTTTTTAAACTTTTAACCTAGACATTCTTTAAGCAACTGAAAAGAAAGACAATGCTAGAAGTTCTGTTCTGAAACAGAAGAAAAAAGCCTGATGACAGTTTAACTTCATGTAAGACCAGGGCTCTGTACGAGCATTCATCACCCCCCAAACTAATTTCATACGCTCATTTACAAAAGTGGTGAAAAAAGTAAAACACAAACTAAACTTTATCCCATTGTTAAGTCTGCCTTTGCTGGCTGACCCATATCTACATATTCATGGTTGGAATACATGAATCTGTTTATCAGATTAAAAGACTGCTGTATTTTTGGTGCAGTTTGTTATAAAATATACATACTGGTTTTGCCACGGTTTATTTTTGTACAGGTTTTCCTACTACTTGTTAGTAGGAAACTGTCCATGTTACAGTAAGTCGTCTTCTTTATTCCTATAATCAAACACATGCTAACAAAATTGAGATTCTTGAAAAAGGCTGTTTAAAGAAATAAATGCAACTTGGGAGACCAAAAACCTTTCACTGGCTAAAATTCATAATTTCATAGCCCATTTTTTTCTTTTGACTTTTACCACTAAATGCAACTGTCAATAATTAAAATTAGAGGAAAGAGTGAGAGGAAAACAGTATAAATCTGATTGCTATGATTAAGCCAGCTGCTGAGAATATAAAGAACTCTCCAATTTCATCAGCAAGAGTTTTGATGAAGCAGATGTATTGATATATTCCTTGCCAGTGAAGTAAGATAAACAGGTACGTCCAGTTTCTCTATAAAGGCAAGGTACATTAGTTCCACACTACTGCCTGCTGGGATCAGACATAGCATCAAAAAGTTAACGCTAAACCTTAAAAGCCAGTGACTCAACTAAGTATCTTCTCTTTAACATATACACCAATGAACACATACACACTTCCTGGCAATCCTCTGGCAGCCTGCAGCTTTTCTATTTCTCTCGTTCCTCAATGCCATTAATAGTACTGTACTTGTTATTCTGTTGTAAGCTTTAATTGAACCAACTGTCAAAACACAACAAGCTTTATAGCAGTATAAATTAATAATCTGGCTCATTCCCCTCTGTAACTCAAAGGGATGGCATGCTTATGGCTCTACCGAACATGCATGAAAGTTACCTATGTCTGGGTGTTTACAGTAACGTCTTCTGTACAGCTGGCATTATGCCACCTAAATCTTATAATCATACGACTTATAGCCTCTTTTACGGAGCAGCGAGTGAAATAAATTCACCAAGAGGAAACTCTCCAGAAGACATAAATAAATACCCCCCTCCTTCCGGGGTTAACTAATTTTGTTGATGTAGGCGTATAACCTTCGACTCCTTCTTTGAGCCCTTTCCCTTGAAAACAAAGAAACCAGCCCCCCCATGCCGTACGTGGATTTTCATAATTGATGTGCTTGACTGATGAGGGAGGCGATAATCGCGGGGACCAGTTCCTCCACCTCCCACTCGCCGTGCGGCAGGTACCGCGGCTCCCCCGAGATGCAGTTCCCGCACGTTCCCCCCCGCGACTCACACGGGGGTGCCCGAGGCC